>NC_041386.1:161380536-161680536 GCF_002162155.2 Triticum dicoccoides | reverse complement strand
CGGTACATTACCGATAAACCCGAAACTTTTCCGGCGACCAAAACAGGACTTCCCATATATAAATCTTTACCTCCGGACCATTCCGGAACTCCTTGTGACGTCCGGGATCTTATCCGGGACTCCGAACAACATTCGGTAACCGCGTACATACTTTCCCTATAACCCTAGTGTCATCGAACCTTAAGTGTGTAGACCCTATGGGTTCGGGAAACATGCAGACATGACCGAGACAACTCTCCGGTCAATAACCAACAGCGGGATCTGGATACCCATGCTGGCTCCCACATGCTCCACGATGATCTCATCGGATGAACCACGATGTCAAGGACATAATCAATCCCGTATACAATTCCCTTTGTCTATCGGTACGATACTTGCCCGAGATTCGATCGTCGGTATCCCGATACCTTGTTCAATCTCGTTACCGGCAAGTCTCTTTACTAGTTCCGTAACACATCATCCCGTGAACAACTCCTTGATCACATTGTGCACATTATGATGATGTCCTATCGAGTGGGCCCAGAGATACCTCTCCGTTTACATGGAGTGACAAATCCCAGTCTCGATTCGTGCCAACCCAACAGACACTTTCGGAGATACCTGTAGTGTACCTTTATAGCCACCCAGTTACGTTGTGACGTTTGGCACACCCAAAGCACTCCTACGGTATCCGGGAGTTGCACAATCTCATGGTCTAAGGAAATGATACTTGACATTAGAAAAGCTTTAGCATATGAACTACATGATCTTGTGCTAGGCTTAGGATTGGGTCTTGTCCATCACATCATTCTCCTAATAATGTGATCCCGTTATCAACGACATCTGATGTCCATGGTCAGGAAACCGTAACCATCTATTGATCAACGAGCTAGTCAACTAGAGGCTTACTAGGGACATGGTGTTCTCTATGTGTCCACACATGTATCTGAGTTTCCTATCAATACAATTCTAGCATGGATAATAAATGATTATCATGAACAAGGAAATATAATAATAACCAATTTATTATTGCCTCTAGGGCATATTTCCAACAGTGCCAACCCCTATGCATAGGTTCCCAATGTCACGAAACCCGCAAGTTGATCACCTCAACATACATCAAGTGGCACGTGGTATCCCATTGTCACCATAGATATCCACGGCAAGACATACATCAAGTGTTCTCAAGTCTTTAAAGACTCAACGCGATAAGATTACTTCAAAGGGGAAACTCAATTCATTACAAGAGAGAAGAGGGGGAGGAGAAACATAAGATCCAACTATAATAGCAAAGCTCGCGATACATCAAGATCGTGCCAAATCAAGAACACGAGAGAGAGAGATCAAACACATAGCTACTGGTACATACCCTCAGCCCCGAGGGAGAACTACTCCCTCCTCGTCATGGAGAGCACCGGGATGATGAAGATGGCCACCGGTGAGGGTTCCCCCCTCCGGCAGGGTGCCGGAATAGGGTCCCGATTGACTTTTGGTGGCTATGGAGGCTTCTGGCCGCGGAACTCCCGATCTATCTTGCGTTCTGGAAGTTTTAGGGCATATGGAGTTATATAGGCAGAAGAAGCACGTCAGGGGAGCCATGGGGGCCCCACGAGGCAGGGGGCACGCCCTGGGGGGGGCGCCCCCCACCCTCGTGAGAAGCTCCCATATCTTCTGACATGGGGTCCAAGTCCATCAGGTGTGTTTCCTTCCAAAAATAACTTCTCTAGTTGATTTCATTCCGTTTCGACTCCGTCTAATATTCCTTTTCTTCAAAACACTGAAATAGGCATAAGACAACAAATCTGGGCTGGGCCTCCAGTTAATAGGTTAGTCCCAAAAGTAATATAAAAGTGGATAATGAAGCCCAATATTGCCCAAAACAGTAGATAATATAGCATGGATCAATCAAAAATTATAGATACGTTGGAGATGTATCAAGCATCCCCAAGCTTAATTCCTGCTCGTCCTCTGTAGGTAAATGATAAAAAGATAATTTTGATGTGGAATGCAAGTTGGCATAATTTCAATGTAATTCTTCTTAATTGTGGCATGAATATTCAGATCCATAAGATTCAAGACAAAAGTTCATATTTACATAGAAAATAATAATACTTCAAGCATACCAACTAAGCAATTATGTTTTCTCAAAATAACATGGCCAGAGAAAGCTATCCCTACAAAATCATATAGTCTAGCTATGCTCCATCTTCACCACACAAAATATTTAAATCATGCACAACCCCGATGACAAGCCAATCAATTGTTTCATACTTTTGATGTTCTCAAACTTTTTCAATCTTCACGCAATACATGAGCATGAGCCATGGATATAGCACTATAGGTGGAATAGAATGGTGGTTGTGGAGAAGACAAAAAGGGAGAAGATAGTCTCACATCAACTAGGTGTATCAACGGGCTATGGAGATGCCCATCAATAGATATCAATGTGAGTGAGTAGGGATTGCCATGCAACGGATGCACTAGAGCTATAAGTGTATGAAATCTCAACAAAAGAAACTAGTGGGTGTGCATCCAAATCGCTTGCTCACGAAGACCTAGGGCATTTTGAGGAAGCCCATCATTGGAATGTACAAGCCAAGTTCTATAATGAAAGATTCCCACTAGTATATGAAAGTGACAACATAGGAGACTCTCTATCATGATGATCATGGTGCTACTTTGAAGCACAAGTGTGGTAAAAGGATAGTAGCATTGCCCCTTCTCTCTTTTTCTCTCATTTTTTTATTATTTTTTATTATTTTTTTATTTGGGCCTTTTCTCTTTTTTATGGCCTCTTTTCTCCTTTTTTTATTTGGGCTTCTTTGGCCTCTTTTATTTATTTATTTTTGTCCAGAGTCTCATCCCGACTTGTGGAGGAATCATAGTCTCCATCATCCTTTCGTCACTAGGATAATGCTCTAATAATTATGATCATCACACTTTTATTTACTTACAACTCAAGAATTACAACTCGATACTTAGAACAAGATATGACTCTATATGAATGCCTCCGGCGGTGTACCGGGATGTGCAATGATGCATGAGTGACATGTATGAAAGAATTATGAACGGTGGCTTTGCCACAAATACAATGTCAACTACATGATCATGCAAGCAATATGACAAGGGTGGAGCGTGTCATAATAATGGAACGGTGGAAAGTTGCATGGCAATATATCTCGGAATGGCTATGGAAATGACATGATAGGTAGGTATGGTCGCTGTTTTGGGGAAGGTATATGGTGGGTGTATGATACCGGCGAAAGGTGCGCGGTACTATAGAGGCTAGCAATGGTGGAAGGATGAGAGTGCGTATAATCCATGGACTCAACATTAGTCATAAAGAACTCACATACTTATTGCAAAAATCTAGAAGTTATCAAAGCAAAGTATTACACGCATGCTCCTAGGGGGATAGATTGGTAGGAAAAGACCATCACTCGTCCCCGACTGCCACTCATAAGGAAGACAATCAATAAATAAATCATGCTCCGACTTCATCACATAACGGTTCACCATATGTGCATGCTACGGGAATCACAAACTTCAACAAAAGTATTTCTCAAATTCACAACTACTCAACTAGCATGACTCTAATATTACCATCCTCATATCTCAAAACAATTATCAAGTATCAAACTTCTCATAGTATTCAACACACTCATAAGAGAATTTTATTATTCTTGAATACCTAGCATATTAGGATTTTAAGCAAATTACCATGCTATCAAGACTCTCAAAATAATCTAAGTGAAGCATGAGAGATCAATAGTTTCTATAAAACAAATCCACCAGCGTGCTCTAAAAGATATAAGTGAAGTACTAGAGCAAATGACAAACTACTCCGAAAGATATAAGTGAAGATCAGTGAGTAGTCGAATAATTCTGCAACTATGTGAAGACCCTCTAACATTTAATAATTTCAGATCTTGGTATTCTATTCAAACAGCAAGAAAAGCAAAATAAAATGACATTCTAAGAATGGAAAACATCATGTGAAGAAGCAAAAACTTAGGATCAACCGAAACTAACCGATAATTGTTGAAGAAGAAAGGTGGGATGCCAACCGGGGCATCCCCAAGCTTAGATGCTTGAGACTTCTTGAAATATTATCTTGGGATGCCTTGGGCATCCCCAAGCTTGAGCTTTTGTGTCTCCTTAGTTCCTCTCATATCACGGTCTCCCTAAATTTCAAAAGCTTCATCCACACAAAACTCAACAAGGACTCGTGAGATAAGTTAGTATAAACCATTGCCAAAACCTTATCATACTCTACTGTAGCAAATCACTAAAATTATAGTTAAACATTTCATACTAAATGCCTCTGCATATTTAATAGTCCTATCCTCAAATAGAATCATTAAAGAAGCAAACATATGCAAACAATGCAAACATAACAGCAATCTGCCTAAACAGGATAGTCTGTAAAGAATGCTGCAACATCCATACTTCCCTAGCTCCAAAAATTATGAAAGAAAATTCCCATTGTATTAAATTTATCATAGCTTAATATGAAAAAGGTTTCAACATTTTATCACATTCTAACTTTTCTAGGGAATTATTGCAACAGAGGTAAACTTTCTGTTTTCAAACAGCAACATGTATACTTGTAACATAGGCATAGTAAAGGCTATCAATGCCACTTTTATTGAAATAAAAGATGCAAAACATAATTCTAAATAACATCAAGCAAATTCTAGCAAAATAAATTGACGCTCCAAGCAAAACACATATCATGTGGCGAATAAAAATATAGCTCCAAGTAAAGTTACTGATGAACGAAGACGAAAGAGGGGATGCCTTCCGGGGAATCCCCAAGCTTAGGCTCTTGGCTATCCTTGAATATTAACTTGGGGTGCCTTGGTCGTACCCAAGCTTAGGCTATTGCCATTCCTTATTCCATAGTCCATCGAATCCTTACCCAAAACTTGAAAACTTCACAACACAAAACTTAACAGAAAACTCGTAAGCTTTGTTAGTATAAGAAAATAAATCACCACTTCAAGGTACTGTAATGAACTAATTATTTATTTATATTGGTGTTAAACCTACTTTATTCCAACTTCTATATGGTTTATAAACTATTTTACTAGCCATAGATTCATCAAAATAAGTAAACAACACATGAAAAACAGAATCTGTAAAAAACAGAACAGTCTGTAGTAATCTGGATCAAACGTATACTTTTGGAACTCATAAAATTCTCAAATAAATTGCTGGACCTAGGAATTTATATATTAATAATCTGAAAAAATAATTAACTAAATATCTCTCTCCAAATAAAAATGGCAGCAATTCTCGTGAGCGCTAAAGTTTCTGTTTTTGACAGCATGATCAGCAAGACTTTCCCAAAGTCTTCCCAAATGTTCTACTTGGCACAAACACTAATTAAACAAATAAAACCACATCTAAACAGAGGCTAGATGAATTATTTATTACTAAACAGGAACAAAAATCAAGGAACAAAAATAAAATTGGGCTGCCTCCCAACAAGCGCTATCATTTAATGCCCCTAGCTAGGCATGACGATTTCAATGATGCTCATATAAAAGATAAGAATTGAAACATAAATAGAGCATCATGAAGAATATGACTAGCACATTTAAGTCTAACATGCTTCCTATGCATAGGGATTTTGTGAGCAAACAACTTGTGGGAACAAGAATCAACTTTCATAGGAAGGTAAAACAAGCATAACTTCAAAACTTTAAGCACATAGAGAGGAAACTTGATATTATTGCAATTCCTACAAGCATATGTTCCTCCCTCATAATAATTTTCAGTAGCATCATGAATGAATTCAATAATATAACCAGCACCTAAAGCATTCTTTTCATGATATACAAGCATAGAAAATTTACTACTCTCCACACAAGCAAAATTCTTCTCATGAATAATAGTGGGAGAAAACTCAAGAAAATAACTATCATGTGATTGAAAATTAAGATCAAGATGACAAGGTTTATTGTTATCATTATTCTTTAAAGCACACATGTCATCACAATAATCATCATAGATAGGAGTCATGCTTTCATCATAATAAATTCTTCATCAAACATAGCTTCCCCAAGCTTGTGGCTTTGCATATCATTAGCATCATGGATATTCAAGGAATTCATACTAACAACATTGCAGTCATGCTCATCATTCAAATATTTAGTGCCAAACATTTTATAGATCTCTTCTTCTAGAACTTGAGCACAATTATCCTTTCCATCATACTCACGAAAGATATTAAAAAGATGAAGCATATGAGACAAACTCAATTCCATTTTTTTGTAGTTTTCTTTTATAAACTAAACTAGTGATAAAACAAGAAACTAAAAGACTCGATTGCAAGATCTAAAGATATACCTTCAAGCGCTAACCTCCCCAGCAACGGCGCCAGAAAATAGCTTGATGTCTACTACACAACCTTCTTCTTGTAGACGTTGTTGGGCCTCCAAGTGCGGAGGTTTGTAGGACAGTAGCAAATTTCCCTCAAGTGGATGACCTAAGGTTTATTGATATGTAGGAGGCGTAGGATGAAGATGGTCTCTCTCAAGCAACCCTACAACCAAATAACAAAGAGCCTCTTGTGTCCCCAACACACCCAATACAATGGTAAATTGTATAGGTGCACTAGTTCGGCGAAGAGATGGTAATACAAGTGCAATATGGATAGTAGATAATAGTTTTTGTAATCTGAAATAATAAAAACAGCAAGGTAGCAAGTGATAAAAGTGAGCGTAAACGGTATTGCAATGTGTGGAAACAAATCCTAGGGTTCATACTTTCGCTAGTGTAAGTTCCTTCAACAATACTAACATAATTGGATCACATAACTATCCCTCAACATGCAACAAAGAGTCACTCCAAAGTCACTAATAGCGGAGAACAAACGAAGAGATTATGGTAGGGTATGAAACCACCTCAAAGTTATTCTTTCCAATCAATCCGTTGGGCTATTCCTATAAGTGTCACAAACAGCCCTAGAGTTCGTACTAGAATAACACCTTAAGAGGCAAATCAACCAAAACCCTAATGTCACCTAGATACTCCAATGTCACCTCAAGTATCCGTGGGTATGATTATACGATATGCATCACACAATCTCAGATTCATCTATTCAAGCATACCAACTAAGCAATTATGTTTTCTCAAAATAACATGGCCAGAGAAAGCTATCCCTACAAAATCATATAGTCTGGCTATGCTCCATCTTCACCACACAAAATATTTAAATCATGCACAACCCCGATGACAAGCCAATCAATTGTTTCATACTTTTGATGTTCTCAAACTTTTTCAATCTTCACGCAATACATGAGCGTGAGCCATGGATATAGCACTATAGGTGGAATAGAATGGTGGTTGTGGAGAAGACAAAAAGGGAGAATATAGTCTCACATCAACTAGGTGTATCAACGGGCTATGGAGATGCCCATCAATAGATATCAATGTGAGTGAGTAGGGATTGCCATGCAACGGATGCACTAGAGCTATAAGTGTATGAAATCTCAACAAAAGAAACTAGTGGGTGTGCATCCAAATCGCTTGCTCACGAAGACCTAGGGCATTTTGAGGAAGCCCATCATTGGAATGTACAAGCCAAGTTCTATAATGAAAGATTCCCACTAGTATATGAAAGTGACAACATAGGAGACTCTCTATCATGATGATCATGGTGCTACTTTGAAGCACAAGTGTGGTGAAAGGATAGTAGCATTGCCCCTTCTCTCTTTTTCTCTCATTTTTTTATTATTTTTTATTATTTTTTTATTTGGGCCTTTTCTCTTTTTATGGCCTCTTTTCTCCTTTTTTATTTGGGCTTCTTTGGCCTCTTTTATTTATTTATTTTTGTCCAGAGTCTCATCCCGACTTGTGGAGGAATCATAGTCTCCATCATCCTTTTGTCACTAGGATAATGCTCTAATAATTATGATCATCACACTTTTATTTACTTACAACTCAAGAATTACAACTCGATACTTAGAACAAGATATGACTCTATATGAATGCCTCCGGCGGTGTATCGGGATGTGCAATGATGCATGAGTGACATGTATGAAAGAATTATGAACGGTGGCTTTGCCACAAATACAATGTCAACTACATGATCATGCAAGCAATATGACAAGGGTGGAGCGTGTCATAATAATGGAACGGTGGAAAGTTGCATGGCAATATATCTCGGAATGGCTATGGAAATGACATGATAGGTAGGTATGGTCGCTGTTTTGGGGAAGGTATATGGTGGGTGTATGATACCGGCGAAAGGTGCGCGGTACTATAGAGGCTAGCAATGGTGGAAGGGTGAGAGTGCGTATAATCCATGGACTCAACATTAGTCATAAAGAACTCACATACTTATTGCAAAAATCTAGAAGTTATAAAAGCAAAGTATTACACGCATGCTCCTAGGGGGATAGATTGGTAGGAAAAGACCATCACTCGTCCCCGACTGCCACTCATAAGGAAGACAATCAATAAATAAATCATGCTCCGACTTCATCACATAACGGTTCACCATATGTGCATGCTACGGGAATCACAAACTTCAACAAAAGTATTTCTCAAATTCACAACTACTCAACTAGCATGACTCTAATATTACCATCCTCATATCTCAAAACAATTATCAAGTATCAAACTTCTCATAGTATTCAACACACTCATAAGAGAATTTTATTATTCTTGAATACCTAGCATATTAGGATTTTAAGCAAATTACCATGCTATCAAGACTCTCAAAATAATCTAAGTGAAGCATGAGAGATCAATAGTTTCTATAAAACAAATCCACCAGCGTGCTCTAAAAGATATAAGTGAAGTACTAGAGCAAATGACAAACTACTCCGAAAGATATAAGTGAAGATCAGTGAGTAGTCGAATAATTATGCAACTATGTGAAGACCCTCTAACATTTAATAATTTCAGATCTTGGTATTCTATTCAAACAGCAAGAAAAGCAAAATAAAATGACATTCTAAGAATGGAAAACATCATGTGAAGAAGCAAAAACTTAGGATCAACCGAAACTAACCGATAATTGTTGAAGAAGAAAGGTGGGATGCCAACCGGGGCATCCCCAAGCTTAGATGCTTGAGACTTCTTGAAATATTATCTTGGGATGCCTTGGGCATCCCCAAGCTTGAGCTTTTGTGTCTCCTTAGTTCCTCTCATATCACGGTCTCCCTAAATTTCAAAAGCTTCATCCACACAAAACTCAACAAGGACTCGTGAGATAAGTTAGTATAAACCATTGCCAAAACCTTATCATACTCTACTGTAGCAAATCACTAAAATTATAGTTAAAAATTTCATACTAAATGCCTCTGCATATTTAATAGTCCTATCCTCAAATAGAATCATTAAAGAAGCAAACATATGCAAACAATGCAAACATAACAGCAATCTGCCTAAACAGGATAGTCTGTAAAGAATGCTGCAACATCCATACTTCCCTAGCTCCAAAAATTATGAAAGAAAATTACCATTGTATTAAATTTATCATAGCTTAATATGAAAAAGGTTTCAACATTTTATCACATTCTAACTTTTCTAGGGAATTATTGCAACAGAGGTAAACTTTCTGTTTTCAAACAGCAACATGTATACTTGTAACATAGGCATAGTAAAGGCTATCAATGCCACTTTTATTGAAATAAAAGATGCAAAACATAATTCTAAATAACATCAAGCAAATTCTAGCAAAATAAATTGACACTCCAAGCAAAACACATATCATGTGGCGAATAAAAATATAGCTCCAAGTAAAGTTACTGATGAACGAAGACGAAAGAGGGGATGCCTTCCGGGGAATCCCCAAGCTTAGGCTCTTGGCTATCCTTGAATATTAACTTGGGGTGCCTTGGTCATACCCAAGCTTAGGCTATTGACAGTCCTTATTCCATAGTCCATCGAATCCTTACCCAAAACTTGAAAACTTCACAACACAAAACTTAACAGAAAACTCGTAAGCTTTGTTAGTATAAGAAAATAAATCACCACTTAAAGGTACTGTAATGAACTAATTATTTATTTATATTGGTGTTAAACCCACTTTATTCCAACTTCTATATGGTTTATAAACTATTTTACTAGCCATAGATTCATCAAAATAAGTAAACAACACATGAAAAACAGAATCTGTAAAAAACAGAACAGTCTGTAGTAATCTGGATCAAACGTATACTTCTGAAACTCATAAAATTCTCAAATAAATTGCTGGACCTAGGAATTTATATATTAATAATCTGAAAAAATAATTAACTAAATATCACTCTCCAAATAAAAATGGCAGCAATTCTCGTGAGCGCTAAAGTTTCTGTTTTTGACAGCATGATCAGCAAGACTTTCCCAAAGTCTTCCCAAATGTTCTACTTGGCACAAACACTAATTAAACAAATAAAACCACATCTAAACAGAGGCTAGATGAATTATTTATTACTAAACAGGAACAAAAATCAAGGAACAAAAATAAAATTGGGTTGCCTCCCAACAAGCGCTATCATTTAATGCCCCTAGCTAGGCATGACGATTTCAATGATGCTCATATAAAAGATAAGAATTGAAACATAAATAGAGCATCATGAAGAATATGACTAGCACATTTAAGTCTAACATGCTTCCTATGCATAGGGATTTTGTGAGCAAACAACTTGTGGGAACAAGAATCAACTTTCATAGGAAGGTAAAACAAGCATAACTTCAAAACTTTAAGCACATAGAGAGGAAACTTGATATTATTGCAATTCCTACAAGCATATGTTCCTCCCTCATAATAATTTTCAGTAGCATCATGAATGAATTCAATAATATAACCAGCACCTAAAGCATTCTTTTCATGATATACAAGCATAGAAAATTTACTACTCTCCACACAAGCAAAATTCTTCTCATGAATAATAGTGGGAGAAAACTCAAGAAAATAACTATCATGTGATTGAAAATTAAGATCAAGATGACAAGGTTTATTGTTATCATTATTCTTTAAAGCACACATGTCATCACAATAATCATCATAGATAGGAGTCATGCTTTCATCATAATAAATTCTTCATCAAACATAGCTTCCCCAAGCTTGTGGCTTTGCATATCATTAGCATCATGGATATTCAAGGAATTCATACTAACAACATTGCAGTCATGCTCATCATTCAAATATTTAGTGCCAAACATTTTATAGATCTCTTCTTCTAGCACTTGAGCACAATTATCCTTTCCATCATACTCACGAAAGATATTAAAAAGATGAAGCATATGAGACAAACTCAATTCCATTTTTTTGTAGTTTTCTTTTATAAACTAAACTAGTGATAAAACAAGAAACTAAAAGACTCGATTGCAAGATCTAAAGATATACCTTCAAGCGCTAACCTCCCCAGCAACGGCGCCAGAAAATAGCTTGATGTCTACTACACAACCTTCTTCTTGTAGACGTTGTTGGGCCTCCAAGTGCGGAGGTTTGTAGGACAGTAGCAAATTTCCCTCAAGTGGATGACCTAAGGTTTATTGATATGTAGGAGGCGTAGGATGAAGATGGTCTCTCTCAAGCAACCCTACAACCAAATAACAAAGAGCCTCTTGTGTCCCCAACACACCCAATACAATGGTAAATTGTATAGGTGCACTAGTTCGGCGAAGAGATGGTAATACAAGTGCAATATGGATAGTAGATAATAGTTTTTGTAATCTGAAATAATAAAAACAGCAAGGTAGCAAGTGATAAAAGTGAGCGTAAACGGTATTGCAATGTGTGGAAACAAGTCCTAGGGTTCATACTTTCGCTAGTGTAAGTTCCCTCAACAATACTAACATAATTGGATCACATAACTATCCCTCAACATGCAACAAAGAGTCACTCCAAAGTCACTAATAGCGGAGAACGAACGAAGAGATTATGGTAGGGTACGAAATCACCTCAAAGTTATTCTTTCCAATCAATCCGTTGGGCTATTCCTATAAGTGTCACAAACAGCCCTAGAGTTCGTACTAGAATAACACCTTAAGAGGCAAATCAACCAAAACCCTAATGTCACCTAGATACTCCAATGTCACCTCAAGTATCCATGGGTATGATTATACGATATGCATCACACAATCTCAGATTCATCTATTCAACCAACACAAAGGACCTCAAAGAGTGCCCCAAAGTTCTACCGGAGAATCACGACAAAAACGTGTGCCAACCCCTATGCATAGGTTCCCAATGTCACGAAACCCGCAAGTTGATCACCTCAACAGACATCTAGTGGCACGTGGTATCCCATTGTCACCACAGATATCCACGGCAAGACATACATCAAGTGTTCTCAAGTCTTTAAAGACTCAATCCGATAAGATTACTTCAAAGGGGAAGCTCAAGTCATTACAAGAGAGAAGAGGGGGAGGAGAAACATAAGATCCAACTATAATAGCAAAGCTCGCGATACATCAAGATCGTGCCAAATCAAGAACACGAGAGAGAGAGAGAGATCAAACACATAGCTACTGGTACATACCCTCAGCCCCGAGGGAGAACTTCTCCCTCCTCGTCATGGAGAGCACCGGGATGATGAAGATGGCCACCGGTGAGGGTTCCCCCTCCGGCAGGGTGCCGAAACAGGGTCCCGATTGACTTTCAGTGGCTATGGAGGCTTCTGGCGGCGGAACTCCCGATCTATCTTGCGTTCTAGAAGTTTTAGGGTATATGGAGTTATATAGGCAAAAGAAGCACGCCAGGGGAGCCACGGGGGCCCCACGAGGTAGGGGGCGCGCCCCCACCCTCGTGGGCAGCTCCTGTATCTTCTGACGTGGGGTCCAAGTCCATCAGGTGTGTTTCCTTCCAAAAATAACTTCTCCAGTTGATTTCGTTCTGTTTTGACTTCGTCTGATATTCCTTTTCTTCAAAACACTAAAATAGGCATAAAACAACAAATCTGGGTTGGGCCTCTGGTTAATAGGTTAGTCCCAAAAGTAATATAAAAGTGGATAATAAAGCCCAATATTGCCCAAAACAGTAGATAATATAGCTTGGAGCAATCAAAAATTATAGATACGTTGGAGACGTATCAGGACCCCTTAAGGGGGGAACCCACAAGAAAAATACTTACTGGTAATGGTGGATAAATTCACCAAATGGATAGAAGCCAAACCTGTTAAAACAGCTGAATCCGGACCGGTGATAGACTTCATATCCGGGGTTGTACACCGTTATGGCGTCCCCCATAGCATCATCACTAACAACGACACGAACTTCACGGCCGACGAGGTAAAACTCTGGTGCAGCAACATGGGCATCAAGCTCGATTATGCTTCCGTCTGTCACCCACAAACCAACGGCCAAGTTGAGTGAGCAAATGGTCTTATCATGAGCGGCATTAAACCCAGATTAGTGCGGTCCTTAACGGAGTCTAACACGCACTAGGTAGAGGAGCTCGACTCCGTACTCTGGGGGATGCAAACCACGCCGAATCGTAGTACCGGATATACACCCTTCTTTATGGTGTACAACGCAGAGGCAGTCCTGCCCTGCGACATAATTTATGACTCACCTTGAGTGCGCATGTATGAAGAAAGAGAAGCCGAGTTCGATCGGTAGGACAGTCTGGACACCTTGGAGGAGGAGCGCGACGTGGCAAAAGCCCGTTCCGCATTTTATCAACAACAGGCTCGCAGATACCAAAGCAGAGAAGTACAGGCCAAAACTTATAATGTTGGCGAGTTAGTTCTACGCCTGCCGGAGAAGAAAAAGTCCAAGCTCGAGCCCAAATGGGAAGGTCCCTTCATTATTGACCAAGTTCTGACCGGTGGAGCGTACCGTCTGCGGGATGCATCGAATAATCGACTTGAGCCGAACCCATGGAACGCAGCCAGGCTCCGAAGATTCTATGCCTAGCGCCGTACTCTATGTTTGTCTCCTTCCTCTGTCCGTTTTTTGAATATATATTATCTGTCTTTTTTCTCTTTCTTTCTTTTATTCTTTCTCACGGCCTTCAAGGGCCAGCTTGTGCCTCGCTTGCACATTATAGATGCGCTAACCGCGCTCATTATACCTCGGGGCTTCTTACACAGAAGCTTAATTATCCATATGGGCTTCATGCCCAGCACATGTGTTATTCTTCCACATGTACCTTTTCTTCGCCATTATATGCATCGATATGACTTAAGTTTTGGCCAAGCTGGGTTGCCTGGCTCTTGTATTTATGCCCTACGTTCCCGTGAATTCGGCTAGGGCATAAGGGGAGCACCTCTGCGATTGTTACTACCGGGTCAGCCAGATGTGTACCTCAGACTGGGTGAAGCCGAAAGCTAGCGTTCTTAAGGGAATATTCGGTCGGTGAACAAAAGATGATTTTTATTTATTTATTTTCCATTTGTGCCCCCAGATGTTTTTTCCTGGGTTTCCTCTCGCAGTCCGGACATGCATTTTAGGGCATGCGTACCCAGGGAAAGGAACCCTTAATAGAACTATTCTCACTGGAAGATGTTTCTTACTACCCATGTAATGTAACATAACTAGTTGGGCACTTGTCTGTTCAAGCACTAATGACCCCTACGCCCGGTCTCCACGCATACCCCAGTTCTTATATAACTGAGCGGGTATTCGGATACACTCCGGACTATCGGGTCCCGAGGTTGAAGCAAAAAGGTCCGCCATGACAAATGATCTACAATCCGGCTAGAAGGCATTATACATGTCATTTTAATTACATAGTCATGTAGACTGACTAAATTCCTCTTCTATACCATCCAACAGGCGGTCTAGCCTACAATCCTGTGGGGAATACTGTCGGCATTTTGGGAAAGGGGGTCCCCAGACTTGCCTGCCTGCGGCCTGTGGCGTGGCTCGAGTGGGGGCCCAGTGCGGCCCAGCCTCATCAGCTCAAGCTCAAGAACCTCGCAAGGGGCCAAGCCTTGCGGGGAGGACGACAGGAGGCTTCCTCAGGAGCAGTCTCATCAGGCAGGCTCGCGAGGAGGCGGAGAGATCAAGGCAGGGGCACCTCACGAGGAGCCCGTGACGCAAGCCATGACGATCGAGATCAGGCGGGCGCCAGGCGGGCACCGGCCTGTGTAGTGTCCTTGTTTCCCCTTCGGTGCAAAGGGAACAAGCACAGTCCAAGGCATCGGGCAAAGTTTACCATTCCGGTGCAACGATACCAAGATCAGCAGAGCGGCAGGACGGAGGTCACCGTGGAGCCCAAGACGGCGTCATCACCAGTGCTTTTGGCAGCCGAAGACCACCTTTGGTCAGGATAACTTGTACTAGATGTTCCCCTTCAAAATGGCCAATTGTTGGCGCCCTTCCCACTCATTTTTTGGGAAGAGGACCAGGGCCTCTATAAATAGAACTAGCCCCTGAAAGAAGGGAGGAGAAAAAGGAGGAACAGAGAGATCCAAGGAGGAGAAAGAAGAAGAGAGACGTCTAGAGAGAAAGAAAGAGAGAAGAGAAAGAAAGAGAGAAAGATCCGGACCAAGTAGAACACACTGCACCAGCTCAAGAACACCTCTCGCGAGGCCGTTCTTCCCCTGTATTGTTCATCATTAGCCCCTGAGGCAATCCACTACACCACACACTGGAGTAGGGTATTACACCACATCAGTGGCCCGAACCAGTATAAACCTCGTGTCCCTTGTGTGTTCTTCTTTCTAGCCTAGATTTCTTGCGAGCCATAGAAGCACAAGTCGGTAGGGGAAAGATCTTCGTGCGCACCCCATAGTTCGAACCTTAAGGGTCTACCGGAACCCGAAATCCGACATTTGGAGCGCCAGGTAGGGGTGTGCCGGAATCTTTCTTCCGCTGTTCGCGTGTGATCTTCCGTCGTGTCCATGGCTGACGCTCGTCGGGCTCGCACCAAGCGCCGGGCTGCTCTCACCACCCGCGTCGCCTAGGCAACGCCCGTCGGCAGACGCCCTCGTCATTCCCCGTCGCCTGCCGCCAACGCCGCCACCGGCCCGGCAGGGAACGAGCAGCAGGCCTCGTCCCAGCATCCTTTGGTGCGGCGGGAGGGCCGCACCGCAACCCCGTCACTGACTCCAGCCGGTTCGTCGTCCCACGCCCGTCGCGCCCCCACGGATGCGCACGCCATGCTGCTCCTGGCAAGAGAGTTCCTGCACTACCGCCCTGTCGACGACCTCTACAAGGACTGGCTCGCCCGCATCACCGAGCTTGTCAGCGCCGCAGGGGCCTCTCCTTTGCCGTCCCTCTCGCTGCCTCGCCCTCCATTCCGCGCAGGGGGCAAGGATCAGGAGGCACCTCCGCCACCTCCTCCCCAAGAAGGCGCCCTGGCTCCAAGGCGCGCAGCCCCACGGCGAGACCCTCCACGTCCGGCGCCTGCGTGGCAAGAAGGGAGCTGCCAAGAGATCCCTCGTCCCCAAGAAGGTGCTCGCGCGCTCCCAGCACCGGCGCGCCAAGATCGCGTCCCTGCGCCTCCACGCCGAGACCCCACGCTGCTCCAAGCGGTGGCGCGTGGTAATCACCAGGAGCAGGCCCAGCACCAGCAAAGGGCGCCGGTGGCCACAGCAGGCTGCCGCGCCTTCACCCCCGAGCTATGCGGTGTCACATGGCCAGGCAAGTTCAAGCCTGATCTGCCCCCTCGTTACGATGGCACGATGGACCCCGCGGAATTCCTGCAGCTCTACGAGCTGGGCATTGAAGCCGCCAACGGAGACGAAATGGTCATGGCGAATTGGTTTCCCATGGCGCTCAAGGACGGCGCCCGCACCTGGCTCCTGAACCTGGCTCCCAGCATGATCTCCTCCTGGGACGAGATGCGCACTCGCTTCATCGCCAACTTCCAGGGCACTCGCGACCGGCCCCCGGCCATAAGCGACCTGCGCCGCATCAAGCAACAGCCAGGGGAAACCCTGCAGAAATACAGCCAGTGCTTCAACAACGCTCGCCTCAGGATCCCCAGGGTGACTGAGGAAGCCATTATCTCAGCCTTCTCCGACGGCGTGCACGACATCGAGATGAAAGAGGAGCTGGCAATCCATGAAGACCTATGCACATCCCTGGAGCTGTTCAACTTGGCGACCAAGTGCGCCAGGGTTGAGGAAGGACGCCTCTCCCTCCTCGAGCTCCCGGCTGCCGACCTAGAAGAGAAAAAGCTCAAGGCCAAGGACGTGAAGCGTAAGGGAGCTGTCGTGCTCGCAGCAGAGCCAGACACCAAGCGAGGCAGGGATCGGCCTGAGTCATCCATGGGCAGCCGATACTGCGTGTACCACGAACTCCACACCCACAACACCAACAAATGCCAAGAGCTCAGGGCCGTGCGAGATGGGCGTATCGGCCGATGCCCCGAGCGCAACGACAGGGGCTATGGACGAGGAGGAGGAAGAGGTGGAGGACGATGGGAAGACCGTGGCCCTCGCCAAGGGTGGCGTAACCGACCTCGCGAGGATCGCTGGCAGGACCAGCCTCGCGAGGGAGGCTGGAGGGATCAGCCTCGTGAGGATCGCCCGTACGGCAATGCAGGCCTCCCTCCTCTACCGCCACCACCAAGAAGGAATGAAGACCAACATCAAGACGAGGGGGCTGGGGGCTTCCAGGAGCCGCGCGCAATCGCTTGCATCTTGGGTGGCGCCCAGGCCCCAGCATCACAGCGCATCTTCAAGCAGTTTGCTCGCGAGGTGAATGCAGTCCTTCCCAAGCTTGAGGCCACGCGCCCTCTCAGGTGGTTTGTGTGCGCCATCACATTCAGCTCAGCAAATCAGCTCAAGTGCGCGGCAACAGCTGGAGTTCTCCCGATGCTTTGCTCTCCAGTCATCAGCAATGTGCAGGTCACCAGGATCCTTGTGGATGGCGGAGCAGGACTTAACGTCCTGTCCGTCGAGACGTTCAACAATCTCCAAGTGCCGTATGATCAGCTCCAGCTGACCAGGCCTTTCTCAGGAGTCACTGATGGTTCCACCATTCCGATAGGGCAAGTTTGCCTGCCAGTCACCTTCGAGCAGCGCAACAACTACCGCACCGAGCTCATTGACTTCGACGTCGCCCACATTCGCCTGCCATACAACGCCATCCTCGGGTACCCAGCCCTAGCCAAGTTCATGGCAGTGACTCACCATGGCTACAATGTCCTCAAGATGCCAGGAAGTGGTGGAGTCATCACCATACCCTGTGAGGAAAGGGACGCGGTGTGTTCACTTGAGCATGCGTTCCAAGCCGCAACAATCGAGGACCCAGATCACAGGAGCAGAAGACTTCCCGAGGCGACCCTTAAGAAGAAGAAGGCTTCGCCTGGCCCAAGCCATAAGGAGGCAGGCGCCTCCGGAGGCGTTGCGTTAGGATTCGCGCCCGTTTAGGGAGCACCACCCTCTGTTGCATAGGAAAGCGCGCCCGGCGCCCTCCTTAGGCAGGGCTCGGGGGCTATTTCTTGGAGAGCCACCGACTTTGCCAAGGTCACGAGGGAGGTGCTCGGGCACCACTTGGAGGGGTGCTTCCAGGCACGTTTCCCTCAGGGAGGTACGAGGCAAGGAAGACCAAACCCTCAGGAGTTCATCGCAGGAAACACCCAGGAGCTACAGGAGTTGAGAGTCATGCGCGGCGGCCGCCGCTTGCCCGCCGTGGCCCCACATCCAGGCGAGCATGGTGGGCTGCGCGTCTGCATCGACGTGCCAGGGCTCAACTGAGCCACGTCTCAGGAGCGCCTCTGGACTTCATGCGTGGGGCGTTGCGAGGGTCCACCTCGCAGCTACGTTTGCATGCCTTTTGGCCTACCGAACGCGGTCGCCGCTCATCAGTGCTTGCTGAGGAGCATTCTGGAGGCTCAGGAGGTCAGGCATTGTGCGGTCCTGGCGGTGGTGGAGATGGCCCTCGAAGACCTACCCGTGCCCCCGGAGCCTCCCGAGGCTCCTGGGCCTGGGGGCTCGTGAGGGTTGACGTCTTCACCGCATGTCGCCCACTTCTGCGGCATCGCTTCATCTTCAACAGCATTAGGTGACATCTTTCAAGTTCCATTTTTAGCTGGGAGAGCCCACAGGGCTGCGTCGTTCCTAGGTCGCGTGGGTCCGTCCCTGCGGCACATATCTGTTTTACTTACGCACTTCACTTACCTTGTTGGGGGCGCCCCTCGGGCTGCATCATCCCCAAACTGCTCGGGCCTGGCCCAGCGGCGTTTGCTTTTCCTGCATCTACTTGAAATGAATCTGCTCCTTCGTACTTAACATACCTGACCTAATCGCCTGCTCGATTGACACCTACCCATGGAGCCGCTCGCTCTGGCACGACGTCTGCGTACGGGTCCGCCCTTGCAACGCCGATAAATCTGAGTGGTCGAGCTCTGGCCGCGGTATCCCCGCAAGGCGCCACCTCACCAGGCCCTCAGTGCCCCAATCACTCCCTCGGAACGACCAATGGTTGGCTGGCAACCGTAGCGACAGGTCTTGTCTCTCCTTGTGATTGGTATGTAGGACCCACTCCAGGAGCAACATTGGGGACGTCACGGGCTATCTCTCCCTCTCTCCGGCACGGGCCACTTGCACGTTAAAAGGGGGGCGCCTGAGCATCGCGACTCATGGGCTCCTACTGGCTCTCCAGCCCTCACCCCTGGCCTTGACCCACGGCATCGCGACCTGTCATACCAGTGGAGACTGAGCTCGCTCAAGGGCCGAGACCTGAGGACGTAGAGTATTAAGGAAAATGTGGGGAAGTGGGAAGAAGCTCGCGAGGACCTAAGCCAGCAGCACCTCAGCTACCGCCGCTCGGGCCGGGCGCCCCGTTGAAGGACTACCCCAAACTCAAAAGATAAGTCACGCCCTTACATGAGTTGGAACAACGCAGCACCAAACCCTCGCCTAGTGCAACTCTGTCATGGCGACATTGCTTCCTTTCTCGCCCAGCGAGGGCTGCTCGAGCGCTAAAGGGGACCTCCCGAGCATCGCGACTCGGGGGCTCTTACCAGACCTCGGGCCGCTCACCTCCTGGCCTTGACCACGGCATCGCGACCTGGCATACCAGCGACGGCTGAAGCCTGCTTGGGGACTGGGACCTGTTAGCGTAGAACGCTAAGTCCTCGCGAGGATAGAAAGGGGGAGCCGAGCCGGGACAGGACAAGCATCTCGCATCGATTCATATTAGGGATATAATGTTCGCAAAAGACATGGCATGCGCCTTACATACCCCCGCAGGGTGTTGCTTCGATTCCTCGCAGGGAACAAGAGGCGCTAATCCTAAGGAATGCTAATTGCCCGTGCCTCCCCAAGCGACGCCATCATTAACAGTGGACTGCCCAGCGCCGACGCCAACCCCACCCAGATCAGTGGTGTCGGCGGCCCGATGCAGTTGCCCTACTCTGAGCACGGCGCAAGCTCGGAGGCTCGTAGTTGTCGTCGGTCGTCTTCGGAGTCATGAGAAGCTCGGGGGAGCCGCTGGATTCCCCAGCTCCTCCGCTGCTGCCTGAAGAGCTGCTGGAGGGCCGATGGGGAGGCCAGGTCCTCGCCAGTCCGATGCCCCTGCCACTTTCCTTGGGGCAGCACTCCAACTGGCGTCCTTCAGCATCGAACACCTTGAAGAACATCAGGGAGGCACCATCGTATTCAAGATGAATTACGAGGGCACCCTTCGTGCGGCAGACCCAGGCAATCTCACCCCAGCCCCGGGTCATATAGACCTTGCCCGGAGCGACGACCGTGACGTCCGCTCCGGTCGCGAGGGTGCTGTAGTCGGCGTGCTGCAGCCAGAGCTCTAGAGACCCGCTCGGCGACATCTCGAAGGCGAAGGAGGAAGGAAGGCGGATCCAAGAGCTTGGGGGCATGGCGGCGTGAAGCACGACCTCACAGGAGGAGCCCTTGGCATGGACTCTAGGAGGAACTACGCGCACTGTTGTGACTCGCCGGCGTCAGCGGCGGCACCGCCGTTGTCGCTCGACGCCCTCTTCCCCAGGGCCCTCGATTCGGGCGTACAAGGGCAGTGGAAACCCAGGCGGCGGCCGCTCGTACCAGGGCCCCGGCGCCTCCTGCCAAGCACCCTCATCTCGGCGGCAGTGGACTAGCCGTTTCTTCGGCGGAGGAGGGTCAGGACCTTCTCGGGGGGCCTTTTCGTTCTCTTCTGCAGAAAACCGGCGGATTGGTGCCATTGGCGTAAGGAGAAGCAAGGGCGAGGAAGGAGAAGGAAAGGAGTAGCAAGAAGGGATAAGCTAACGAGGCTCACGCAGCCCCGTACTTATAGCCAGAGAAGGCCAACCGCCGGCCACCATGATCGCAAGTAATCATGACCCATTTCTCTGCATGCACGGACTTGGCAAGTCGAGTGGTATGCCCATGTCCAATCAATCGCCACGCGGCACCCAAGGCCACAGGCTATTGGGGCCCCGGCGCTTCACACTTGCCCCTTAGCTTCTCTGCTAAGCCAAGCCCGGGCACGCCTTGGGCCCGGGGGCTACTGTTGGCGTTCTGGGAACGAGGTCCCCAGACTTGCCTGCCTGTGGCCTACGGCATGGCTCGAGTGGGGGCCCAGTGCGGCCCAGCCTCATCAACTCAAGCTCAAGACCCTCGCAAGGTGCCAAGCCTTGCGGGGCGGATGACAGGATGCTTCCTTAGGAGCAGCCTCATCAGGCAGGCTCGCGAGGAGGCGGAGAGATCAAGGTAGGGGCAACTCGCGAGGAGCCCGTGACGCAAGCCATGACGATCAAGATCAGGCGGGCGCCAGGCGGGAACCGGCCTGTGCAGTGTCCTTGTTTCCCCTTCGGTGCAAAGGGAACAAGCACAATCCAAGGCATCCTGCAAAGGTTACCATTCCGGTGCAACGAGACCAAGACCAGCAGAGCGGCAGGACGGAGGTCACCGTGGAGCCCAAGATGGCGTCATCACCAGTGCTTTTGGCAGCCAAAGACCACCTTTGGTCAGGATAACTTGTACTGGATGTTCCCCTACAAAATGGCCAATTGTTGGCGCCCTTCCCGCTCACTTTTTGGGAAGAGGACCAGGGCCTCTATAAACAGGACTAGCCCCCGAAAGAAGGGAGGATAAAAAGGAAGAACAGAGAGATCCAAGGAGGAGAAAGAAGAAGAGAGTGGTCCAGAGAGAAAGAAAGAGAGAAGAGATAGAAAGAGAGAAAGATCCGGACCAAGTAGAGCACACTGCACCAGCTCAAGAACACCTCTCGCGAGGCCGTTCTTCCCCTGTATTATTCATCATCAGCCCCTGAGGCAATCCACTACACCACACACTGGAGTAGGGTATTACACCACATCGGTGGCCCGAACCAGTATAAACCTCGTGTCCCTTGTGTGTTCTTCTTTCTGGCCTAGATTTCCTGCGAGCCATAGAAGCACGAGTCGGTAGGGGAAAGATCTTCGTGCGCACCCCAGAGTTTGAACCTTAAGGGTCTGCCGGAACCCGAAATCCGACAAATACTTTGCGGCTAATTCTACTTGCCCATAGACTAAGCTAACGGGGATCTCTTTCCCATCGGGCCCCACAGGTCCGACCTCAACCGTGTGATTTGGGTCAGCCTTGGTATACCGCGTCTTCACCATGGCCCAAGCTTCCCTCGCACCTTGACGGCAAGCAGATATCTTCCATAATCGGAAGCGCCGCCGTGCTCCCTAGAGCTTCTCCACAAGCTCTCTAATGCCTTCTGGCAGGGAGACGGATGGCCACAAGGCCTGGGCAATACCTTGCATCACCTGCCGAACTTGTTCGTGCAGTTGTGAGAGCGGATAGAAGATCACCCGCAGTCCCGGGCATCTCCTCCGCAGGACGACCCATCAGCATACCTGCAGACATAACTCTATTAGCCGGCTTCTTCGCCGTCCCCTTTATTAAGGGTTCATTCAAGCACTTACTATATATGCCGCGTCGAAGCCGCTTATTCACCTTCTCGGAGTCCGCCAGCTGGGCTCAAACATCTTTCATTTCCACACTCAGCTTGGTATTGGCGTCTTGGAGATTGTTTTTCTCCCGCCTAACCTCAGTCAGCACGCCTTCGCCAGCCTTTAGCTGTTGTACGGCATGCTCCTCCTCCGGATTCTCTCCGGATTTATCTGCAACATCTATTATTAGATCTGCAGCCATGTCGCACGCTATATGGTACCTATCATTCTTTGAAAGAAATGTTACCAGCTGGGGACTTTTTAGGTTCCTTCAATGTGGCAACAGCGGCCCGAAGTTGGGTCTTGCATTCCTCCAGCTCCTGTGACAGTCGACTATTCTTCTCTGTAAGAACCTGCACAATAAGATGATCCTTAAATCAGTTATGCTATCTGTTTCAAGTTTCAGGGGCCACTGATACATATAATCGTCAGATTTTCTTACCCGTACATCCTTCACATACTGGTCTGTGGCTCTTGCTAGACCATTTTGAGCAGCACGGAGGTACGCCTCTCCAGAACCGAAGGCATGAAATGCCTCTGGTGAGAAGCAAGTGTCGCGGAGTACGCCCAGCGACGCCTATGATTCATGGCGCTCTCCACTTCTGAATGTGTAGCGGATAGCCTATCCGCATCCTCTGTAGGGGGACTATCCGGCGTCCGCCCCATGTCAGCTTCCGCCTCGCCGGACATATTCTGACGAGCGTTTTTTCTGTTAAAGAAACATGGACATAATTACATTTCAAGAAAGACGACAACCACGGAGCGGGGTTTCTGTCATACCTCTACGCCGGCATCTCCGTCCTGACCGCCTTCCTTTTTGGCCTGCCCCGCCTAGGTGCCTCTTGTTGGCGAGTTGCTGTGGGTTTGGCATGGCGTCCTGTCGGTGTCAAAACCGACGGATCTTGGGTAGGGGGTCCCGAACTATGCGTCTAGGCCGGATGGTAACAGGAGGCAAGGGACATGAAGTTTTACCCTGGTTCGGGCCCTCTTGATGGAGGTAAAACCCTATGTCCTGCTTGATTAATATTGATGATATGGGTAGTACAAGAGTAGATCTACCACGAGATCGAAGAGGCTAAACCCTGGAAGCTAGCCTATGGTATGATTGTTGTTGTGTATGTTGTCCTACGGACTAAAACCCTTCAGTTTATATAGACATCGGAGAGGGTTAGGGTTACACAAAGTCGGTTACAATGGTAGGAGATCTGTATATCCGTATCGCCAAGCTTGCCTTCCACGCCAAGGAAAGTCCCTTCCGGACATGGGATGGAGTCTTCAATCATGTATCTTCATAGTCCAGGAGTCCGGCTGAAGGTATAGTCCAGCCATCCGGACACCCCCTAATCCAGGACTCCCTCAGTAGCCCCTAAACCAGGCTTCAATGACGACGAGTCTGGCGCGCAGATTGTCTTCGGCATTGCAAGGCGGGTTCCTCCTCCAAGTACTTCATAGAAGATTTTGAACACAAAGATAGTGTCCGGCTCTGCAAAATAAGTTTCCACATATTGCCATAGAGAGAATAATATTTACACCAATCTAATCTGCTGACGTATTCCGTAGCATGAAACACCACGGCCAAGCCTTTATCCGAGTCATTTCATTATCCCACCTCAGCGCGTCATGCGAGGCGGTTTCCTTGGCACGTCTTGTTAAAGCAGAGATCGTGTCCCCTTATCCCGGGATTCTCATCAATACGGGCGTGGGTAACCCAACCGCGCCATTGATTACGGTGCTTGGAGATAAGAGAGTTTTACCAGGCTGGTGGGGACATGTAGTTGCGTCCGCCCGTATAAGGGGATAAGGATCCACCTTTTCACCTACGCCTTCTTCCTCCTTCGCCTATCAATTCTTGCGCACTCGAGCTCCAATGCCCAAGTCCGCACTCCCCACCTCAACCTTCTCCAGCCATGTCCGGAGCGGGAGGCAAGTGGATGGTCTCCTCCGTCATGGAGGGACACATCAAAAAGCTGAGGAAGGCCGGATACCTAACTAACGACATCGCGTACCGGCTTCCCGAAAAGGGGCAGCTCATCCCCACCCCTAGGCCCCATGAGAGGGTGGTGTTCCTCCCCCATTTCCTCTACGGACTGTGCTTCCCTCTCCACCCATTTGTCCGGGGGCTCATGTTCTACTACGGCCTGGATTTCCACGATCTGGCCCCGAACTTTGTCCTCAACATCTCGGCGTTTATCGTCGTGTGCGAGGCTTTCCTCCGCATCCGCCCCCATTTCGGCCTATGGCTCAAGACTTTCAATGTCAAGCCGAAGGTGGTGCGCGGCAACCAGGCGGAGTGCGGAGGCGCCATGGTGGGCAAGATGGCCAACGTCCTATGGCTCGAGGGCTCCTTTGTGGAGACCCTGAAGGGGTGGCAATCGGGGTGGTTTTACATCACCGAGCCGCGCAACCTCGAATGGGTCGCAGCCCCCGTGTTTCGATCCAGACCCCCTACGCGGCTCACCTCCTGGAAGGAGACGGGCCTGTCGTGGGGTAAAAAAGGAGAGCTGACTGGACTCCAAACATGCATCCAAACCCTGGTGGACAAGAAGCTCAAACTTGTCAACGTTGTCCAGGTTATGCTCATCCGCCTGGTCCTCCCGTGTCAACAACGGGCTTTCAACCTGTGGGAGTTCGACCCGGCGCAGCACCAAACGCTGAGCAGGCTCTTCGACACGACGTACGAAGATGCCTGGAAGGTGCTTTTCAAGGGCACCGAGGCCCCCGCATCCGCTACCGAGGATCGCGGATTCAGTACGCAGCGTCATGCTCATGCGGTAAGCTGTTTTTTTCCTTATACAGGGTATCAGTTTTTCATAGTTTGACTCTATGCGGGATCTAAGCTCCCTTACCTTTAACAGGACTGGCAAGTGACGTCCGGACAGATCAACTGTCCGGCTCCTTTGCCCGAAGGCCCAGCGGACGCTCGCTTGGCAAAGTTGCTGGTT
This sequence comes from Triticum dicoccoides, assembly GCF_002162155.2. NCBI lineage: Eukaryota > Viridiplantae > Streptophyta > Magnoliopsida > Poales > Poaceae > Triticum > Triticum dicoccoides. The sequence continues at coordinate 161,654,837 of NC_041386.1, read as the reverse complement.
CCGGCACCCTATGTGGTGCCGGAGAAGAAGGCCGCTAAAAAGGCCACGGGGACTCGAAAGAGTGCCCGGCGCCAGGAGGTGTCGGATCCATCATCTGATGGTTCCGAGGCGCATTCCTCCCGTGAAGACGAGGAGGAAGAAGAAGAGACCTCTCCCCCTCTAGCGGGAGGAGAGAAGAAAAGGAAGGCCGCCCTCTCTGGGGAGGCCAGAGGGTCCAAGAAGGGGAAAACCCATCCTCCGGACTACTCCACCGACGCCGACGATGACGAAGAGGAGTGGCAGCCCAGGGCCAAGCCACTGGCAAAATCGTAAGTATCCGGATACCAGAGTAATTCATAGTATTCGTTTATTGCACAACTTTCCCTTACGTCGAATGTGTTTATGCAGCCCACCCAAAGACCGGCTCGACGCGTCGTCGAGCGGTTCACTGGACTCGTCGGATGTGAACTCGCTTTTGACGGCTTCCTCCCCCGCCCTACGGACGACACCGAAGTGTTTTCCCAACAGGTTCCAAGCCAGGAGGAGGTGCTCTTGGAGGCGCCGCAAGGCGACCTCCCGAACTCCAGGAGTAAAGGGGATGAAACCCCCCAGGGCTCCAAGTCCGGCTCTAGGCCGGACACCGCTCCGGAACCTTCAAAGGTTCCAGAGTCCGGTGGGGGACCTCCTTCCAAGAGGAGCAAGTCCACCATGCCGGTGGCCCCCGTCCAACCGGAGGCGCCGAACAATATGTTGGAGGCGCTCCAAGGCGCCTCCATCGACGAGGAGCACCGCACTATTATGAGTGCGGTAGTCCAGAAGGTTCAGTCCGCCAAGAGCGGACTGACTGAAGCTTGTACTAGCCTTTTAATAGGCTTTGAGGTAAGTAAAGAATGTGTAAATAATATTACCGCATAGACAGTAGCCCCTGATGCTTTGTTTAGCGTTCGGGAAGAAAAGCCGAATAGAGGATCAAATAAAATTCGCAGGAGTCTAACAAAAATGAGTCAATATGCGTATGCAGGCTTCTCTGCTTGCGTCCGTCGCACTGACTGCGAAAGTGGACACGCTAAAGCAGAACCTCGAGCGGTCCGAGCAAGAGCTCGGGCGTGCCAAAAAGCAGCTCGAGGACAATGAAGGTAAGAAATACCTTGTTTTTAAATATATATAAAAAGGTGCAATTGCAAGGAATGACAGGATTGTCGTTGCTATTTTAGGGGCCACGTCTAAGGTGGCGACCCTTGAGCAAGCGCTGGTCGAGGCCGAGAAGAGGGTGGCCTCGGAGCGCACCGAGCGGGAGAAGTATGAGGCCAAGGTTAGCAAGGTACGACAAGAGCTCCAGGCTCTCATGGAAAAACATGAGAGTTTGGAGCTTGACTCAAAGACGCGAGCGTCCGAGCTCGCGGTGGCTATTGAAAATTCCAAGTCTGCCAAGGCCGAATCCTAGAAGACCCTCCAGGAGTTGGATGAGGTGAAGAAGATAGCGGCGGGTAAGGCATTCTTTATGCAAAGAAAACACATAAACGTGAGTTACTTGTTACTTACCCGAATCCGGAGCTCTCCAGGAGCGTTCGTAGATCTTCCAGGAGTGTGTCCGATGCCGCCGCATTCTATCGAGCCAAGGAGGGCAGCTCGACAGAGAAGGTGTTCTGGTCTCAGTATGCTGAGGCCGGACACCCCGTGCCCTTGAGCGACCAGCTGAAGCAACTGGTCGAGCTCCACAAGGCGGCCGAACAGGCCATGAAGGGCCTCATTGCTCGGCTGTGGCCTGGAGGGGCTCTTCCTGGGAGCTATTTCGGGCTGGTGCGGCGGCTGGTGGAGGCCTATCCAAGTCTCGAAGTCATCAAGTGCTCCGTCTGCATTGAAGGTGCCCGTAGGGCCCTTGCCCGTGCTAAGGTGCACTGGGGCAAGCTGGATGCTTAGAAGCTTGTGAAGGACGGGCCACCGCCGTGGAAAGAGCACCGCAAGCCCGAGAATTACTATAAGGATGTTCTGAAGGGTGCCTGCCTTGTGGCGGATGAATGTTCTAGGGATGTAATTTTTGAGTGAAACTTGCTCGTTTTGTCCTGTGCGCTGAAAACTTGTTCATATGCGCTAAGCAGTGCTGTTGGAATTTAAAATATTACCTTCTATGCGGCTATTTATCAATTCTGAGAGATGGCGAGTTGTCGGCTTCTGCCCCCGTGCCGCTAGTGCTGGGGTGTTCGGGGATAAACCTGAGCGCTCTTTTTCCCATGTTTGGGTCCTTCGAGGGAGGTGCTCAGCCCAACGAACAAGGCAATCAGACTATAATGCGTGAACACTCTCACTTAGCCATAGAATTCTATAATTTTAAATTTCGGCGAAGCCCCTGGTATTCGAAAGACCGAGTTCGGGGCGCTATCCACGCCTTGGCCGGACAGAGCCGGCTCCTCTCCCTAAGCGGCATAAGTCTTTAGGGACTCGAAAAACCTCTCGAACAACGACCAACTCTCGCTACATCATGACAGTCAGTTTTAGCTTTCTCCACTGAGGTGCTCGACCCAGCTCAACTGGGGCACAATCGTAGTGGTTCTCCTAGTGCTACCTTAGCCGATATAGCGGAATGTAAGGCACCAAAACATAGGAGCCGGGCAAACCCAACTATTGACCCAAGACATGATTCGGAGCCGATGCATATAATGCTATAAGTTCGGGGTGCCGCACTTGTTATAGTGTTCGGACTTCTCACACCATATTGAGGGGTACTAAAGCCCCTGGCGTATTTTGGCCGTACCAATGTGTACGGGTGCAACATGTCGTTAAGGAACATATATAAAGAAAAAAGGTAATGCAAAAATAGATGAAAGCTATGCATTTTTATTAAAAAGGGCTGCGGTCAAAGCAGAACGATACAAATAATGCGATAAGTGAAAGGTTGGACTAGTTAACATGTCCGTTCCAGGGGCAAACTGCGGAATAGTATGCGGAACAGGTATACTGCTCGTGATAGAGACCACCTGGGAGTTCCGTAATGCGGCGTGGCTTGTCTGCTTCCCTGGTTCTTGCATTGTTTGTGCGGCAATTGAACTGCCGAACAGGCCTTCCGAAGGATAGAGTCCTGAAAGTAAGAGAAAATTAAAAAATCGGCAGCCCATGGTACGGTTTAAGCCGTGTTTTCGACGTGCCATGATGGTGCCCCTCCCCCTGCACCCATGGTATCTCTAGAGCATAGTTATGTACGCGAAGTACTGGCGTCGCCTTTTTGCAAGGGTTGGGGTTGGGGCCGCATTGCTACACCTGCTCGGATCGTGCCAGGCGGTCTTGTTGTAGGTTAATCCGGGCACGCTTGACGGTGTCCGGCCGTTTAGTGGCCGGACTGGAGAACTTCCTGGAGAGGCTGCTTTGTACTTCCGCTGCAAGGGCCGTCGTGTGCTCCTCCGTTCGGAGGGAGCGTTCGGTGTTTCCGTTGACCGTAATTACTCCTCGAGGGCCTGGCATCTTGAGCTTAAGGTATGCATAGTGCGGTACCACATTGAACATAGCGAATGCGGTTCGCCAGAGCAGTGCATGATAACCACTGCGGAACAGGACTATGTCGAAGATTAACTCCTCGCTTTGGAAATTATCCAGAGATCCGAAGACCACTTCAAGTGTGACTGAGCCTGTACAGTTGGCCTCTACACCTGGTATTACGCCTTTAAAGGTTGTTTTGGTGGGCTTAATCCTCGAGGGATCTATGCCCATTTTCCACACTGTATCCTGGTAAAGCAGGTTCAGGCTGCTGCCACCGTCCATAAGGACTCTAGTGAGATGAAATTCGTCAATAATTGGGTCTAGAACCAATGCGGCGAATCCGCCATGATGGATGCTAGTGGGATGGTCCCTTCGATCAAAGGTGATCGGGCAGGAGGACCATGGGTTGAACTTTGGGGCGACTGGCTCTACCGCGTATACGTCCCTTAACGCGCGCTTCCGCTCCCTTTTGGGGACGTGGGTTGCGTATATGATGTTCACCGTCCGCACTTGTGGGGGAAAACCCTTCTGTCCACTGTTGTTCGGCGGCCGGGGCTCCTCGTCGTCATCGCTATGCAGCCCCTTGTCTTCATTTTCGGTGTTTAACTCGTCTGTCTGCTTGAACACCCAACAATCCCTGTTGGTGTGATTGGCCGGCTTTTCGGGGGTGCCATGTATGTGGCACAAGCGGTCGAGTATTCGGTCCAAACTGGACGGGCCCCTAGGATTCCTTTTGAATGGCTTTTTTCGCTGACCGGATTTAGAGCCTCTGAATCCGGCATTAACTGCCGTATCCTCAGCATTGTTGCCGTTAATGCGGCGCTTCTGCTTGTTGCGACGCGACCTGCCACTACTGTCCCTGGTGTCTGAATTACCAGGGTTCTTGGTCATATTGTTGCTACGAGCAAGCCAGCTGTCTTCTCCCGCGCAAAAGTGGGTCATGAGTGTCGTGAGTGCTGCCATAGATTTCAGCTTTTCCTGACCAAGGTGCCGGGCCAGCCACTCATCACGGATATTGTGCTTGAAGGCTGCTAGGGCCTCAGCGTCCGGACAGTCGACTATTTGAGTTTTCTTTGTTAGGAACCGTGTCAAAATTGCTTGGCCGATTCCTCTGGCTGCAGAATTACGTGACTTAGGTCATTGGCGTCTGGGGGTCGCACATAAGTGCCCTGGAAATTGTCGAGGAATGCGGCTTCTAGGTCCTCCCAACAAATTATTGATCCTGTTGGCAAGCTGTTAAGCCAATGCCGAGCTGGTCCTTTAAGCTTGAGTGGGAGGTATTTGATGGTGTGGAAATCATCGCCGTGGGCCATGTGGATATGAAGGAGATAATCCTTGACCCATACCGCAGGATCTGTTGTGCCATCATATGATTCGATGTTTACGGGTTTCAAACCCTCGGGGATTTGATGATCCATTATTTCGTCTGTGAAGCATAGTGGGTGCGCGGCGCCTCTGTACTGGGCTATATCATGACGTAGCTCCAATGAGCTTTGTCTACTGTGTTCGGCCCTGCTGAATTTGTGGCCGGCGTGACGGTTACCATCTCGAGCCGTGGGTTGCCCCTGCAATCCGTAGATCGATCTTGTTTGCCTTGCCTTGTCCTCCAACATATCTCGTAAGTCCGGCGCATATTCCCCTACCTTGGTACGGGGTGCGGCTTGAGTGGAGGGCTGAGAGGCCTCTCTGTCGCGGCCACGAGGTGCCCGGTCGGCCGCATCAAGTGCTTCCTCCTCTAATCGGGGTAGCAACCTGCGCTTTGGGTAGCTCTTGGAGGGGCGTTCGAGTTTATGCTCTTCGGCCGCGAGGACTTCAGTCCATCTGTCGACTAGCAAATCTTGATCAGCTCTAAGCTGTTGCTGTTTTTTCTTGAGGCTTCTTGCCGTGGCCATAAGCCCGCGTTGAAAATGCTCTTGCTCGACGGGATCCTCTAACACAATGAATTCGTCGTCGTCTAGGCTTGCCTCGTCTTCGGAGGGAGGCATATAATTGTCGTCCTGGACCTCTCTATCTGCCGCTCTCTCATGAGGGATGGTTTCTCCATCCTCCTGTGCTAGATCGTGCTGGAGAGGATTTTCTTCGGCACTTTCCGGAGTATTATTATCTCCCGTGCTGGAATCACCGTATTTGTTTTGGCGGGATTTTGAGCAGCGCCGCTGACGCCGGCGCTTAGGCTGTTTCTTGGAGGGGTCATCCTCCGTTGTTCCATCGCCATCTCCTTCTTTCGGGGTGTCCACCATGTATATGTCATATGACGAGGTGGCTTTCCAGGGCCTAGTAGGCGCTGGTTCTTCATCGTCTCCTTCATCGGTGTCCATACCGTCGATGTCTTCGGAGTCGAAGTCGAGCATGTCGGTTAAGTCATCGACAGTGGCTACAAAGTGGGTGGTGGGTGGGCTTTGAATTTCTTCATCGTCCGTACCCCAACCTTGCTGACCGTAGTCCGGCCAGGGCTCTCCTGATAAAGAGAGAGGCTTCAGTGTCTTCAGGATATCGCCGAAAGGCGAGTGCTGAAAGATGTCCGCGGCAGTAAACTCCATGATCAGCGCCCAATATATTCTATCGGCAGGGGCGCGGAGGGTTCGGAGTCCGGAGAGGAGTCCGGCTCCTTGGAGTCACGAGTCTCGCAGAGTACGGGGCTGGTGTTCGGCTCAATCGCCATTGGGATCGCAGCCCCCAAGGTGGCGTCCAACCACCCATCCTCGATCGACGCAGTTGGCTCCGAATTAGGGGTCGAAGCTGATGCGGGTGCGGCCTCCAGGGCACTATTCGGCGGCAGAGCTAGATCATGCTCATCGGGACAGTGCGGCGCGCTCGGCAGTGGCCCGAATCCGTCGAAGATCAAGTCCCCGCGGATGTCAGCCGTGTAGTTTAAACTTCCAAATCTGACCTGACGGCCAGGGGCATAGCTTTCGATCTGCTCTAGACGGCCAAGTGAATTGTCCCGCAGTGCGAAGCCGCCGAAGACGAAGATCTGTCCAGGGAGGAAGGTCTCACCCTGGACTGCATCGCTATTGATGATCGTAGGAGCCATCGAGCCTGACGGCAACGACACAGAGGAACTCTCAATGAAAGCACCAATGTCGGTATCAAAACCGGCGGATCTCGGGTAGGGGATCCCGAACTGTGCGTCTAGGCCGGATGGTAACAGGAGGCAAGGGACACGAAGTTTTACCCAGGTTCGGGCCCTCTCGATGGACTGCTTGATTAATATTGATGATATGGGTAGTACAATAGTAGATCTACCACGAGATCGAAGAGGCTAAACCCTGGAAGCTAGCCTATGGTATGATTGTTGTTGTGTATGTTGTCCTACGGACTAAAACCCTCCGGTTTATATAGACACCGGAGAGGGTTAGGGTTACACAAAGTCGGTTACAATGGTAGGAGATCTGTATATCCGTATTGCCAAGCTTGCCTTCCACGCCAAGGAAAGTCCCTTCCGGACATGGGACGAAGTCTTCAATCTTGTATCTTCATAGTCCAGGAGTCCGGCTGAAGGTATAGTCCGGCCATCCGGACACCCCCTAATCAAGGACTCCCTCACGTCCCGATTGCCTTCCCTGTAAAAACACCATATGTATATGGTAGGTGAAGTGTCTAAAAGGGGATCCTAGTTTTTGGAGTTGGGATTTTTGTTTTTTCTTACATGCGACGCAGGAAGCAGTTCGGGATAGTCGGCTGTAATGGCCACCATGGCGTCATCACAGCTTAATTGACAGAACTGCCGGTCTATCAGCTCCACAAATATGACCAGATCTTCTTCGTGTCCGGCAACGAGAGCCCGGTCAGGGTCCTCTGGTTGTGGAGATGGGCTGTTAACCTCCCTTATGGCTTTTCGCAGTTCCAGCCGCAAAATGGCAAGGTGAGTACCTACGACAAAGAATGCGGGAAGAACAGGAGTAAGGAGATATAACTCACACAGCTTGGGGGATTGTACATGGAGAACCCATCCCGTGGCTTGATGCAGATGAACTCCTCTTCCTCTCCCTTGAACAATTCGGACATAATTTTTGCTAAAGTGGCAGCGTTGTCCGGACCCTTACGCCCGCAACTCTTGAACTCAAATTCCAAGTGGTGATCCCAATTCTTGATGAGTTACATCAACCTTGAGCAACCCACACAAGTTCAACTACATGATCAAGATCGACACCACCACCCAAGGTATGTTATTCAATCTTAGAGAAGCTTTACTCCAAGTCATGGGTCAAAGCAACTCAACAAGATGAGAATACATCAAGATGCTTAAACGAAAAATGGTAACCCCATTTTGAGCTTAAACGATGAGTATGACCTATGATCAAGTGCCCTCACTTGAATCCTAAGTCAATATACTCTAACATAGATGACTTTGTCGCCGTCCAATTCTAGATGAAGTTCTCTTGTGTTTTTCTGTGCTCATGCATTTGTCATGCATATTTCTGATGCATATGTGACTTCATCTAGATTTCTTTTCTGTTCTGCATTCCCTGCATCCAATTCATTGCAAATCTTTCAACAAATTCCTTGTAAATCCTTGTGAGATTTTACCTGCCTAGTGAGCTGAGGTGACAAGTGTTTTCACTATGATGAACTCGGTCACACCGGTTTGTTTCCTTCGGTCCAACCGAATCCTTTTGGTGCCACCGAAGCACACAACTCGGTGCCACCGATTTCACTGCAGGAAAGAGAGCTTGCCACTTGTTTCTGCATTCTTTTTGCTCCAGCTCCACTCAATGATTCTTGTCCTCTATCAGCATCACATTCGACTTGCTACTTTGTTCTGTGACTCAAGGAACAAACCCATTTGTAACAAAAAATCCAGAAGAACCCTTCTTGGAAATTGATGTCAAAGGGGGAGAGAGAGAGATCACATCAAAGCTTAATCATTTCTATCGGGGGAGAGAATACTCAGGGGAGAGTGTAAGAAACCCCAGATGCTTGGTGTTCAAGAGGAGAGAAGCCACATGTCTTTCAGAGGGGAAAGACATGTTCATATTTGATTGTTTGCATTAGCTCTGTTTCTTTTTCATCCGCTCTGATTTTCTGTTCCCTTTCTTCTCCCAGTATCCCATGCTAGATTAAGGGGGAGCAAGACATCTAAGGGAAGGACATCCTTGAATTCATTGCACATCTTTACCTTTGGGGACATGTCTATAGCCAATGGGGTACTCAGTACTCACTCTCAACATGTCATCCCAGTCTTGGTACCCTTGTGGTTTCTTCTGTTTGCTATGGCTAGTAGGTGTATCTGTGTTATCTAACCTTGTTTACTCAGGTTCATTCCTTCTTAAGCCAACTCAATACCACAAGGTAAGTATATGCATCACAGTCATGTGTATGAGGACTTCTTGCTGATGTACATACTGTTTGCAAGAAGGACTCATGAGCATGAAGGTACATCATTTGCTCTGATGCATATAGCCAAGATACATGTAACACATTGCTTACTCTGTCATGTTTATGCATTCACATGCTCCTATATTCCATATTTACATGACTGCATACATGTAGGGGGAGCCTATGCATGTTTCATGTCTTCCCAAAGCTTTACTTGTTATTCCCTATATCTTTATCTAAAGCTTTGATGTATGTTGTCATCAATTACCAAAGAGGGGGAGATTGAAAGCACAAGTGCTCCCTGGGTGATTTTGGTAATTAATGTCATCATATCTCTTGTTGAACTAATGCTTCTACCTAGTATGTTTCAGATAAGTTCAACAATGGAGTGGCATGGACTAGAGGATGTGGAACCCCTTCAAGATGCTGAGGACAAAGGATTGGCTCAAGCTCAAAGCTCAGGACTCTACATTTTCTATTTTAGTGATCCAAGATCACATCGAGTCCATAGGAAAGCCAATACTATTAAGAGAGGATGAGGTGTTGCTCAATGAGTCTCTTGCTCAAAGTGCTTAGTGATATGCTCCAAAGCCCTCAACCACTTTCTCATATCCACATTTGTCCCAAACCGAAAGTCAAACTTGACCCCATCGAAACTTTCTATCCGGCGCCACCGAGTTCTCTTGACATAGCCACTGCCAGAAACCCTAATCAATTCGGTCTCACCTATGGGATCTCGGTCTCACCGAGATGGGCTTGCAAACTCTCTGTTGCCTATTGCAATAATTTCTGTCCCACCGAGGTATGCAATCGGTCCGACCGAGTTAGCTTGGCCAACTCTCTGTTTTGCTTATTACCCAAATCGGTCCCATCGAGTTTGTATAATAGGTCAAATAGAGTTGAGGCTTTACCCTAACCACAGCACATCGGTCCTACCGAGTTGATCATATCAGTCCCACCGAAATTCCTAACGGTCACATTATGAACTAAATCGGTCTGACCGAGTTCTCTGAATCGGTCCCACCGAGTTTGGTAAATTGTGTGTAACGGTTAGATTTTGTGTGGAGGCTATATATACCCCTCCACCCACTCTTCATTCGTAGAGAGAGCCATCAGAACATGCCTACACTTCCAACATACATTTTCTGAGAGAGAACCACCTACACTTGTGTTGAGGTCAAGATATTCCATTCCTACCACATAAATCTTGATCTCTAGCCTTCCCCAAGTTGCTTTCCACTCAAATCTTATTTCCACCAAATTCAATCCTATGAGAGAGAGTTGAGTGTTGGGGAGACTATCATTTGAAGCACAAGAGCAAGGAGTTCATCATCAACACACCATTTGTTACCTCTTAGAGAGTGGTGTCTCCTAGATTGGTTAGGCATCACTTGGGAGCCTCCGTCAAGATTGTGGAGTTGAACAAAGGAGTTTGTAAGGGCAAGGAGATCGCCTACTTCGTGAAGATAGACAAGGTTGGGATAGACAAGGTTGCTTCTTCGTGGACCCTTCATGAGTGGAGCCCTCCGTGGACTCACGCAACCATTACCCTTCGTGGGTTGAAGTCTCCATCAACGTGGATGTATGATAGCACCACCTATCGGAACCGCACCAAAAATCTCTGTGTCTCCAATTGTGTTTGCACACTCCAATCCCATCCCTTTACATTCTTGCAACTTGCATGACTTACTTTTCGCTGCTCATATACTCTTGTCATGCTTGCTGGAGATGTATTGTGAATGTTCAAAATTGCGCCAGAACTCCACTTCAACTTAAAGGAATTAAAAACTGCAACTTTTCTTGCTAAGAGTCTATTCACCCCCCTCTAGACACCTCTTCTCGATCCTACACTGCCGCCGCCCGAGCCCAAGCCTGCCATCACCGTCGCCGCTCTTGACCTCACCGTCGCCGCCCTCGACCTCACCGCCGCTGCCCGAGCCCGCCCAGGACCGCCGCCTCCCGATCCCGAGCCCACCCTCGCCGCCCCTACCTCCGTCGTCGAGCACCTCCCCGCCACCGTCTCTCCCCTCTCTGTAAGCCCCCACCCCCTCTCTCTTTGCTTTTTTCTTCCTCTGCCATGTTAATTAGCAGTAGTAGTAGATGTTAATTAGTACTATGGTTCATAGATAATGATTTTTAGTAGTAGTAGTAGATGTTAATTTGTAGTAGTGATGGTACTAGTTAACTAGGGCAGTATGGTTAATACTAGATGTTTTTTAGTTAGGCTAATAATAGATGTTAAGTAGTAGATAATGTAGATTTTAATTAGTTCAGTAGGGTTTAGTTTTTGAATTGAGTTTGTTTAACTAGATATTAATTAGGGCAGTAGGGTTTAGTTTAGAGTAAAGTTTAGTTTAGTAGTTAACTAAATATAATCTATATTTGGTTTTTGAATTTAGTTTGTGAAAGCATGAGATTTGTGTAGATTTTCTTGAAGTGTCAAACGCTAGGAGATGCAAATTTGAAGTGGTCAGGATATATGCAAATTCCTCAATTGTGTTTGCACATGTTTCGATTGTGCCGAAGTGGCTTTGTTGTTTCCAGGGAATGAAGCCGAGTGGCCTATGTTTTGCCAGAATGTTGATTCATTTCCGTTCCGGCAAATTTCAGGTTCTCGATTTGTCCAATTTTTAGCAAAAGTCATGCCAAAATTTTCCGTGAATTTCAGCATGACTTGTGCTACAAACTAGGACATATCGAGTGCCCGAGATTTGCCGCACCGGGAAGGAGTCAATGTTCCTGCAAAGCATAGGCCTTTTTATGTCATTATTCATTTTATTAGGTCCAGAATTAATTGACTAGATTTAATCGTAGGAAACATTGCTAGCAACGATGAAGGACAGGGTTCTGGTGACTGCGTGAGGGCAGCCGACGATCAACAGTTGATGTTGCTGTGTCCACCTGTCACATCGGAGACTGAGACCGACATTGAGACCGGCACTAAGACTGAGACCGACATTGAGACCGGCACTGAGACTAAGACCGACGCTGAGACTGAGACCGGCCTCGAGACCGGCCCTGAGACTAAGACCGGCATCGAGACGACGCTGAGATTGAGACCGGCGACGAGACTAGTGGAGCTGGTATAGGACCGAAAGAAAAGAGGCGGCGACTTCCTAACAAGCTCAGGACTACTAGACTGGTGGTCACGGAGGTGAACGATGGCAATTTTGAGCCAAACGCGCCCGAGGAAGCACACACGTGCTACGACAATCAGATAGGCTGCATCATACGGACAACCACCACCATCAACGATGAGAAACTAAACAAGATAGATAATATGAGGCCCTCCCTCCTAAAGAAGCTACACCAGATATTCTTGTTCCCGGGCTGGAATGAAACGGATTATAAAGATCCAGATAAGGACCCGGCAATGAAGAAGATAAACAAACACACCATGAGCAAGTTTAGCGACGCGTTGGCCGCCTGGAAATCAAGGGTGAAATATCGGATCGTCAACGAAAAGGAACCCTACTCCGAGATTATAAAGGATAATCCGACAATCACGGCAGAGCACTTTCCAATATTCAAGGTGGCTTGCGAGGCCGAAGCTGCCAAGAAAAGTCAAAGTACATGAAGGGGCTTCAACAGAAGAACATTGGGTGCCACCACCTCGGAAGCCGTATTTACGGCAGGAAGAGGTCCATATGGGCCAAGGAGGACGCGTAAGACGCGAGTCTGGGCATCCCAGACCCCTTGGCGGATTCACCGTCCCGCAGGAGCGTGACGTCCTCAGGGCCTAGCACTATTGGCACCCAGTGAAGATGGTTTTCGAGAAGAGCGCGGCCATGACGGAGTTCATGAGACTGCTGGTAATTTTATTTTCTGATCAATTCGACTGCATGTTAATCATACTTGTAAATGATCCTTGTGCCTTTTGGAGAGAGAGCAGCACAGGATTGCGGCTGCAAGCGACTCGCCGTCTGAGGCGTTAGCGAGGCCCAAGTGGGACACTCCATTCAACCGGGCGTTGAACATATTGAAAAGACTCCCGGTGGAGACTCGACTGTCGTATGGACGCGTGCACAGTGTCGGAGACGGCGCCACATGGAAGAAGTACTACTATGAGACCACGGAGAAGAGAAAGGAAAGATGGAGGTTAACTGAAGAAAACATCGACAAGAAAGTTGAATTTGTGTTTGAAAAGAAATCATCTGAGACAGTCGCAACAGCGGTAGCTGCCGCAAAACAGGTGCTTGTAGATATGTCTACTACCTTGGTTCCGACTGTTTTCAATTGGAGCAGGCAAAATCCAGAAAAAATGCAGCGGACTTTCCCCTTGCTGACTTCCTCGGGAGCAGCTCGACTAGCGTTGCACCAGCACCTGCAGCTGCACCTGCTCCCGCACCGGCTCCCACACCGGCTCCTGCACGTGCTCCCACACGGGCTCCCGCATCGGCTCCCGCACGGGCTCCCGCATCGGCTCCCGCACCTGCTCCGGCATCGGCTCCGGCACCGGATGTGCTCGGCGGTGCTTCGTCTTTGGGTGAGCACGACGCCCTCACGGTATCTGTCACACCGACCCCCTTCAATAAATGTATAATCTCCCATTTTCGTTGCCTCTCGGATGTCTCACATCGCAGACTTTTCATTGCAGGCCGACGAAACCCCGTGCACCATATTGTACACCATCGGTGACCAGAAGGTGGACGTGGGGAAGGCGACGATAATGGAGCCAAATGAACCATTGTTCCACAGTCGGCTAATCCCCCCGGACATCTTCAAGCTTTTCATGGCCAGTGTCAAACCGGGCCATTAGAATTTGGCTGATGTGGTACTAGTGGGGGATGACGACGAGACCCTGCGACAGCTTCGTGATTGTTGCAATGGGTGGGTCCTGTTGTGGCGAAAGAGTCTGCTTCAGCTGGAGGCGGCCGGGAGCACACCCATGAGCACGCAGTTAGGTATGGACATCAACACCTCACCTACTCCATTAGTCGCTGGTGACGTCACCAAAGATGAGGATGAGGATGATGATGACACTCAACAGTATGTCAATACTGGCGCCTACTTAGGGTTTGAGCGTCATGAGTCGGTGCCTGAATTGCCGCCTCTAGAGTATGAACGTATTATGGACAACCTTCCGGTAGTAAAGAAGTCTAGGAGGAGACCGAGCAAAGGCAAAAAGCTACTTCTATGATCCATCCGCCTCAGCAGCCTCGGGTTCAAGACCGTATAAATATCCCCGGTGCAGCAAAATGGCATATCCCTGGTCAACCAATCCTACATAAAGCAGTGCTAGGGGCCAGATTCGGCGATTTAAGGAGACTTCATGACGACATGTTGCGGATAGAGAAAGGACTCATCGCCTCAAAAAATCCAGGATACCCACTCTACGTGGTTAACGTGCCGCGACAATTGTCGTACGTCGACACATTCCCCGCGGAGAAGTTCTTCCTTCGATTCGATTACATCTTCGACATGTTTCACTTGAAGAAGCTGGATTTTACGTTTGTCCGCCTTTATGCCTTGCACATGAACTACCTCATCGGGGTTGAGCAGATACTTCATATCTGTGTTGCTGACCCCGTACTTCACGCACGAGGGATTCTTGGGAGTCTGCACAGAGCACCGTGAATACGCGAGGGAATACATCGCCAATTTCTTTATCCCTAATAAGGACAAGGAGGCGATTCTCATGCCTTATCATTCCCTGTAAGTCATTCGCGCAAATATCCTTCATTTGATTTCAATCATTCATTTGCATGGTGGAGGCTAATTAATTTGAGGTGTACTCATTTTGCGCAGCAGCGGGCGCGCCGTCCTCATCATCCTCTACCCCCGATACTCCCACGCTCTTTACTTGGACTCGTTGAAGAACATTAAAAAAAGGGTTACACCCACATCAAGTCTGTTCTTGACAGTGCTATGTTTTACTACGGCGCACGGGGTGGAGAGGTCAAGGACAAGAAGAAAAGGGACGACAGGCCCGCCTTGGGCCATTAGACCGACTTCTGCTGCATCCAACAACCGAGTGATTCTCTTAATGATTGATTCTATGTGCTACACCACATGCTGGACTATAGACGGGATCACCAGAACCTTCGCATGTCACCTAGATCTGGCGATGCCCATATTCTGCAATGGGCAAAGAACTTAGGAGATATCAAGGATCATCGACTTTGAGCTGAGTTCTATCACATCCAACGCGAACTTGCCCAAATCATCATGAAGGAGGTCGTCAAAAAAAAGGGATGTTCTACGAAGAAGGACACATGTCGCGGGAAGACGTGCGAACACGCGTAGCCACTCAGTCTCGACCTAAAGCCTTTCACTAAGATCGGGGACTATATCCCTAACTTGGATGGATGGCATGACATGGAGTGATTGTCGATGACAATGTGCCCGTTTAGTCCATACTATCTATATGACGAAACTTTGAGTTATGCATGACGAAACTTTATTTGTGATGTAATTAAACCATACTCCTCGACTAGCGAAGATCACTCTAGTTAGGGCATTTTGGGTACGATGAACTTTGTTATTTATGCTTATGATATGTTGCTTCTATTTTTGCAAAGTCTGTCTCTTTCTGTTGCTCAACTATATATGTTGCATATCATCGACTCAGGTCATGATGCAGGTGTATAGATCATCGATGGTGAAGAAGTGCTACGCCAGGAGTATACGACGAGTGGCCGGAATGTCAGGCCCAGGTGTACCAGTTTCCGATTTCCAAGCGACAGCCAGTAGTTAGTTTAGGTTCACGCTAATGCGAGAGAGGGATATGAACTCATGTACTGCATAGTTCCGCTCTCACTCAAAGTGATAGCTCTTCTCGCGTATATCATTGTTTAGATGGATGACAATGTAGTTGCAAGTAATCAAGACTTGTATCGCTATTTTTGAGATGATGACGAGAGACCACTTTGTGTTGGATGATGATTATGATGGTGACATGATTTGATGAGACTATTTGTATGTATATGCTATGATTACATTTTATGTGTATGATATGCTAAAGATTACTGTATAAAGCCTATTCAAATACAAATCAAATATGCAGAAAAAAAGAAACTAATAAAACTAGCAATAGCGAGGGGAACAAAGTTAGCAGTAGTGCTCCCTTACCAATAGCGCTTCCTGCTAAAAAGCGCTACAGATATTAGCAGCAGTGCTCTGCACTAAAGCACGCTACTACTAGCCATGTATTGCGGTAGCATGGGATGACAGGCGCTACTGCTACACGTTAGCTGTAGCGCCTTATCAGTAGCGCGTCGTCCCGCGCTACTGATGGGGAAAATACCTGCACTACTGCTAGGGTTTTCCCTAGTAGTGTAGTATTTCCATAGATTAAATTAAGTGATATGAATTGTGGAAATGATAAGGTACAGTAGGAATTATATGGAAACAATTATGAATCTTGTCTTTGACAGTACCCAAGTGAATGGTTTGCTCTTTATCATACTAACCTGTCTCATGAAGTTCCATTAAGTTTTGTGTGATTGAAGTTTTCAAGTTTTGGGTGAGATATCGATATGAGGAGAATAAGTAGTGGCAAGACCATAAGCTTGGGGATACCCAAGGCACCCGAGGTAATATTCAAGGAAGACCTAAGCCACTAAGCTTGGGGATGCCCCGGAAGGCATGCCCTCTTTTGTCTCTAACATTATCGGTAACCTCATGTGGAGCTACATTTTTATTCCTCACATGATATGAGTTTTACTTGGAGCATCATTTTATTTTTGGATATTTGCTTGTTGTTATTTATAATAATGTTTTATATCTTTTATTTCAATAAAAGTGTCAAGGATAGCCTTCACAATGCTTATTTTGTAAGTCTATATGTTGTTGTCTCAAAACAGAAAGTTTGTTGTTATGTTTTGAATATTTGTGAATAGTCATAACATGATAAAATCCTGAAATTTTTAAACAGAAAGTATGAATTTTTGGGGCTAGGAAAGTATGAATATTATTGCACTCTTTAGACAGATTGCTGTTATGATTGCATTGTTTGCATATGTTATCTTGTTTAATAATTCTATTTGAGGATAGGAGTATTACATACGCAGAGGCATTTAGTATGAAATGTTAAATAATCATTTTAGTGATTTGTTACAGTAGAGAACGATAAGGTTTTTTGCATTGATTTATACTAACTTAGCTCACGAGTTTTTCTTGAGTTTTGTGTGCATGAAGTTTTTATGATTTAGATAAAACTTGATATAAAAGGAATTAAGGAGACACAAAAGCTCAAGCTTGGGAATTCCCAAGGCATCCCAAGATAATATTCCAAGAATTCTCAAGCATCTAAGCTTGGGGATGCCTCGGTAGGCATCCCACCTTTCTTCATCGACAATTATCGGTTAGTCTCGGTTGAGCCTAAGTTTTTGCTTCTTCACATGATGTGTGCTATTCTTGGAATGTCATTTTATTTTGTTTTGCTTGCTGTTTTAATAAAATACTTAGATCTGAAAGTTTTTAAATGAGAGAGAGAGTCCTCAAATAGCTACCCATTCACTTAACTACTCGCTTGATCTTCACTTATATCTTTTTGGAGTAGTTTGTCATTTACTCTTGTGCTTCACAAATATCCTATGAGTAAATTGTTGAATGAATTGAATATCATGAAGTTGAAATTATATGTTCATATCATGATTAGTAGTAGGTTCACATTGGGTTTTGAAAGTGAAATCTATTGAAGCTTGACAATCACAATATTGGTCATACAAGCAATTCATGAATGATTAGTATAAGGAATAGAACTTTCACATACAAATATATTATCTTGGACATCTTCTATGATTGTGAATACCCATTAATTATTTTCAAACTTGAGAAAATTAGTTGAAGTTGGACAAGGAAGACAACGTAATGAGTTATCATTTTGTATATTTGCATACAAGTCATGTTGGGGATATGGTTACTGGAGGTAAACCAGCTAGGCGTAGCCAGGTTAGCTTCATGAAGATTGAAGCCCATGAAGATGTGAAGATATTGGCACTTTACGAAGGCCCATGGCCCAAAGGCGGGTTAAAGCCTGTATATGTGAACCGACTTTATCATATAAACTTGTATTGTAAGTTAGAGGAATAGAGACCGAGCCGGACACCTCTATGATCTGGCCTCGGGACTCTGTAAACCGGCGGGTGTCAACCTATGTATATAAAGGGATGACCCGGCCGTGATTTGAGGACAGGAAACAACAACCCGAGAGCCAGGCAAAGCGGATTCGCTCCCTGGTCATCGAAACCCTAGCAATACCAATCACAACTAGACGTAGTCTTTTACCTTCATCAAAGGGGCCGAACTAGTATAAAATCCCTCGTGTCCCCTTGTCCGGTTTAACCCCTTTAAGCTAACCCGTAGCGATGGCTCCACGACTAAGTCCTTGCACGAGGAAATCTGCCGTGACAAACCCACGACAGTTGGCGCCCACCGTGGGGCTATCGCACGATGGTTTCAATTTCTTGAAGGGCAGCTTTGATGGACTCAAGGGATACGCTGTGGGCCGGATGACAAAGAGTCATCGCGGCAAGCTCTACATCGACGACGCAGGATGGGGCCCCGAGGCCGGTTCAATCAAATACGGGTACCGGGTCCCCTTTGGTGGGATTCATGTCTTTGTCGGCAAGATTGGCGAACCGGGCCCTGAGCCAGACACCTGCACCGACATCATCGAGACGGCTCAGCGTGCAAGCCCTTTCCTGGTTCAACCCGTAGCAAGACATGTTTTCGTAGGTGTCATCCATGGAGCAGAATATGAGGATGGATCGACATCTGATGGAGAAACCGTTGTCTGCTCTGAGGACGAGTCTTCTGGAGAAACCAAATCGCTATATTAGTTGCAGGACGGCCGTATTAGCGGAGGCTCCGATGGCAACAGTATTCCAGACTCCCCTTATCTGCCAAGCCGGGTCACTATCTTCATGGCTGGTACACAATCAGCGCCCCACTCATCAACCACCGCAGCAATGCTCTCTGGTTCAGCAACAGCCACACCGGCGAGAGCAGGGGGCTCTGCACCACCTCCAGCTCAAGTTCTGTCTGACTTGTTCGACACTTTGGCAACATTGATGGCCGCAGAAGTGGATGCAGCAGCCCGGGATCAGCACAATGCAGAGATCGCAAAGGTGAAAGATCGGATAACTCAGGCTAAAGCAGATCTAGCAGTAGAGAAAGCTAGGATGGCTACAAAACGAGCCGAGTTGGAAGCTCAGGCCTACCGGCTTAGGCTGGATCAGAATGCCTCAGAGGAAGTCATGAGGAGAAGATACCGGTCGCATATCCTGCCGAGTTATGAGCCAAGAAATCTCTTCAACACGCCAGGAGCAGGAACTAGTAACCAGCCAGTATTAAACCGAGCGGAGGCGCCGGGAACAGGAGCACTGGTTCAGCCGCGCACGATGGACCCGCCTCATCAGAATAATATTGTGCCACAGTATGTTCCAACATCCCTGGGGCATTACTCCAACCCGTTGGACAACATTGTGGCCGCTGCTTCACGATTGGCAGCCCTCCCAACCGACGGCGAATCACCAGTTGCGATTGAGGCACGACGGGCCAGAGAGCTCCTTCAAACAGCTTTAAACTAGCAGCAGGCTTATTCGCATAGTCGTGAGAGGATTCATTCCACCCCCTGTCCGAGCCGGAGCTACAGCAGGCACGTTGAGGATGAACCGACCGTGTCAAGCAGTGCACGTCGCGGTAACTCGCCTCGAGGGCACAACCCGGCAGGTGGAGGTGCTAATGCATAGGATGTGGTGGATCATGGTCGTGCACGTCGAGAGGCCGAGTTAGCAGCTCTGCATGGAGCCTGTCAACCTACTCCGGTTCACCCTACCGCTTCAGTCGAGCCAGGTGTGGTATTCAGCTCCTTAGGGGTGCCGTGTCTCACCCCCACTTTGCGTAATGTGCGACTGCCCAAGGATTTCAAAGGCCCTCGTAAGGTACCCAATTACACCGCCGATCTGCAACCAGAGGCATGGGTTGAAAGCTACGAGATGGCAATGGAGATGTTAGATGTGGATGAAGCGGTGTGTGCTAAATACTTCACCATGATGTTGGAAGGGACGGCTCATACTTGGTTGAAGAGCTTACCAGCTAACTCTGTCGGATCATGGGCCGAATTGAAGCACCGGTTTATCCATAACTTTAAGGATACTTGTAAGCAGCCTATGTCAATCGTGGATCTGGCCGCTTGTGTCCAAGAGGATGGGGAGTCTACAACCCATTGGGTGAAATGGGTCTCAGCTATTTTGCATTCATCGGATCGCATCAATGCATATACCGCAGTGTTAATGTTGGAGGGCAATTGCCGTTTTCTGCCACTCAAACAGAAGTTAGGAAGCCTCAAACGTCACTGAAATGATATGTCAACACTTATGGCCGCTTTGGTTAAGTACGCCGCTTCAGATAATACCAAAGACCCTGACTCAGAGGACGACAAACCGGGGAAAGGGAAAAAGAACGGCAACACCAAGGGACAGTAGCATAATCCGGCAGGCCATGGGAATAATGGTAAGCGCAAGGCCGACAACAGTTTGGACTTTGTGGCTAACACCAATGCTCAGGAGAACGGTCAGCGCCGTAAGGGCATGCAACCCCAGAGGGGCGGAGGTTCAGGCCCCAATTTGGAGCGCCTGCTAAATCAACCTTGTCCAAACCATGGATCAAAGGAGAAGCCAGCGTCTCATCTTTGGAAGGAATGTTATATTATGCGAGAGTTTAAGAACTCCAATATGTTTCAGTACGATAATGGCCCGCCCGACGGTTCAAGAGGTGGTTTTCACGGGCCGGGTTACAGAGGCGGCAGCTCCGGTTCAGGATTTCAGGGCAATCAAACCGGACACAACAATCAAGGGAACCAGGTGAACCAGGGAGGTTACAACCATCAGGGGAACCAGCAGCAGCAGCAGTCGGGTTATCAAAGCAATCCAAAGCAGTTAAATAGTGGGCAGTATGATGTCTTCACCACTAGCTTGTGCAAATGTGATCAGAAGCTTCACAGGAGGGCTGTAAACTCTGTTGAACCGGCGGTGCCTCAGTATTTGCGCTGGTCTGAGGAAACCATTTTATGGAGTAGAGAGGATCACACACCCCGGGTTGACAATCCGGGTCATCTGGCCTTAGTGGTGGCTCCTCAAGTTGGGGGGTATAAGTTCACTAAGGTTCTCATGGATGGGGGAAGTAGTATCAATATTCTATATTATGATACCTTCCATCGTATGGGGTTGACAGATAAGAATCTTAAACCGTCAAACACCGTTTTTCATGGTGTGGTGCCCGGTAAGTCTGCATATCCAGTGGGCAAGATAGCCTTAGAGGTGGCTTTTGGAGATGATCATGATTCAAGATCAGAAACATTGACTTTTGAGGTGGTAAAAATCAAAAGTCTGTATCACGCTCTGTTTGGGTGGCCGGCTTATGCTAAGTTCATGGAAAGACCGTGTTATGTCTATCTACAACTTAAAATGCCAGGTCATAAGGGGACCATCACAGTACATGGGAGCAGGAAGATCGCTTTGGAATGTGAGGAAGGTGATGCGGCTTATGCTGAGTCGGTTTGTGCCATGGAGGAGCTGAAGTTTTACAAAGACAAGGTTGATCCAACAGATATGACTTCTTTGAAAAAGCCAACTACGGGACACGATCCGGCATTGAAGTTTAAATCGACCACAGATACTAAGATGGTTGATTTTGTTCCTAGTGATTCATCCAAGAAGTTCAACATCAATGCTAACCTGGATCCCAAATAGGAAAGCGCGCTCATCGAGTTCATCCATGAGAACCGGGACATCTTTGCATGGAAGCCTTTTGACATGCCAGGTGTACCGAGGGAACTCGCTGAGCACACACTTAACATTGATCCTAAGTTTAAACCGGTCCGACAGTTTCTCCGCCGATCCAATGAAGAAAGGCGCAAGGCTATTGGTGAAGAGGTAGCTTGGTTGTTGGCTGCAGGGTTTATCATGGAGGTCTTTCACCCAGAGTGGTTGGCTAATCTGGTGCTTGTTCTCAAGAAAAACAACACTTGGCGTATGTGTGTAGATTACACATACTTGAACAAGGCTTGCCCAACAGATCCCTTTGCCCTCCCTCGTATTGATCAGATTATTAATGCTACGGTGGGTTGTGACCGTTTGTGTTTTTTGGACGCTTATTCTGGTTATCATCAGATCAAAATAGCAGTTAAGGACCAGGAGAAGACAACTTTTATAACTCCCTTTGGAGCCTTCTGCTATGTCTCCATGCCCTTTGGGCTCAAGAGTGCCCAGGCGACTTATCAACATTGTGTTCAGAATTGTCTTCATAAGCAGATTGGGCGCAATGTTCATGCATATGTGGATGATATTGTGTTAAAGTCCAGGAAGGAGGAAACACTGATAGATGACCCGAGATAAACCTTTGACAACCTCCGGGTTTACAAGATGATGCTCAATCCGGGCAAATGTGTTTTTGGTGTCCCGGTAGGCAAACTCCTTGGTTTTCTGGTGTCAAACAGGGGCATTGAGGCTAATTCGGATTTTTTTAGCAATTACATCTTTGGCTAAACCGGCGTGTATCAATGACGTTCAACGTTTGGCCGGCCGGATTGCGGCTTTGAGCCAGTTTATCAGTCGTCTCGGGGAGAAGGCTATCCCTTTATACCAGATGCTAAAGAAAACAGATGATTTTGTCTGGAGCGAGGCAGCTGATAAAGTGTTTGAGGATCTGAAGAGGCAGTTAGCTGAACCGCCTATGCTTGCTGCTCCGATCGATAGTCTTTACTGTTGTATGTGGCTACAAATGCCCGAGTTGTTAGCGTGGCTATTGTTGTGGAGCGCAAGGAGGCTGGAAAGGAATATCCGGTTTAACGGCCGGTTTATTATATCAGTGAGGTGCTTATTGAATCAAGGCAGAGGTATCCATATTGGCAGAAGCTGGTGTATGGAGTGTTTATGGCAAGCCGGAAGCTCAAACATTACTTTCAGGGTCATCCTATCACAGTGGTCAGTTCAGCCCCTCTGGGAGATATCATTCAAAACAGAGAAGCAACTGGCTGGATTGCCAATTGGGCTATTGAGCTTGGACCTCACGGGCTCAAATACACACCTTGCACAATGATTAAATCCCAAGCACTCGTGGACTTCATCAATGATTGGACAAAGTTGCAGGCACCAGAGGAAAAGCCAGATAACACGTATTGTACTATTCACTTTGACGGATCCAGACAGATGGAGGGCTCGGGGGCTGGAGTCATACTAACTTCCCCACGAGTTGACAAGTTTTGTTATGTCCTCCGTTTAATGTTCCCTTGTACTAACAATGCAGCTAAGTACGAGGCCTTACTCCACGGTCTTCGGATGGCAAAGGAGATGAACTTAAGCTGGGTTAAGTGCTTTGGTGACTCGAATCTGGTGGCTCAACAGGTGTGTGGCACTTGGGATTCTAAAGACCAACTCATGGCTGCATACCGACGAGAGGTGGACACGGTGGCTGGCCACTTCAAGGGTTATCAAGTTGACCATATAGACCGGCGAAAGAATGAAGCGGCGGACACTTTAAGCCGCCTTGGCTCTCAGCGTAAACTGGTCCCACCAAATGTCTTCCTTGATGTACTACATAATCCGTCGGTCAAGGTACCAACAGAGGAGAAGTTGGCTATTCCTGATCTGAAGGCTCAATTGGTGGCAGCTTTGCATGTCATACCGGATTGGACAATCCCGTACCTGGCTTACATGAACCCGGGCGAGTTACCGGAGGATGAAACCTCGGTCTGGCAGGTAACCCGGCGTTCCAAGTCAATGACCATAATCAACGGGGAGTTACATCGTTACAGCGTCACAAGGGCAATTCAACGCTGTGTCTCTCCTCAAGATGGTTGTGAGATTTTGCGAGAAATCCATGAAGGGGATTGTGGTCACCACGCCGGGTCAAAGTCTTTGGTAGCTAAAGCTTTTCGCCACGGTTTCTATTAGTTAACAGCTCACGCTGATGCTGAGGATTTAGTCAAAAGATGTGACGGTTATCAAAAATTCACACGTCGTGCTCATATTCTGGCTCAGGAGTTGAGGATGATTCCAATAACTTGCCGTTTGTGACTAGGGGGCTCGATATGGTTGGACCCTTTAAGCGATCCAAGGACAAAAAGACCCACTTGTTAGTGGCAGTTGACAAGTTCACCAAATGGTTGGAAGGAGAGCCAGTCAGTAAGTGTGATGCGGCCACGGCGGTTCAGTTCATCAAAAAGGTGATATTCCGATTTGGCTTTGCACACAGTATTATACATGATAATGGTACTAATCTGTCAAAGGGAGAGATGGAGGAATTTTGCCAATGTGAGCACATCCGGCTTGATATAGCATCGGTGGCTCACCACCAATCTAAAGGTCAAGCAGAGAGGGCAAATCAAGAACTTTTGAGAGGTATTAAACCCAGGCTTATGGTTCCTTTAAAGCGGACAGTGGGTTGTTGGGTGGAGGAGTTACCTTCTATGTTATGGAGCATCAACACCACGCCTAACAGATCTACGGGTTACACGCCTTTCTTCATGGTTTATGGAGTAGAGGCGGTTCTTCCTAGTGACATCTGTCATGACTCGCCCCGTGTGGCAGCTTATGTTGAAGCTGATAATGAGAAGGCACGTCAGGATTCACTGGACCTATTAGATGAGGAGCGTGATCTCGCAGCAGCACATTCAGTGATCTATCAACAAGATCTCCGACGTTATCACAGCCGTCGGGTTAAGACCAGAACTTCTCAAGAGGGCAATCTGGTGCTTCGGCTCATCCAGGATCAGACTGGTATGCACAAGTTGTCCCCACCTTGGGAAGGACCTTTTGTGGTCAGCAAGAATCTACACAACGGGTCATATTACCTCATTGATGTTCGAGAGCACAAAGACTCACGTAAATCGGAGGAGGAGACCAAGCGGCCGTGGAATATAGCTCTTCTTCGGCCTTACTATACTTGAGCCACAGGCTCCTCTTATATACATATTTATGACAATGTATATATTATATAATAAACCGGAGCTTCAAATAAAGCGGGGTCTCTATTCTTTTTACATCATGTGTGAGCCAACAAGAGCTTCTATTGTCAAAGCAGAGTTTTGTTAAACCGGCCTATACAGCCACACGGAGATAAAGAAAATCACTAGGGGGCCTGGTTGTATCCGGACCATAGCTACACCTCTTGATCGGTTTAAAACCACAAAGGGATATCACTAGGGGGCTTGGTTGTCTTCACACCATAGCTACACCTCTTGATGGGCTTTAAGCCAAAAGGAAATTATATGGAGCCAAAGAGAGTCTGTTGCATTAAGCACAACTCAAACATAGTTAACCACCGAGCACAACTCACATATTACCTGGGGGCTCATTGCTTCTCAAAGAACAATGAGTTTGAACCCTTGTAATAGGCTATCAAGCTAGGCTTGGAAGCCAGGTGTATTCACCTAAAACCCCGGGTTATCCTGCCTCTTTAAGTAAGCCACTCCGTCCAGGTAAACCTGGTATGACCCATCGAATGTTTGACAAGTCAATCCCATGGACCCTGAACTTGTCAAAGTTAAATCAGTGATTGGTTAAAGATTGAGGTCCATCTTAAAAGGCTTTGTAAAATGGTTTAACTCAGCGGCCTGGTAGCCCATGAAAAGACTCGATTTAGGGCCTGGCAGGCCATGAAAAGCCTTGCATATTTCTTTTGTTTCTGCTGTTTTATGATAAGGGATTTATAAATATTCTTCTGATAAATCAGTGTATATTACAATCCGGCTTGACTTTCAGTGCTTAGTTGTCAGTACATGATCAGATTCTAAACCGGTAGCGAACTGCTCCGGTCTAGTTTTGACTAGATGTCACCAGCCTTATACGAACAAATCAACGGCTTTTTAGCCCAATATGATTTCTACCTGAAATGGCAAGAGGGCCAGGAGTTATCAACCCGGATTGGTGTTTTCACCTCTACCATACAAGTAGTTGGCCAGCCAACGAGGTATGTCGCAAATATTCTTTATTTTATCTAATTAATACAAACTTTGGTTATTCATCCAAGTCCTGTATATTTTTTGGCATCATGACCATTCCAGTGGTAAACCACTAGGACACTTTCAAGTTCTTGTATCTAGGAACACAAATCATCATGGACTATGCATAAATAGACCCCAAAAGTGCAACAAGTTTTCCAAATATCAAGCAACATAAACATGCTCGATGGCATGACAGATAAGGGTGTTTCTGCTATCCTATTACAAGAAGCTTCAAAACGGCTTGAATAATTGTTTCAAGCAGTGGCACATAGTAGCTGATAAACCGGCTGCCGGTTTAGGATGCTTCGTCGGGACGGCTTGATGATTGAGGGTCATTTGGCGCAATCACCTCTTCTTCATCCCCCCCAGACGCTGGAAATCAACCGTTGACCAATCGATTCCGGTTAAAGCTTGAAACACAGCTTCTTCATGGATAAGGCTGGAGGGGTTAATGTCAGGAGCGTAAGTATGCTTACGGATTGGAGGCACAAGTTCTTCGACTTCAAGGATTTCGGCAGGCTGTCTCTTCCCTTCAGTGTCCTAAACCGGCTAGAAATGAGATAAGTCTGTGTCTTCCGCCAGTTTGCTGGCTAATGGCCGCATCTCCTTTGTCAGCCTTCGGAGATCATCATTGTTGAAGTTTGAACCATCCTCCTTCACACCTGGATATCATTTAATGATGTCATCTGCTTCAAGATCCGGAATCCATGCCTTGGCCCGGATTACTGCGGTTAGCGCTCCTGATCTTGCGGCTGCCTTCTTCATTTCAGTAATCCGGGCTGGTAGCATGGCCGGCTTCTCAAGGGTTTCTTTTATCAGTGATGATGCCGGCTTATTGTAGGCTGCAGTGTATATAGCACGCTGGGATCCAGAGTAAAGTTGTTCTATTAAGGTGTAAGTCTCTTTAAGCTTCATCCGCATATCAGCGCCCAGATGAGTAATACTAGTGCCTGTCATGGTTTAATATCAGCCAACTGGTAAATGATAAAGATCTCATGAATTGGACAAACAGGATAAGGAGATACTTACCAAACACAATGGATGTCATGGCATCGATTTGCCGCTTCAAGCCAGTTAGTTCGTCTGCAACTGGCTTCAGGGCTGCTTCTGCATCCTCGGCTCTCTTGGTTAAACCAGCCTTTTTGGCTTCCCAGTCAGCGTGCTCCTTGTTAAAAGTCTCTTTTAACTTTTCCATAGCTGCCAGGGCATTGGTCAGCTCCTCCTTGGCTTTCGAAGCCTCTGCTTGTTGGGACTTCACATTCTCTTGAAGATCAGCGGTTCGAGCATCCCTGTTACTTAGCTCGGCCTACAAAAGCGAAGATATGTCAACAACATGATATGTATTTTCTAAGTACTAAGCGTATAACAAGTTATGCACTTCGTACTTGGGGGCTAATGCCTATTTGCTCTATTATCAACAAATCTTTCACAAGTCTCAAGTACAATGCAAGCGTTATCCTTAACACTTGGAGGCTAATGCACATCTGTTCAAAACTGACGCATGGGTTCAAGACCCGGGTTACCTCAAAAAGCTAAACCGGCCCTTGTGGGCTACACTGATGAAAGCTACATAACTACATTGATAAAGTATCGGTTTTGTTTTTACTAAGGAATTGACATATTGAGGGTCAGCATGTAAGTATTAAGGTATCACAAAGTCCCGGTTTAAGATTAACATCATAAAACGGCCCTTGGGGCTACTTGGGCTGATGTTTAGACTTTGGAATCAAGAAATAAAGGGAGATGAAAATACCTCATACCGTTCCTTCATTAGGTTCACCAAACCGGCTTCATAATCACGTTTTGAGTGCAGACGGTTTAAAAACCCGCAGTGGAGTTCTTCAGCGCTGAGATGAGCATAACTTGACAAATCAGTGCTCCATTTACCCTTCTCCATGGCAGCACGCTCTTCTTTGGTGCTATGTTTGGCCAAGATTACAGGATGGCCAGGAGAGCTGTGGCCCACACCAGTAATGATAACATCATCTCCTTGGCCTCCAGTAGTTTTTACGGGTGATGGTCGAGTGCTAGTAACTCTCACCGGACTAGCCCGGATTGGAGCTGCCGGTTCAGTATCAGGAACAACAGTATCAACTTCTGTTTGTTTGTCGATATTCCGGTCTTGAGGGGGTGGCTCATCAAAGGTAGCTTTAGGATGGGGACCCTTCGGTTCACGAGTTTGGTCCAGTTCATCTGTTTGCTCCTGTTCAAGAACCACCTGGTCTTCAGACGGATTGTTCACCCGAGCTTTTTTGTTGGGTCTGGCTTTGGCTTTGCAAACAAAAATAAAAGAGGTGAAAATTTAGCATACTATTCAAAATATGCAAAACATTCGAAGAAAGGGCTTGAGTATGCCAGAGGATGAGGGACGTGTCACCTGATAATTTGAATCGGATGGATTAAGAGGTTGTCGGAAATAACCTGCCTTGGGATAAGAATTGTCAGAAGTGGGGGAGACCTCAGATCGGCGCTTCTGAACCGGAGTGTCAGGTAAACCGGCCGAAGTGACCTGTTGAACGCTGTGCCGGGTTGTCCGGTGAGCCTCATGCTACTGTGTCTTCAAAATAAATGTTGGATCCAAGTAAGCAAGAGGATGAGAAAAGCTTACTTTCCGGACCGCTTGACGGGTTTTTTGTGTTGGCATAGAGTCTGAGCCAAAGGAAAGGGTAATTACCTCTACGTCATCAGCCTGGCTGCCTTCCACGTCCTCCTGATAAAGATCATTGTTAATGAGGTGCATGAAAAGGGAGCCAAGTGAGTCAAGTTCTACCTCAACTTCCGGTTCATCTGCATCTTCATCAAGTTCCATGTTGATATGTTCAGCAGTTTTCCGCTTTGAGGTTCGCTTGACGGCTTTTGTTTTGGGACGGGATGGCTTTGCCACTTTATCTATGGATTTCCTCTTCCAGAATGGATCATCACCCTGTTTATAAACAAAAAGAAGAATGTTTATGGGTTGAACAATTTAAGGAAAAAGATGTCGAAGATAAAAAGGCAGGATAATACTTACTGTAGGCGGTTTATTTTGTGTATACAAGGGGTTCAAGCCGGTTTGGCGACAGACAGATTCCGATTCATTCAAAATTTTCTTAACACATTTAGTGACCTCTTCATCTGTTAAGTGAATGTTGATGTGGCGTTGGGGGTCTTCTATTTCACCGGTGTATTCACACATTAAACCGGAGCGGTGGCTTAATGGCAAGATGCTCCAAGATATCCAACAACGCACGAAGTCGACGCCTGATAAACCATTGGCCATAAAGGCCCGAAGCTTGGCGAGTTGAGGGGCATATGCGGCCCGTTCCGCAGAACTTAAACGTTGGGCAATGGATGAGTGTTGGAAAGCCGGTGGTCACGATAGCCTGGCAGAGGTTTCTCATCTTCAGGAGAGGTATCCTTACAGTAGAACCAAGTCTGGTTCCAGTCCTTAGGGTGACTGTGCAGCTTGGCATGAGGGAACTCAACTTCTTTCCGCTTTTGAATAGAGACGCCACCAAGTTTAGTGTTGGGGCCGTTTAGAAATTCTATACGCCGGTTCAGATGAAAAAAATCCTGGAACAGCTCAGCAGTTGGTTCTTCTTGTAAGTACACTTCACAGAAGACTTGGAAGTTGCATATATTGGACACCCAGTTGGGTCCAATATCTTGAGGATGGAGTTGGAAACTGGCAAGAACATCCCGGAAAAACTTCGACCCGGGCGGTCTAAAACCACGGCCTATGTGGTCGACAAAGACCACTACCTCACCCTGCCTCGGGGTAGGAGGATTCTCTGTTACTAGAACTCGCCATCGAATCTCAGTTTTTTGGGCAAAGTGCCAATATTGACCATTCCGTTCAACTGTTCTTCGGTAACCCAGGAAGGAGCCCAGTTGCAAGCATAAAACTGTTTGGCCATTGCGAACGAAAAGCTGAAAAGGAAATACCGGTTTACAAATCATTCATGGTGGTATGCAAGATGCGATGGGATAAAGATATACAGCTCTGTGAAATTGCGTAAACCGAAGGCTGATACAATAATGAATGACAAGGTCATATCAGAACAAAGGTATACACATGTTGTTAAACCGGACTATCACAACAGATGTAAAAGGGTTTGCCGGTTTACCAGGGGACTAATGGTATGTGATAGATTGTTTTTACAAAGGTAAACCGCCTATGTGGTAAAGAGGATACAGATCCAAGGTAAAAATGACTAAGTAAGGTGATACAGGTTCCGCAAGGGGACATTGAAATTTTTGATCTACTGAAAGACAGGAAAACAAAAATATTTTGACCTAAAAAGGGTTGGGTCCAAAGCAGTTCGTAATGCTTCAGATCAGTTTTTTGCATACAAAAGGTTTGTTGTGGTAGCGGAAAGTAAGCTATTACGGGCAATATATCAAGCTTGAAGTTTTTTATCCATAGATAAGGAGGAACAGAGCCGCGCTGGAGCCCTGATGAACTTTGATAAACTGCAAAGAACGAAGGAACCCTTAACAGATCTACAAAGGAGAAAGGGAAAGACTTACAGAGGATGAAGCAACAAAGGAGCGTCGCAGCTTTCTGGCGCAACCAGGTTGATGCTACGGCCGGCGGAGGAACGATGGCAAAGCTCGGTGGCGGCAGTGGCGCTCAGGGACAGAGATGTCGTAAGGAGGAAGAAGAGGGAAACAGAGACGAAGGGGAAAAAGAGAAGGGCCCGTGGTCCTATTTATAAGGTGAGCCGATAAGCGACGGGTGCGTAAATCGAGGAGCTGGAAAGGGATAGTTAATAAGGATGACGCCTCGAGGGTTGAACATTCATTAATGAAGGGTATCTTCAGCTTCAATGGGTGGATGACATCATAAAGATTTACTGCGGATTTAAAGGATGACGTCACGGCGATTTACCAGATTTATACGAAGGTGCCAGAGAAAGAATGTTTCTAAGTCTTGGAGATTGACATGAACAGGTTCAAATCAATCTGGGGCCTAATGTTGGGGATATGGTTACTGGAGGTAAACCGGCTAGGCGTAGCCGGGTTAGCTTCATGAAGATTGAAGCCCATGCAGATGTGAAGATATTGGCGTTGTACGAAGGCCCAAGGACCAAAGGCAGGTTAAAGCCTGTAGATGTGAACCGACTTTATCATATAAACTTGTATTGTAAGTTAGAGGAATAGAGACCGAGCCGGACACCTCTATGATCCGGCCTCGGGACTCTATAAACCGGCGGGTGTCAACCTATGTATATAAAGGGACGACCCGACCGCGATGTGAGGACATGAAACAACAACTCGAGAGCCAGGCAAAGCGGATTCGCTCCCTGGTCATCGAAACCCTAGCAATACCAATCACAACTAGACGTAGGCTTTTACCTTCATCGAAGGGGCCGAACTAGTATAAAATCCCTCGTGTCCCCTTGTCCGGTTTAACCCCTTTAAGCTAACCCGTAGTGATGGCTCCACGACTAAGTCCTTTCACGAGGACATCTGCCGTGACAAACCCACGACAAGTCATATTGTTATGGATCCTCCAACATGTGGTGTTTGCTTAGGATCTTTTGCTAGCCAAAAATTCGTACTAAGTAGAGATACTAGTCGTGCATCCGAAAACCCTTAAACCCTGTTTCTTGCCATGAGTGTCCACCATATCTACCTATGGATTAAATAAGATCCTTCAAGTCAGTTGTCATCGGTGCAAAAAGCAATAAAAATGCTCCTGAAATATAAGTGATTTTTTATTGCAAGGGAAAATAAGCGTTGTACGAACTTGTGATGGCAAAGAAATAAAAGCGACAGACTGCATAATAGAGGTTTCTATCATAAGGGGCAATATAACGTGATGTTCCTTTGCATTAAGAGCTTGTGCATCCAAAAATATAAAGCGCATGACAACCTTCGCTTCTCTCTGCAAAGGGCCTATCTTTTACTTTTATGTATTTACTTTTATGCAAGAGTCAATAATCTTCATCCTTATTCCAACCCATTCTCTAGTTGGCAGGCATCATGTGGTGGGGAAAGATCTAGGCACATATGGCATGTCAAATATATTTGATCATTAATTATTATTGCTGACAATTATCTCTATGATAAATGAGTTGGGAGGCAAAACATTAAGCCCCTGTCTTTCTCTGTGTTCGATGGATGCCATTTGTTCTAAAAGTATGCTTTGTGTACTAGCAATCATAGAAGACTATATGATGATTGAGTGTGTGGAGCTCTTACTTAGAATTTGTTGAATAAGTTGAATTGCAATTATTTGGTGACTAAGAATATAGGTGTTTAAGTTTCAACAGAATGCAGTGTTTGAACCATAACATGTGAATTAATTGCTACTTTATCATGATGAGTTTTATGAGAAAGAGTTCTTTTTATGATACTAGGAAAAGTGATTGAAATTATCATTGATCAAACTTATGCACTATGCTAGCATTCACACTTCATAGATTTTTTCTTTTATCATTTACCTACTCGAGGACGAGCAGAAATTAAGATTGGGGATGTTGATACGTCTCCAATGTATCTATAATTTACGAAGAATATTCATGCCATATTTACAACAATTCTATATGGTTTTGGTATGATTTGAATGGAACTAATCTGGACTGACGCCGTTTTCAGTAGAACTACCGTGGTGTTGTTTTTTGTGCAGAAATAAAAGTTCTCCAAATGCAGCGAAACTTTTTTCCGTTTTGTTTGAACAAAAGAGGCAATAGAAGCTTAGTGGAGGGACCAGAAGAGGAAGGAGGTCGCCACCCCCCTCTGGCGCACCCTGGTGGGTAGTGGGCCCCTCAAATCCCGTCTTTGCGTGAGACCGACGTGAAAAAATATATAAATATAGAAACCCCTAGAAATAGCCCTAGATCAGAAGTTCCGCCGCGGCAAGCCTCTGTAGCCATGAAAAACCAATCTGGACCCTATTCCGCCACCCTGCCGGAGGGGGAAATCATCACCGGAGGCCATCTTCATCATCCCGGTGGCCACCATGATGTGGAGGGAGGAGTCCACCCTCGGGGCTGAGGGTTTGTACTAGTAGCTATGTGTTTGATCTCTCTCTCTCTCTCTCTCTCGTGTTCTTGATTTGGCATGATCTTGATGCACCGCGAGTTCTGTTAATATAGTTGGATCATATGGTGTTTCCCCTCTCTATCTCGTTGTGATGAATTGAGTTTTACCTTTGAGGTTTCACTTTTATTGGATTGAATACTTTGTTGGATTTTAGAACACTTGATGTATGTCTTGCATATAAATACCTGTGGTGACAACGGGGTATTATATTGATTCACTTGATGTATGTTTTGGCACTCAACTCACGGATTCCTAAGGTGACACTAGGGTAATCTATGCATAGAGGTTGATGCACGTTTTTGTCCTACTTTCTCTAGTAGAAATCTTGGGGCACTCTTTGAAGTTCTTTGTGTTGGATTGAATATTCTGAATCTGAAGTTGTTTGATGTGTATCGTATAATCAACTCACTAATACTTGTGGTGACATTGGAATATCTAGGTGACATTAGAGTTGGTTGATGTGTATCATATGGTGTTATTTTAGTATGAAGTCTTGGGTTGTTTGTGACACTTATAGGAATTGCTCGATAGATCAATCAGAAAGGATAACTTCGAGGTGGTTTCGCACCCTACAAACAACTTTACCTTATGTTCTCACTATGTAAGAACTTTGGAGTGATTCTTTATCGCACATTGAGGGATTGCCATATGATCCCATTATGTTTGCATTGTTGAGAGATTGCACTAGTGAAAGTATGAACCCTAGGCCTTGTTTTCAAGCATTGCAATACCATTTGTCCTCTATTTTATAACTTGCTACCTTGCTGTTTTTATCTTTATATTACAAAAACCTATATCTACTATCCATGCTACACTTGTATCACCATCTATTCACCGAACTAGTGCACCTATACAATTTACCATTATATTGGGTGTGTTGGGACACAAGAGATTTCTTGTATTTGATTGCAGGGTTGTTTGAGAGAGACCACATTCATCCTATGCCTCCCACGGATTGTGAAACCTTAGGTCATCCACTTGAGAGAAAATTGCTATTGTCCTACAAAACTTTATGCTTGGAGGCCAAACACGAGTCTTCAAGAATAAGTTGCATAGTAGACATCAGATATCATCCATCATTGTCTGGCCAGACACAAGTGAGGGATTCCTGGATTAGGGTGTCCTTGGGTATCTGGCCTGTTCGACATGGGCTGGACTGGTGGGCCGTGAAGATGGAGCGGAAGATTATGCCCCGTGTCCGGGCAGGACTCCTATATGCGTGAAGGGCAAGTTTGAGTGTCTGGATGTATTATTCCCTTCCTCTGCAAACCGACTTTGTACGACACTAGGACCCTCCGGTGTGTATATAAACCGGAGGGTTTAGTCCATAGAGATCATCACAATTTTCATAGCCTAGACAACTAGGGTTTAGCCATTACGATCTCGAGGTAGATCAACTCTTGTAACCTCTACACTCATTGAATACAATCAAGCATGACGTAGGGTTTTACCTCCTTTAAGAGGGCCCGAACCTGGGTAAACATTGTGTCCCCAACGTCCCTTGTTAACATTGATCCTTAGACGCACAGTTCAGGACCTGTTGTGGTGGGCTCACGGCAGATGCCAAGGGATGGTTAAAGAGAGGAGGAGGCTCGAGGGCGCCGGTGGACTCCAGAGGCGGGGTTGGCATGAGCGGGCACGGGACGCCGGACATACCTAGGTTTGGGGCTCTCCGGAGAGATAATACCCCTAGTCCTGCCGAGTGTAGTTGGATGATCGATAGTACAATGTTGCTCCTGGAGCTGTATGGAGGAGGAAGGAAGCTGGCCAAGGCTTGGGCTGCTCCTTCTCTCCGGTGTTGCTGTTTTGTGGCTAGTCCTATGCTTACTTGCTTTTCTCTCGTATGTGTCTTCTGCTTGCTCTCTCGCTCGGCCCCCCGTATGATCGCGGGTTCCCTGGGGGTTTCACAGTCCAACCCCCGGGGTACAATGGTAATGTTACAAGTCGGTGGGTCCATTTGTCGGTGTCCAGGGACCCAGGCCGGGTCCCGCTGAGGGCTCGTGGTTCGCCGGGTTCCCCTAGGTGCGGGCCCCGCATGCCTAGGGGGACTGTGCGCCGTCTTGTCGATCATCAGGGCGTGGCCAAGTCGATTCACGTACAG
Organism: Triticum dicoccoides; assembly: GCF_002162155.2. Taxonomy (NCBI): domain Eukaryota; kingdom Viridiplantae; phylum Streptophyta; class Magnoliopsida; order Poales; family Poaceae; genus Triticum; species Triticum dicoccoides. The sequence continues at coordinate 161,619,987 of NC_041386.1, read as the reverse complement.
TGCTCTCCGTCGGGTTGCCGCTTGCTATCGTCAGTGGTGAAGGCGGGGGCACTATACCCACGCCGGCCATGGTCAGCGGGTAGGTGAGGAGCACTATTGCCACGTTCCTGCTGACCAGAGGCATGGGCGGGGCACTGTTGCCTCGGTCATTGTTGATTGAAGTCACGTCCCCATCGTATGGCCTGGATGGGACGGGAGTTGACTCGTGGCTGGATTGCGTAGCATGCCACGGATGGTGCTGGCTTGTTGAGGAGGCTCTGGTCGTGCCCGATTCGGTTGTCTTGCTCTAGTTGTTGGGGCCGAGTCGATGTGTCTTGCCGGGTCCGCTAGTCTCACCGGCTTGCGGGGCTTTGCCGGGTCGAGCAACCCGGCCAAGCGCGTGCCGGTATTGAGGGCGGTGCCAACCCCGTTGTTTTGTGAAGAGGATCTGAGTTCCGTTGCCTGCCCGGGGTCCATCCCCCCGACTGTAATCCCCGAAGCTGTGAAGGTCCGCCGTATTCGGATGAGTGGGCCTTTGCTATTTCCCCCTTAAGAAAGGTGGATTCTGCGAGCGCCGGGTCCGGCAACACCCACTGTGTGACGGTTTTCTCGAAAACCGGATCATGGCATCCCGGTCGTGGCGGGGACCGAGAAGTCCGCCGAATCTTGGGGCAATCCCTCGGGCTTTGCGTGGGCGCCATGTGGTGCCCGGAAGTTGGAGGTGCCTGATAGGCCACGCGCGTGACGGGACCATGCGACGGGCCGGGGCCCACCGCCGCGCGCCCTTGGCCCAAGCGCGCGGATTTATTGTGGCGTCCGGGGGCGGGTTGCTCTTCCCCGGGCAGTTACTGCGCGTGTACATGCGCACTTATTGAGGGGTAGTGGAACGGGCGCGTGCAGACGATCCCACTTCCCCATGTTCAAACCGAGGGTTATAAATCGGGGGGGGGGGCAGGGGGCTGCGGACATTATTCTCGCTCGCGCCCTCCTGTCCCTTTGCTCTCTCTCCGCTCTTTGCAACTGATGCACTGCTCCAAGCAGAACTCCTTCGCCGTCCATCTTCCTTCTTCTTCCTTTGATCATGTCGCTGCCATCGGGCTCCTGGATGGGTTCTAATGTCACCTCCGAGGACATCACCCAACTCCGGGCGATGCGGCGCCTGCCGCTGGAGACGGACGTCGGCGTCCGGCTGCCGCGCGGCGAGCAGAGGCCTCGGCCCGAGGGGCAGGAGCGTGTGGTCTTCCTCACGCACTTCGAGCGCGGGTGCGGGCTTCCAGCGAGCACCTTCTTCCGCGCGTTCCTGGAGTTCTTCGGGCTCCAGCCGCATCATCTTGGCGCCGGCGCTATCGTCCAGCTCTCTCGCTTCGTCACCCTCTGCAAGGGGTACCTGGGGGTCGAGCCTACGATCGACCTCTGGGCGCGCTTCTTCTCCTTGAAGCAGCACGACCCGTCGGCCGGGGAGTTCGCCGATTGTGGCGTCGCCGTCATCTCAAAGCGGTCGGGGGCGGATTTCCCCAAGATCCCGCTGGAGGATTCTGCCAAGAAGTGGCAGAACTCCTTCTACTATGTCTGCAACCTTAGTGCCGATCGCATCAACCTTTCGGCCTTCGCCATTGCACCGCCGCAGGCGAAGACGAACTAGGGCTACTCGCCCAGGCGCCCATCGCAGGAGATCGTCAATCTCTGCAAGCGGGAGACGGTGATGAGGACGCATGAGGGGCTCACCGGCACCGACCTCCTCGCTGCGTTCATCATGCGGCGGGTCCTTCTGCTTCAGGGGCGCTCTTGCCTCATTGGCGAAACGGTCGGCCTTCAAGACCCCAACCGCATGGGTTCGACGCGGCTGTCCGCGGAGTAGATCATGCGCGGCGTGAATGACATCTCCAAGGCCAACCTTGGGGACGACTGGCGGTTTGGCAAGGTGTCGTACAGCCAGTCGAACCCGGCACCGCAGGTGAGTGTCTGGTCTTCTTACTTTGGTGCCGCACACCTTCTCATCTGCCCTGACGCGACGTGTGGAGTACTTCTGAACGTGATTCGACATCCTTACGCCCGGGCCTCGTTGCAGGTGGTGCCGGTGGCGCTAGAGGGGCCACGCGGCTCATGGCGGAGAGGAGGAGGCCGAGTCCGACGCCGACACTAGGGGTCGCGCGGGTAAGTCTCGTGTTTTTCTTCATGTGTCTTGAATTGTTGACCGCGGCACGGAACGGTCGGTGCTGACGCGGACCCGGCCGGGGCCGGGAGGCCGGCCAAGAGGAAGCCTGGCGGCGGGCACGGGAGGCCAACCCTGGTCCCGGTCTTGGCGGGGTAAGCTTCATCTCTCGTTTGCGCTCAGATTTTTTTTCTTGAGCTAGTCTTGTTTCTTTTCTGCTCATTTTGTCTTCTTCTTCAGGTCACCAATCGAGCTGGCGAGGGCGGCGGCGGAAGCTGCGGCTGCCGAAGGGGCCGCATTCCGCAGGAGCCAGTTCGACCTCGCCGACCAGGCCGAGGTGGAGGGACGGGCCGACTCGGACCTCGGCCTCGATCCGAACAATGCCGAAGCCTTGGCCTAGCGGGACAGGAACCGGGCCGAGGCGGAGTTGGAGGCGGCATCGGTCCGTGGTTGGACCGACGCGGCGACGACATGGGCGCGAGCTGGCGCGGAGCCGGCCTGGCGCGAGATGCCAGAGGGCACAATGGTGGCGGTGACGGTCTTTGAGCCGTCGTCGGTAAGGGAGCGCGGCCGTGGAGGCCGGGCTAAGGTGGTGATCCCCGACCGGGTGGTCATGGAGGTGGCGGATGACACCCCGCCGCGGGCCAACGTGGTCGAGCGAGTGGGGATTGATGGTGGTGGAGGTGGCGTCATTTTGGAAGAGACGCTGCGGGCGGCGGTGTCGGAGGCACCGCCGGTTTTGGAGGAGGCACCGCGGGCGGCGGTTCCGGAGGCCACCTCGGCAGCTGTGTCGGAGACGGCGACGCAGGGCGTCCCGGCGTCCGGGTCATCGTCAGTGCTGGGAGGGGCATCGGAGGAGGCGCTGGCCGCGTCGCGAGCGGCCAGGGGGAGTACGCCTTGGTTCCCCGGCAGGGAGGGCGCCGAGCTGTCGTGTCGCAGCCGGCGCGGAGCGGGGGGCGCCATTGTCTTCGGGCCTCAGACCCGGGAGGAGGCGGCGTTGGACGCTGTCAGTCGCCGACTGCGAGGCCGAACGGAACGGCTCAAGGCCTTCGCCCAGGCCAAGGTGGAGCGGACGCGCGACCTGGAGCGCACCGTTCTGGTAAGTCTTCTTGTAATTTCTTCTTTGTGGGGGCGCGCCAGCGCACCCACTGGGTGTAGCCCCCAAGGTTCGGGCCAACTATGTAGTAGCTGGGTCGAATCTTTAGAGTGTTGGCCTTGTTCTGATTTCTACTTTCTTTAGCATCTCGACGCCTTCCGGGTCGCCGCCTACAATCGTCTCCTGGGTAAGCACTGGGAGCTCATGGAGCAGCTTGCCGCCAAGGAGGAGGAGCTCCGCGTTGCCGCAAGTATTCTTGTGCTCTTTTCTAGTGTGTAACAGTTGGGCCGAATCTTAAGTCTTGCTTTTTTCTTCTGCTGAGTCCTTCTTTTTCGCAGCCGAGGTGCTATCCTTGCGGACTCGTCTGCTCCGGGCCGGTCATCACTACGACTAGCTCGTTGCCGACACCGGCCATCTTGGCGTCGAGGCGGCGCAGGCGAGGGCGGAGGCGGCCGCGGCTCGGTGGTCTCTCGACAAGGCCAACCGGCTGCATGAGCAGCTGGCGGGTCACAAGAACTGCCTCCAGGCCAAGGTGGAGGTCCTGAAGGCGGAAGCCGCCAAGGTGGCAGAGGCGCAGCAGGCCCTAGTGGAGGCAGACCAGTAGTGCGACCAGCTGGCCGGCGACAAGGGCCGGCTCTAGGCCGAGGTGGATCGCCTGCGGGGGCAGGTCACCACGGCTGAGGAGGCCCGTCAGGACGAGGCCCGTCACCGCGAGGCGGCCGAGAAGGCGGCCAAAGACAAGGACGCCGAGCTGAAGGCGGCCCTTGCCAAGGCGGCCGATCTGGAGAAGGCGCTCAATGATCGCGACCGTGCCATTGAATGGGAGCGGCGTGGTACGTTGCTTGAGGCGCAGCACCTGGAAGAGTCCTTCTTTAGTAAGTGCTTTTTTTGTCGTTTGCCGGGTCAGGATCCGGCCTTTCTTCCTTGTTGTTCTTCTTCTAACTCGCTTCTTCCTTTGCGGCAGGGGCCTTCTCAGAGACACAACGGCTGGCGGAGGAAGCCGTCCGCAATCAACGCGACCCGGCCAGCATCGTTGGGACCAGGATGGATCCGCGGGTTGCCTGGACCTTCCCGGAGATCATCACCGCCGCTGAGGCCAGCCTGCAGGTCATGGGAACGCAGTTGGGGCGGCTGTCCCAGGCCGGCACCGCAATGACGGCAGCCCTATGGCCGGACTCCGTCCAACCGAGCAGCTTCTCGCGCCTGGCGTGTTGGTTGGAGATGGGGCCGGACCGGCTTGGCGAGTGGCACGTCTCCGCCACTCGTGCCGGTGCTGAGATGGCGCTCCGGTTTGTGCTGTCCTGGCATTCGGACCTGCAGCTCGACGCGTTGATGGGCCAGCGGGCTAGTTCGGAGCAGCTCTTGCAGGAGCAAGCCGGCCGGATCGCCTCCAGGGCCAGCTACATCGCCGGGTTCGCCTTCCACGACGAGTTCCATCCGGAGCGGACAAAAGATGGCAGGGCCGTGGACAGCGATGAGTACGGCTTGCTCCTCCATGATCCGGAGGCGAGCTCGGAGGAGACGGGCGTCTACTGCGACACGGGTGCTGAGGAGGACACCGGCGCCTCGCTGGACCCGGAGACCGCCAGGGGAGAGTCGTCGACGTCGTGACGCGGCGCTGGAGATGCCTGAGACACTTTGTGTAAAATCTGTTAAATAGCAGGTCCACCCACCCACTGGGGGTTTTAGGGTGTAATGAACTCGGGCCGTGGGCCTTTTCTTAAATACTTGTGTAGATGTCGTGGGTGCTTTTGCTTTTTGCCTTCCGTTTTTGGACCGATTTCATGCGTTTTTCCTTTCTCAACCCCCGCCCCCGGCGAGTCAGATGGCCAAGGCTCCGGTCCGTGACAAGAAGTTCAGTTCTTTGAGAGGAGCGCACAGGACTTGGGTCCCTCGAAACGTTGAGCGCAAGCGAAACACCCACTGGGCCTGCTGGCGGCAATCCGGCGAAGCCGGTTGGCGAGCAGCCGGTCGTGCGGCTGTTCATTTGATGAATGGTGGGCCGGGTTGATCGACCCAGCAGCCTTTGACTTAGTGTATGAAGCGTAAAGGAGCTTTGTCCCGTTGTGCTTGCCAGCCGACAGCCAAAGTTGGATTTGTGGCTTTGGGGCGAAGTGGGGGACCGCGGCATCCTAACTTTATCAGGAATCACCAAGTAAGGCGTCGGGGTGGCGACCGAGCCGGCCAGCCCCTGAGCCCCCGGGTCGAGCGAGTCGGACCGGTGGCCGGGTTCAGTGTTATAGTGATGCAAGAAAATAGGAACACAATAAATTGGTCGATAAAAGGCAGCCCCCGAGTCTCGTTCGGGGACCCCATAGTTTCATGCATTCACAAAAGGCGACGATACATACGCTCGTGCGGCTAACTGTAAAACGGGCGGAGGAGTTCTGCATTCCACGACCGGTGTCGGTGTTCTGGGAACGGGGGTCCCCAGACTTGCCTGCCTGCGGCCTGCGGCGTGGCTCAAGCGGGGGCCCAGCATGGCCCTTCTTCATCAGCTCAAGCTCAAAGACCCTCGCGAGGGGCCAAGCCTCGCGGGGCGGACGACAGGAAGCTTCCTCAGAGGCACCCTCATTAGGCAGGCTCGCGATGAGGTGGAGAGATCAAGGCAGGGGTACCTCGTGAGGAACCCGTGACGCAAGCCATGACGATCGAGACCAGGCGGGCGCCGGCCTGTGCAGTGTCCTTGTTTCCCCTTTGGTGCAAAGGGGGCAAGCACAGGCCAAGGCATCAGGCAAAGGTTACCCTTCCGTTGCAAAGAGACCAAGACTAGCCGGACGGTAGGACGGAGGTCACCGTGGAGCCCAAGACGGCGTCATCGCCAATGCTTTTGGCAGCCGAAGACCACCTTTGGTCAGGATAACTTGTACTAGATGTTCCCCTTCTAAATGGCCAATTGTTGGCGCCCTTCCCGCTCATTATTTGGGGAGAGGCCCAGGGCCTCTATAAATAGAGCTAGCCACCATAGAGTAGAGACATCTAGACACCCCAAGAACATCGAGAGATCTGGTAGATCCCTAGCAGAGAGAGAGAGAGAGAGGCGATGAATTCACCCTAGCAGTTCATCGCACCAGCTCAAGAACACCTCTCGCGAGGCTGTTCTTCCCTTGTACTGTCCATCATCAGCCTCAGAGGCAATCCACCACACCACACACTGGAGTAGGGTATTACACCACAACGGTGGCCCGAACCAGTATAAACCTCGTGTCTCTTGTGTTGTTCATCATTTTCATCTTAGTTCGCATGAGAGGATCAGACGTAGATCGGTAGGGGAGAGATCTCCGCGCGCACCCCAGTGTTCGAACCTCAAAGGTCTGCCGGAACCCGAAACACAACATTTGGCGCGCCAGGTAGGGGTGCACCAGAATCTTCCTTCCGCTGTTCGCATGTGATCTTCCGTCGTGCCCATGGCTGATGCTCGTCGTTCCCCGTCGCCCGCCGCCAACGCCTCCACCGGCCTGGCGGGGAACGAGCAGCAGGCCTCGTCCCAGCACCCCTCGGTGCGGCGGGATGGCCGCACCGCCAACACGTTGCTGACTCCAGCTGGCTCATCGTCCCATGCCCTTCGCGCACCCATGGATGCGCACGCCTCACTGCTCTTGGTGCGGGAGCTCCTGCACTATCGCCCCGTCGACGACCTCTACGAGGACTGTCTTGCCCGCATCACCGAGCTTGTCAGTGCCGCAGGGGCTCCCCCTTGCGGTCCCTCTCGCTGCCTCGCCCATCGTCCCGTGCACGGGGCGAGGATCAGGAGGCGCCTCCGCCGCCTCCTCCCCAAGAAGGTGCCTTGGCTCGAAGGCGCGCAGCCCCAGGGCGAGACCCTCCACGTCCGGTGCCTGCGCAGCAAGAAGGGAGCTGCCAGGAGACCCCACGTCCCCGGGAAGGTGCTCGCGCGCTCCCAGCACCGGCGCACCAAGATCGCGCCCCAGCGCCTCCATGACAAAACCCCGCGCTGCTCCCAGGGCAGTGCGTGGTGACCCGCAAGAATGAGCCCAGCACCAGCAAGGGGTGCCAGTGGCCACGGCGGGCTGCCTCGCCTTCACCCCCGAGCTGCGCGGCGTCACATGGCTCGGCAAGTTCAAGCCTGACCTCCCTCCCCGCTACGATGGCACAGCGGACCCCGCGGAGTTCCTGCAGCTCTACGAGCTGGGCATCGTAGCCGCCAACGGAGATGAGAAGGTCATGGCGAATTGGTTCCCCATGGCGCTCAAGGACGGCGCCCGCACCTGGCTCCTGAACCTGGCGCCTGGCACGATCTCCTCCTGGAGCGAGATGCGCACCTGCTTCATCGCCAACTTCCAGGGCACTCGCGACCGGCCCCCGGCCGTGAGCGACCTGCGCCGCGTCAAGCAACAGCCATGAGAAACCCTGCAGAAATACATCCAGTGCTTCAACTACGCTCGCCTCAAGATCCCCAAGGTGACTGAAGAAGCCATCATCCCAGTCTTCTCCGACGGCGTGCGCGACATCAAGACGAAGGAAGAGCTAGCAATCCATGAAGACCTGTGCACATCCCTAGAGCTGTTCAACTTGGCGACCAAGTGCGCCAGGGCTGAGGAAGGGCGTCTCTCCCTCCTCGAGCTCCCGGCAGCCGACCCGGAAGAAAAGAAGCTCAAGGCCAAGGACGTGAAGCGCAAGGGGGCTGCCGTGCTAGCAGCGGAACCGGACACCAAGCGAGGCAGGGATCAGCCTGAGTCATCTAAGGGCGGACGGTACTGCGCGTACCACGACCTCCACACCCACAACACCAATGAATGTCAAGAGCTCAGAGCTGTGCGAGATGGGCGAATCGGCCGATGCCCAGAGCGCAACGACATGGGCTATGGCCGAGGAGGAGGAAGAGGTGGTGGACGATGGGAAGACCGTGGCCTTCACCAGGGATGGCGTGACCGCCCTCGCGAGGACCACTGGCAGGACCAGCCTCGCGAGGAAGGCTGGAGGGACTATCCTCGTGAGGACTGTCCCCACGGCAACACAGGCCTCCCTCCTCTGCCGCCTCCACTGAGGAGGACCGAAGACCAACACCAAGACAATGGGGCTGGGAGCTTCCAAGAGCCGCGTGCAATTGCTTGCATCCTGGGCGGCGCCCAGGCCCGAGCCTCACAGCGCATCTTCAAGCAGTTTGCTCGCGAGGTGAATGCGGTCCTTCCCAAGCTTGAGGCCATGCGCCCTCTTAGGTGGTCTTCGTGCGCGATCACATTCAGTTCCGCAGACCAGCTCAAGTGTGCGGCAACAGCCGGAGTCCTCCTGATCTTTGCTCCCCAGTCATAAGCAACGTGCAGGTCACCAGGACCCTCATCGATGGCGGGGCAGGACTCAACGTCCTGTCCGTCGAGACGTTCGACAATCTCCAAGTGCCATACGACCAGCTTCAGCCGACCAAGCCTTTCTCAGGAGTCACCGATGGTTCCACTGTTCCAATTGGGCTGGTTTGCCTTCTGGTCACCTTCGGGCAACGCAACAACTACCGCACCGAGCTCATCGACTTGGACGTCGCTCACATCCGCCTGCCGTACAACACCATCCTCGGGTACCCAGCCCTAGCGAAGTTTATGGCAGCGACTCACCATGGTTACAATGTCCTCAAGATGCCAGGAAGCGGTGGAGTCATCACCGTACCCTGTGAAGAAAGGGACGCAGTGTGCTCGCTCGAGCGTGCGTTCCAAGCCGCAGCAATCGAAGACCCAGATCGCAGGAGCGGGAGGCCTCCCGAGGCGACCCTCAAGAAGAAGAAGACCTCACCTGGCCAGAGCCACAAGGAAGTAGGCACCTCCGGAGGTATTGCGTCAGGATTCGCACCCGACCAGGGAGCGCCGCCCTCTCGTGCATAGGAAGGCGCGCCCAGCGCCCTCCTCAGGCAGGGCTCGGGGGCTCTCTCTTGGAGAGCCACCGACCTTGCCAAGGTCACGGGGGAGGTGCTCGGGCACCACTTGGAGGGGTGCTTTCAGGCACGCTTCCCTCAGAAAGGTACAAGTCAAGGGAGACAAAATTCTCAGGAGTTCATTGCAAGGAACACCAAAGAGATATAAGAGTCCAGAGTCATGCGCGGCAGCCGCCGCTTGCCTGCCGTGGCCCCACATCCAGGCGAGGATGGAGGACTGCGCGTCCGCGTCGACGTACCAGGGCTCAACCGAGCTGCGTCCCAGGAGCGCCTATGGCCTTCGGCCGTAGGGTGCTGCATGGGACCACCCCACAGCTACGTTCGCATGCCCTTCAGCCTGCCGAGCGCGGTCACCGCACATCAGCGCCTGTTGAGGAGCATTCTAGAGGCTCAGGAGGTCAGGATCGCGCGGTCCTGGCAGAGGTGGCGATGGTCCCCAAAGACCTGCACGTGCCACCAGAGCCTCCCGAGGCCCTGGGCCTGGGGGCTCATGAGGGCCGACATCTTCACCGCGCATCGCTCACTTCCTCGGCACCACTTCATCTTCAACAGCTCCATGTGACATCTTTTAGAGTTCTACTTTCAGCTGGGAGCGCCCATAGGGCTGCACCATTCCCAGGCCGCGTGGGTCCGTCCCCGCAGCATGTATCCATTTTGTTTATGCTCTTTTATTTACCTTGTTGGGGGCGCCCCTCAGGCTGCATCATCCCCATGCCGCTCGGGCCCAACCTAGCGGCAGTTGCTTTTACCTGCGCTTGCTTGAAATTGGATTTCCTCCTATGTGCTTAACATACCTGACCTAATCACCTGCTCGATCGACGCCTATTTGAAGAGCCGCTCGCTCTGGCACGGCGCATGCGCACGGGTCTGTCCCTACAGCGTTGATAAACCTGAGTGGTCGAGCTCTGGCCGCGGCAGCCCCGCACGGCGCCACCTCACCAGGCCCTTAGTGCCCTGACCGCTCCCTCGGAGTGACCATAGGTTGGCCGGCGACCGTAACGACATGCCTTGTTTCTCCTCATGATTGGTGTGCAGGACCTACTCCAGGAGCAACATTGGGGGCATCGTGAGCTCTCTCTCCCTCTATTCGGCATGGACCGCTTACACGTTAAAAGGGGGGTACCTGAGCATCGCTACTCATGGGCTCCTACTGGCTCTCCAGCCCTCACCCCCTGGCCTTGACCCACGGCATCGCGACCTGTCATACCAGCGGCGGTTGAGCTCGCTCGAGGGCCGGGACCTGAGGACGTAGAGCATTAAGGAAAGTGCGGGGGAGTGGGAGGAAGCTCGCGAGGGCCTAGCCCAGCAGTGCCTCGACCACCGCCTCTCGGGCCAGGCGCCTCGCCAAGGAACTGTGTCAGACACACAAGATAAGTCGCACCGTCACAAAAGCTAGACCAACACAGCGCTAAATCCCCGCCCAGTGCAACTCTGTCACGGCGACGCTACCTTTCTTTCTCGCCCAGCAAGGATTGCATGAGCGCTAAAGGGGACCTCCCGAGCATCGCGACTCGGGGGCTCTTACCGGACCTCGGGCCGCTCACCTCCTGGCCTTGACCACGACATCATGACCTGGCATACCAGCGACAGTTGAAGCTTGTGGGGACTGGGACCTGTTAGCGTAGAGCGCCAAGTCCTCGTGAGGATAGAAAGGGGGAGCTTAGCCGGAACAGAACAGAGACCTCACGCTAATTCATATTAAGGATATAGAAATTACAAAAGCATGGCAAACGCCTTACATACCCCCGCGGGGTGTTGCTTTAATTCCTTGCAGGGAACAAAAGGTGCTAACCCTAAGGAACGCTACTTGCTAGAACCTCCCCAGGCAACGCCATCATCAACAGTGGGCTGCCCAGCGCCGGCGCCAACCCCATCCAGATCAGTGGCGTCAGCGGCCCGAGGCAGCTGCCTTACTCCGAGCGCGGCGCGAGGTCGGAGGCTCGTAGCTATCGTCGCTCGTCTCCGGGGTCGCGAGGAGTTCGGGGGAGCCGCTGAAGCCCACAGTCCCTCCCTCTGCTGCCTGAGGAGCTGGAGGAGGACCAACGGGCGGGGCTGGTCCTCGCTAGTTTGTCACCACTTCAGCTTCCCTTAGGGTAGCATTCCAGCCGGCATTCTTCTGCATCGAAGACCTTGAAGAACATCAAGGAGGCACCGTCGTATTCAAGATGGATCACCAAGGCACCGTCCGCACGACAGACCCGGGCAATCTCACCCCAGCCCTGGGCCATGAAGACCTTGCCCAGAGCGACGACCGCGACCTCCGCTCCGGTTGCAGGGGTGCCATAGTCGACGTGCTGCAGCCAGAGCTCCAGGGCCCCATTCGGCGGCATCTCAAAGGCGAAGGAGGGAGGAAGGCGGATCCATGAAGTTGGAGGCATGGTGGCGTGAAGCACAAGCTCGCAAGAGGAGCGCTCCGGGTGGACTCCAGGGGGGACGACACGCACCACTGTGACTCGCCAGCGTCGGCAGCGACACTATCGGTGTTGCTCGGCGCCCTCCCCCCTGGGGCCTACGATGCGTGCGTGCAAGGGCAGCGGAAATCCAGGCGGCGGCCGCTCGTACCATGACCTCGACACCACCTGCCAGGTGCCTTCGTCCCGGTGACAAAGGATTGGCCGCTTCTTCGGCGGGAGGGGGTCAGGACCCTCTCTGGGGGCCTTTCCCTTCTCCTCAGCTGAAAACCGGCAGATCGGTGCCATTGGCGCAATGGGAAGCAAGGATAAGGAAGAAGAAGATGAGGAGTGACGGAAAGGGGTGAATCGGTGAAGCGCACGCGGCCCCGTACTTATATCCGGGGAAGGCCAACCGCCGAGCACCATGACCTCTGGTAATCATGACCCATATCTTTGCATGCAGGGACTTGTCAAGTCGTGCAGTTGCCGTGGCGTCGTGGGAAGTGCAGACGCCCACGCCCAATCAACCGCCACGCGGCGCCCAAGGCCGCAGGATGTTAGGGCACGCGGCGCTTCGCGCTTGCCCCTTCGCTTCTCTGCTAAGCCAAGCCCGCACGCGCCTTGGTCCCGGGGGCTACTGTTGGCGTTCTGGGAACGGGGGTCCCCAGACTTGCCTGCCCGCGGCCTGCGGCGTGGCTCAAGCGGGGGCCCAGCGCGGCCCATCTTCATCAGCTCAAGCTCAAAGACCCTCCCGAGGGGCCAAGCCTCGCGGGGCGGACGACAGGAAGCTTCCTCAGAGGCAGCCTCATCAGGCAGGCTCGCAAGGAGGCGGAGAGATCAAGGCAGGGGTACCTCGTGAGGAACCCGCGATGCAAGCCATGAAGATCAAGACCAGGCGAGCGCCAGGTGGGCGTCGGCCTGCGCAGTGTCCTTGTTTCCCCTTTGGTGTAAAGGGGGCAAGCACAGGCCAAGGCATCAGGCAAAGGTTACCCTTCCGGTGCAACGAGACCAAGACTAGTCGGACGGCAGGACGAAGGTCACCGTGGAGCCCAAGACGGCGTCATCGCCAGTGCTTTCGGTAGCCGAAGACCACCTTTGGTCAGGATAACTTGTACTAGATGTTCCCCTTCGAAATGGCCAATTGTTGGCGCCCTTCCCGCTCATTATTTGGGGAGAGGCCCAGGGCATCTATAAATAGAGCTAGCCACCACAGAGTAGAGACATCTAGACACCCCAAGAACATCGAGAGATCTGGTAGAACCCTAGCAGAGAGAGAGAGAGGCGATGAACTCACCCTAGCAGTTCATCGCACCAGCTCAAGAACACCTCTCGCGAGGCTGTTCTTCCCTTGTACTGTCCATCATCAGCCCCAGAGGCAATCCACCACACCACACACTGGAGTAGGGTATTACACCACAACGGTGGCCCGAACTAGTATAAACCTCGTGTCTCTTGTGTTGTTCATCATTTTCATCTTAGTTCGCACGAGAGGATCAAACGTAGATCAGTAGGGGAGAGATCTCCACGCGCACCCCAGTATTCGAACCTCAAGGGTCTGCCGGAACCCGAAACCCGACAGCCGGGCCGTTTCTTCACCGGCGGTGTCCTTCTTGCGCTTCCTTGACTTGCATGCGTCGATGAGGTAGTAGGCGTTGCGGTCGCGCAAGGCCCTGCTCAAGATGAATGGGCCCTCCCGTGGAGGGGACAGCTTGTGCTGGCCTGCCTGCTCTTGGACAAGTCGGAGGACGAGGTCGCCCTCGCGGAACGCAAGGGGCTTGCTCTTCTTGCTGTGGTATTGCCTCAGGCCTTGCTGGTAGATGGCCGAGCGACTGAGCGCCAGGAGGCATGCTTCTTCGAGCATGTTGACGCCATCTTCGCGGGTTTCTCTGGCTTCGGCTTCGGTGTACATCGCGACGCGCGGCGAGTCGAATTCGACATCGGTCGGGATGACGGCTTCGGCTCCGTTGACGAGGAAGAACGGGGTGAACCCGGTCGACCGATTCGGTGTGGTGCGTAGACTCCAGAGAACAGCTGGCAACTCGTCAAGCCAGCCGTCGGGTGATCGGATGAGTGGCTCGACGAGTCACGGCTTAACGTCGGATAGGATGAGTCCATTGGCCTGCTCGACCTGCCCGTTGGACTACGGATACGTAACGGAGGCCAAGTCGAGGCGGATGCCGGAGACGGAGCAGTACTGCTCGAGCACGCCCTTGGCAAAGTTGGTGCCATTGTCCGTGATGATGCTGTTCAGCATGCCGTAGCGCACCGCTATGTCCTTGATGAACCGGACGGCTATTGGGCCGTCCAGTTTCTTGATTGGTCCACTGCCACCAGCAATTGCGTCATGCCGCCTAGAGCGGTTTTGAAGGGTCCCACCTTGTTGAGTCCCCAGACCGCGAAGGGCCAGGTGATCGGTATGGTGCAGAGTGCCGACGCTGGCTGGTGGCTGCGTGTGCTGAAGCGCTGGCATCCCTCACACTTGAGGACGAGCGACTCGACATCTTGGAGGGTAGTGGGCCAGTAGAAACCGTGGAGGAACGCCTTGGCCACCAGGGATTGTGATACAGCATGGTGCCCGCACTCGCCCTGATGTATGTCGAGGAGGATGTCGATGCCCTATTCCTGCTCGACGCAGCGTTGGAATACGCCGGTGGAGCTGCTGAGGGAGTCCTGGATTAGGGGGTCTCCGGGCAGCCGGACTATATCCTTTGGCCGGACTGTTGGACTATGAAGATACAAGATTGAAGACTTCGTCTCGTGTCCGGATAGGACTCTACTTGGCGTGGAAGGCAAGGCAGGCAATTCGGATATGTATATCTCCTCCTTTGTAACCGACCTTGTGTAACCCTAGCCCTTTCTGGTGTCTATATAAACCGGAGGGTTTTAGTCCATAGGACAACAAACAATCATACCATAGGCTAACTTCTAGGGTTTAGCCTCTCCGATCTCATGGTAGATCAACTCTTGTAATACTCATATCATCAAGAATAAATCAAGCAGGACGTAGGGTTTTACCTCCATCAAGATGGCCCGAACCTGGGTAAAACATCATGTCCCCTGCCTCCTGTTACCATCCGCCTTAGACGCACAGTTCGGGACCCCCTTCCCGAGATCCGCCGGTTTTGACACCGACATTGGTACTTTCATTGAGAGTTCCTCTGTGTTGTCGCCATTAGGCTTGATGGCTTCTACGATCATTGATAGCGATGCAGTCCAGGGTGAGACTTTTCTCCCTGGACAGATCTTTGTGTTCGGCGGCTTCGCACTGTGGGCCAACTCGCTTGGCCATCTGGAGCAGATCAAAAGTTACGCCCCTGGCCATCAGGTCAGTTTTGGAAGCTTAAACTACACGGCCGATATCCGCGGAGACTTGATCTTCGACGGATTCGAGCCCCTGCCTTGTTCGCCACGCGATCATGATGAGTACGATTTAGCTCTACCATCAGACCGTATTCAGGAGATCGCACCGGTAGCCGCTCCGAGCCTCAATTAGGAGCCAGTTGCACCATCCATTGACGGGTGGATGGACCCCGTCATAAAGGCCGTACCCTCAGCGGCGATCGAGCCGAATATCGAGCTTACCCTTCGCGAGAGCCGTGTTGCCAAATTGCCGGATCCTTCTCCGGCCATGGACTCCGAACCGCCTGCGCCCATTCCTATCGAATCCGATTGGGCGCCGATCATGGAGTTTACCTCCGCGGATATTTTTCAGCACTCACCCTTTTGCGACATACTGAACTCATTAAGGTCTGTCTCCTTGTCAGGAGAGGCCTGGCCGAACTACGTCCGGTAGGATTGGGATGCGGATGACGAAGAAATTCGCCGCCCACCCACCACCCACTTAGTAGCCACTTTCGATGACTTAACCGACATGCTCGACTTAAACTCCGAAGACATCGATGATATGGACGACGATGCGGTAGGCGAAGATGAACCACTATCCACAGGGCACTGGACACCCATTTCATCACATGACATATTCATGCTGGACACACCCAAAGAAAATAACAACGAGGAACAGAAGGACATAGCAAAGGGTGGTTCCCTCGAGCAGCAGTCAAAGCGGTGACATAAATGCCGCTCCAAATCCCGCCTCGGCAGAAATAACGATCACATAGACCCTGTGTTAGAGCAGGGTGAACCATTGCCCGACCACGGCAACACGGAAAATCAAGCCGAACAACCCAACCCCGTCGAAAATAATAGTTTGGACGACATCACACCGGACAGGCGCCAGGAGCAACATAATGCCCACCAAAGGCCTGTTGCCACGGCGAGGAGTCTGAAAAAACAGAAGCAAAGGCTCAAGGCTGCACAAGACACACTCAAAATCAAATGGAGTGAAGTACTCAACACAATAGCGAAGTATGACAGTAATCGCCACACCAAGAGCTATCCGAAGCGAAAGTTGCTACCAGAATTCGATGAGGAGGCCTTAGATCCTCCACAATTAAAAAATAAAATGGCCGTCCGGTCGGATGGACGACCTCATAGCCAACATAAAGCGGCAATCGACGCCACACATAAACTAGTACGCGATCCACGTAAGGGCTCGCATCAAAAGGACGGCGCAACCAGATCCATCTATGGTCCACGCAGGCACGCTCCAACATACAATGCGACATAAAAAAACATCCGAATACCATGGTACACCCAAATACAGGGGTGCCGCACACCCTCTAAGTTTCACCGATGAGGTGCTGGATCATGAATTTCTAGAGGGATTCAAACCCGTAAACATAGAGGCGTACGACGGAACAACAGACCCTGGGGTCTGGATTGAGGATTACATCCTCCATATCCATATGGCTCGAGGAGATGATCTCCACGCCATCAAGTACTTACCCCTCAAGCTCAAAGGGCCAGCTCGGCACTGGCTTAAAAGCCTCCCCGAAAACTCCATCAGAAGCTGGGAAGAGCTCGAAGACGCATTTCGGGCGAATTTTCAAGGGACATATGTCCGACCATCGGATGCAGACGATTTAAGTCATATAACTCAACAGCCCGGTGAGTCAGCCCGAAAGCTTTGGAACAGGTTCCTCACTAAAAAGAACCAAATAGTCGACTGTCCAGACGCCGAAGCCTTAGCAGCTTTAAAACATAGCGTCCGAGACGAATGGCTTGCCAGACACCTTGGTCAAGAAAAGCCGAGAACAATGGCAGCATTAACAAGCCTCATGACCCGTTTTTGCGCGGGCGAGGACAGCTGGTTAGCCAGATGCAGCACCAGCGACCCAAGTACATCCGAAGTCAGGGAAGGTAACGGGAAATCACGACGCAGCAAGAACAAGCGTTGGAATAAGTAAGACAACCCGAAGAGCATGACGGTAAACGCCGGATTTAGAAGCGCTCGGCCAAGCCAGCAGAAGCCACCCTCCAAAGGGAACAGAGACGAACTGTCCAGCCTAAACAAAATTCTGGATCAAATATGGCAGATCCATAGCACCCCAGATAAACCTGCAAATCACACCCACAGAGAATGTTGGGTCTTCAAACAGTCCGGCAAGCTCAACGCCGAACACAAGGGGCGGGATACACCAAGTGAAGACGAGGGGCGCAATCAAAGCAAATGGAAACAGAAGAAATTCCCACCAGAAGTCAAAACAGTCAACGTGTTACACATGATAAAAGGGAGAAACAAAGTGGCACCCTTAGAGGAACATGCCCCAGGGCCTATCACCGCGGAGCTCCGCCACTGGTCATCCCAACCGATCACCTTCGACCATCGGGATTACTCGGCAAGTATCTGGCGTGCAGGATGGGCTGCCTTGGTATTAGATCCAATAATTGACGAATACCACTTCACCCGAGTCCTGATGGACGGCGGCAGCAGTTTAAATCTGATATATCAGGACACAGTCCTCAAAATGGGGATAGACCCAACAAAAAATTTCCGCATCAATGCTACCTTTAAAGGAGTAACGCCAGGCCCGGAGGCTCACTGTAGGGGCTCCCTGCTACTAGAGGTTATATTCGGCTCCCCCGACAACTTCCGCAGCGAAAATTTAACCTTCCATGTCGCTCCATTCCAAAGTGGCTATCAAGCACTACTCGGACGCGAAGCTTTCACTCGCTTTAACGCAATACCGCATTACGCTTCCCTCAAGCTCAAGATGCCCGGTCCACGTGGCATCATTACAGTAAATGGAAATATTGAGCGCTCCTTGTGTGCCGAAGACGGTGCGGCCGCCTTGGCCGCCGCACACTAAACGGTCTCACCAACTCAAGCATTTGGCAGGTCGTTAAGACCACAGACACGGCTAGACGAGTCCGGCTCAGCTTAATGTAATTAATACAGGTTTGATGGCTATACCCCTATTACAATACAAGGGGCTCAACGCGCATGCAAAAGTGGCAATAAGGCTCACCTTCACTCATTTTCTACTGTATATTGTTTATTTAGTATAATTTAACTTTCGCTCGGAAACTTTTCAATTAAGTTCCTCTCTTTTTCAGATGACAATCGTGCTACACCCATCCAGAATATGGCACAACAGAGACACAGGCGCAAACGTGCAGCAGGGACCCGTTCCAAGGATTCTTTGTAGATTAAGCCCCTGCGTAAACCTTTTTTACTTTGTCTTGTTGATTTACATCCCTCAGATTCTCAGTACAACCAAGAAGGATGCTGACATCTTCGCATGCGGCCACGCCAGAATAATGCACGTACCTGGACACCAGGGGCTTATTACAAAGGGTACTGTTTAGACCCGGTTTACACCATAAAGACCGAATACCTTAGGGAGTGTTCGGCGTCGCGAGTTTGGCCTTATATGCATCAGCTCCGAATCATGTCTTTGGTCAAATGTTGGGTTTGCCCAGCTCCTGTGTTTTGCTGCCTTATGTTCCGCTCTATCGGCTAAGGCGGCACCAGGAGAACTACTGCGATTGTGCCCTGGTTCATCCGGACGAGCACCTCAGTAGATAAAGCCAAAAACTGACTATCATTATATAGCGTGAGACTGGTCAACCACTCGATGACCTATCGGAATCTTCGGTTCCTCCGCATTAACGAAGGGCCGTTTCCCGGTCAGGCATGTACGCACCCTGAATCCGGGCGAGTGCGGAGCCACCAGGGGCTATATAGTAGACCCACTATCAAACTCCTATGGCCAAGTGAAAGTGTTAAAGCATTATAGTCCGGTTGGCTAGTTCGCTGCGCTATCACCTCCTTACTAGGACCAAGACACTGGATTAAGTGTGAATATGCGTCTCCTGCGAACACCCCGCATTGTATGCGTGGGGGCTGAAGCCGACGACTGCAATCTTTCAGGTAATATACATATATAAATAAACGGCCGCACATGAGGCATCACAAAACTTTCGGGCAAAAGTATAAACACAGCCTTGATAAATTTAATAAAACATTGTTTTACAATGGGAATACATGTCACTCAAACATAATATTCTTTGAGCACTGGGCCTCTATCAAACGAGCACCCTCAAGAACTTCTTCAAAATAGTGCTCGGCAGCCACTCGGCCTATGGCCGAACCCTGCGCCGCGACAGTGGTAGCATCCATCTCCGCCCAGTATGCTTTGACACGTGCAAGGGCCATCCGCGAGCCTTCTATGCACACCGACCTCTTCATCGCATTAATGCGCGGCACCGCACTAAGGAATTGCTGCACCAGGCTAAAATAACGGTTCGGCTTTGGCCTTTCCGGCCATAGCTGATCCACGACAGACCTCATGGCGAGTCTGGACAACCTATTAAGTTCGGCCCATTCGGCTAGCTGATCGGTCAATGGAAGCGGACGCTTTGGAACGTTAAACTGCGACCAGAACAGCTTGTCCACTTCACGATCTGTTTGATCTTGGAAGTATTCGGCCGCATTGACAGTGCTCGCTGCCAAGTCCAGATATGCATCTGCCGAACTCCACAGCCGATCCAGAGGGGCATACCACGGATCTCTGAACTTCTTCCGCAGCAAAAAGGGCTTCCCAGCCACAATGTCACACGCTTCACGCAGCTCCTCCTTCTTTGCTCTCATGGCAGAACGGGTGTCTTTGGTCGGCATCATGGCCTTTTCAAGGTCCGTCGCCTTCGCTCGGTTTTCTTCCTCAAGGAACTGGCAACGGTCGGCAGTGTCTTTCAACTTTACAGCCATCTTGGCCATTTTCTCTTTGCTCTCGCAATGCACGGCCTTCTCAGCTCTTAACTCTTCGGCCACCTTTAAAGCAGTCGCATTACTACTCCTTGCTTGTTCTTTGGCCCAGGCAAGTTCCGCCCGAAGGGTCTCCACGGTGGCAGCTCCATCTGCATCACTACATATTAAAGATACTGGCATCACGCTTCTCTTACTATGTGACATTCTCAAGAAAATATTACTTACCCTGTGCCTCGTCAAGCCGCTTGTTAACAAGCTCGATGTCGGCATCAGCCATATCCAGTTGCCGCTTTAGTTCGGCAAACTCATGAGTCCGGCTAGCCACCGGAGCTTCCACTACCTGCACATAAAGGCGGTATGGTTACTACCTAGGACTACGATCCTCTGTTTGCCACCGTTCTCGGTGACAACCAAAGTCTCAGGGGCTACTATCTACATAGGGCACACCTAAAAATGTGCGGTACTATCACAAAGGTATATCATTTTACGTACCTCAAAGCCCATTAGCAGACTCATAAAGGCGTCATGCAACCCGCTTTCGGAGGACGCAATCCTTTCCATCACCATACCCATCAACTTACAGTGTTCTTCCAAGATGGTCGCTCGCTTCAGCAGATCCCTCAGTGCGTCCGACCGCATACCAGACGGCGTCGGACTCTTTTGTTTGCCCTCTTCAAGAGCCGGGTGCTGGGGACGTCGGGTGACTATAGGATTATCTTCTGGCCTGGAGAGCCCTCCATGAATACACTTCAAGGTCGCCCGCTTCTTGAGCGGGGGAGTCCGGGGGAGGCGTTTCGCTCTCCATCACCTCCGGAAGAAGGTCCCTCAAAGACAAGCTCTGTTGAGAAGGGCTAAGATCCAAACTGCAAGATAAACGCTTCGGTTATTTTCCTCGGAAGTAAGGTAGAATATCTCTACTATTAAGTAGATTTTTATCACTTACGGCTTGTTAGAGGGCTGATCCCGGCGCGGGCTTTGTGCGGCAAGAGCACCTTCCAGGGCAGGACCCTCTGCTAGAGATTTCTTCTCCCGTTTGGAAGCCTTGGTTTCCGGATCTTCAGAGGCAGTCCTCTTCCTTCCCCAGAGCGAGAGAAGGTCAGATTCTTCCCCTTGGTTATCCTCCCTCACGGAGGCTCTCATTCCCTCGGTTGGAATTGGTAGCGATGGGGTCCCGCTTTCGCCCTCATTATTCCCCCCTTTATCTTCCTTTGAGGGCTCCGGGAAAGGTGCTAGCTCGAGCATCTTTTCCAGTACCGGATTGTCCAAACCCTCAGGAAGAGGGGCCAAACACCGAATCATCTTCGCCTTTGTTAGCCAGTCCTGGTCAGAGAGCGATTTCTCAGAATGATGTCATGATAAACAAAAGACGGTGTGTTCGGCTAGAGGATTACTTACTTGGTCGGCGGTGCGGTTGCTGCTCAGGCCCACATCCTCGGTAGTATCCGGACACTCTGTTTGGGGTCCGAAGAATGATTCGTACATCTCCTCGTGCGTTAGGCCGAGGAAATTCTGAATAGCGTGCGGTCCTTCTGGGATGAATTCCCACAAACGGAGGGGCCGGCGTTTGCAAGGCTGGACTTGACGAACCAGCATGACTTGCACTAACATAACCAAATTAAAATCTCCCTCGAAGAGACCCCAGACGCGGCTCTGTAGTATGGGCACATCCTTGGCTGGACCCCAGCTTAGCCCCCTGCTGATCCATGACATCAGTTGTGGTGGAGGGCCCGAGCGAATGGCGGGGGAAGCTACCCACTTGGCACTTCTGGGAGTAGTGATGTAGAACCACTCCCGTTGCCATAATCCGGACACCTCTGGAAAGGAACCTTTTGGCTACGGAGCTCCAGCAATCTTGCTTACTAGTCCACCCCCGCACGCTGCATACTGCCCCTCAACCGTCTTCGGCTTCACATCAAAGGTCTTGAGCCACAGGCCGAAGTGAGGGGTAATGCGGAGGAAGGCCTCACATACGACAATAAATTCCGAGATGTGGAGAAAGGAATCCAGGGCTAGATCGTGGAAATCAAGCCCGTAATAGAACATCAAACCCATTACGAAGGGATCCAGAGTGAGGCCTAGTCCTCGGAGGAAGTGGGAGATGAACACGACGTCTTCATGGGGTTCAGGAGTAGGGACAACCTGCCCTCGGGCGGGTAGCCGATCTGAGACTTCGGCGGTCAGGTATCTTGCCTCCCTCAACTTCTTGATATCCTCTTCCGTAACGGAGGAGGGCATCCATCGGCCCTGGAGGCTAGATTCGGACATGATTGAAGATCCTAAGCACCTGACCTAGGCTTTGAGTGTTAGAACTCAAGGCGGGGAGGGATTCGATTGATCACGGGAGGAAAAAAGTAAAAGCCTTGACCTTTATAAAGAGGGTGAATATCAAGCGTCCTCCTCGTGGCCGCTTGGGACTTGCCTAAAATAAAGGAGTCCTAGGTGTGTGTAACGCCCTCGATGTGGCTATATCTCCTACGTGTCGAAGCACGACTTAGAGGCATAACCGCATTGAAATCAATTTCGCAAGTAAGGTAATCTTCACAACAACCCATGTAAATAGATAAAAGGGGGGAAGGTACATAGTTGGCTTACACTCTCCACGTCACACAAATACATGAATAACATTACAATCATCCAATACACTCATGGTTCGACTACGGTACCAAAATAAAGATTAACCCCCACATGCGACAAATTCCCCAATCGCCCCAACTGGGGACCACTACTGATCATCTGGGAAAGACACATAGCAACGATGAGAGTCTTCATCGAGCTCCCAGTTGAGCTCAAGCGCATCGTCTGGAGCAGTATCATCGGTCCCTGCATCTGGTTTTGGAAGTAAACTGTGAGTCACGGGGACTCAGCAATCTCGCACCCTCGCGATCAAGACTATTTAAGATTATAGGTAAGGCAAAGGTATGATGTGGAGCTGCAGCAAGTGACTAGCATATATGGTGGCTAACATATGCAAAAGAGAGCGAGAAGAGAAGGCAAAAGCACGGTCGAACAACTATGATCAAGAAGTGATCCTAGAACAACCTACGTCAAGCATTACTCCAACACCGTGTTCACTTCCCGGACTCCGCCGAGAAGAGACCATCACGGTTACACACGTGGTTGATTCATTTTAATTAAGTTAAGTTTCATGTTATCTACAACCGGACATTAATAAATTCCCATCTGCCCGTAACCGCGGGCACAACTTCCGAAAGTTCAAATCCATGCAGGGGAGTCCCAACATAGCCCATCACAAGCTCTCATGGTCAATGAAGGATATTCCTTATCCCGAGACATTCCGATCAGACTCGGCATCCCGGTTACAAGACATCCTCGACAATGGTAAAACAAGTCCAGCAACACCACCCGAATGTGCCGACAAATCCCGATTGGAGCTGCACATATCTCGTTCTCAGGGCACACTCAGATGAGCGCTCCATACAACTAAAACCAAACCTCGAGTTTCCCCGAGGGGGCGCTGCACAGGGCCCTAGTTTGGACCAACACTCAGAGGAGCACTGGCCCGGGGGCTTTAAATAAAGATGACCCTCGGGCTCCGGAAACCCAAGGGAAAAAGAGGCTAGCTGGCAAATGGTTAAAGCAAGGCTGGGCATTGCTTGAGGAGTTTTATTCAAGGCGAACTGTCAAGGGGTTCCCATTATAACCCAACCGCGTAAGGAACGCAAAATCCAGGAACATAACACCGATATGACGGAAACTAGGGCGGCAAGAGTGGAACAAAACACTAGGAAAAAGGCCGAGCCTTCCACCCTTTACCAAGTGCATAGGTGCATTAAGATAAACAAGATAATATTGTGATATCCCAACAATAAACAATGTTCCAACAAGGAACGATCTCCAATATTTACCTGCAACTAGCAACGCTATAAGAGGGGATGAGCAAAGCGGTAACATAGCCAAACAACGGTTTGCTAGGACATGGTGGGTTAGAGGTTTGACATGGCAATTAGGGAGGCATGATAAGCAAGTGGTAGGTATCGTAGCATAGGCATAGCAAAAGAGCGAGCATCTAGCAAGCAAAGATAGAAGTGATTTCGAGGGTATGATCATCTTGCCTGCAAAGTTGTTAGAGTTGACTTGATCCTCGTAAGCAATCTCAACGGGCTCCTCGTTCAAGAACTCGTCTCCCGGCTCTACCCAAACAAGAACAACAAGCAAACGGAACATAATAAATCACGTGCAAAGCTCAAACAACATGATGCAAACATGGTATGATATGCGGGTTGCGGTATGCGATGCATATGCAAGATTTGACAAGGAATGATTGACCCTGCCCTCAACTTGGAAATCCAAGAGTGCCACTAGAAAGGTGAGGTGATTTCGGTTGAAATCGATATAAAGATCACCGGAATCGGATGCACGGTTTGGAATCAGCAAGTGACCAACTAAATGCATCAATGTAAAAATGCTACAGCACTCAAACATGACAACAAAATACATGGCAGGGATCCACTCATGATTCTTGACAAAAGATGAACACTGAGCTACGGCTAATTCATCCATTAACATGTTCAAACAAGAATGGAAAAAGTGCAAATGATAACAGGTTTCAGACTTAGTGAAATTAACACAAGTCCGGAATTTTATCATTAGGAAGCATACTTTAGAGCATGAAAACTACATGCTACAGGAACTTAACATGGCAAATCAAGGAATGGCATGAAGCTACTAACAGCACTTAACAAAAGTCCCTTAGTGACCTTGAGCCAAAAGGGATCAGAAAATACAATTGCAAGCATGTGAACATGGCAAACACATAAACAGATTTCAGACTTAGTGAAAAACTGGAACATGCCAATCAGTTAACGAGTAGGCATGTTTACGAGCTCGATGCACTGACTACAGAGCATGGCATGACAAACTAAGCATACACCCATCAAGAAGACATGGCATAGAAGCTAGACATGCAAGAACAACAACATAGCATGCACGGATCAATAGCAACATCCTCGGCAAAATCGCTAAACATGTCAACAATCTTCTAGGATTCACTTTATAGCAAAAGTAGAGCTCGATTGACTCAAGCTAGGTGCTCCATAAATGCAAACAAAGACATGTATGGATATAGCACCACAATGTTAACAAAATATACTTACTGATCATCCTCAAAAGAGGCACGGATCACTAGGAAACAACATGAACATATGGCACAACGACAAAATCAGGACAAGGACTTTGTGAAATTCTAAGTCCCTGAAATCCGCATTACCGATTACGCTACTTTGCAAGCTTGTGCTAGTACCACAAATATCACAAAAATACATGGCAAGCACCTCTGTAAAGATGGCATGGCATATAACAAAACACATGTAGAGCTCAGGGTCATAGCATGCACACATTAATCATGGCAAAAATGACAAAAGCCTATTTGCTGAAACAGATCTGACAAATTCACCACATATCCCTCTTCCAACAGCATTTCAGGCATCAAGATGAGCTCAAATGAAAATGATGCAATGAGATGAAATGATGTACTCGTCGAGGCGAACATTTTGATATGCTACACGCACAAATCGGATCTACGATGAGAGAGTTATGACATGCCAAAGTTTGCAAAAAATTACGGTTCGGGGATGAAAAGTCAACCCTCGTGGATCTGGATCTGGAGCTGGCTCGTGTACTGTTCACCGGAGTACGACTCTAGAGGTTCGCCAGACTTGGAGCTTTCGCCAGAGAGGGAACCTGCCGGAGGACGGAGAGGAGGACGGCGTCGTCGGGCGCGGTTGCCAGAGCTGCGTGCGGTGGCGCCGGCCGGCTCATGCGCAAGGGGCGCGGGGCGACGAGGTCACCGGCGGCGAGGCGCCCCGCGGTGGCCGGCGAGGTTGAAGGAGCGCGGCGGCGGCGAAAGCGCCGGCGACGAAGGCGGTGGCGGCGCGCGGCAGGAGAAGGGCGGCGGGCCCGGCGCGATGGAGATGGGCCGGGGAGGGCCGGCTGCGGGTTCCCCGGTCCTCGACGGCGGCGGGCAGTGGTACAGGCCATGTGGCGGCATCCTATTGGTGGCGGCGGTGCGTCCGGGCGGCGACGGACATGTCCACCCGCGCGGAGAGGAGCGGGGCTAGGGTTAGGGGGGTGATTTGATCCGGAATTTTTGGGGGAAGACCTAGTTTTATAGGTAGGAGGAGATAGGAAGCTCAGAATGAGGTGCGGTTTTCGGCCACGCGATCGTTGGAGGGGTTTTTGGTGGGTTTTGGACCAAATTGGGAAGGTGTTGGGCTGCAACACACACGAGGCCTTCTCGGTCCCTCGGTTAACCGTTGGAGTATCAAACGAAGTCCAAATGGTATGAAACTTGACAGGCGGTCTACTGGTAGTAAACCAAGGACGCTTGATAAGTCTCGGTCCAATCCGTAAATGTTTAACGCCCACACACAAAAAGAGGTAGAAAGGGGCACCGGAGGAGATAGGAGCGCCGGAATGCAAAACGGACAACGGGGAAAATGCTCGGATGCATGAGACGAACACGTATGCAAATGCAGTGCACATGATGACATGATATGAGATGCATGACAAAGACAACAACACACGGAGACAAAAACCCAACACCAATGAAATAAAATAATTTAGCGCTGGAAACGACATGAGTTGGGATACAGATAAGGTAAATTACATGCGGGGTGTTACAACACTCCACCACTATGAAAGGATCTCGTCCCGAGATCTAGGACTGGAAAAACGCCGGGTACTCAGAACGAAGGTGATCCTCACGTTCCCAGGTGGCTTCATGGTCGGAATGGTGTGACCACTTGACTTTGAGGAATTTGATTGATTTTTTGCAAGTCTTGCGCTCAGTTTCTTCAAGAATAGCAACTGGGTGCTCACGATAAGAAAGGTCTTCTTGGAGATCAATGTCTTCGAAGTTGACGGTGTGGTCAGGGGTCTTGAAGCACTTGCGGAGCTGAGAGACATGGAACACGTCGTGCACATTTGCAAAGTTGGAAGGAAGCTCGAGTTGATAGGCGAGATCGCCTCTCTTGCTGACGATCTTGAAAGGACCCGCGTATCTAGGGGCAAGCTTCCCTTTGATACCGAAGCGACGAGTACCTTTCATTGGAGAGACGCAGAGGTAAACATGGTCTCCGATCTCGAAAGCCAAATCACAATGCTTACTATCATAGTAGCTCTTCTGGCGCGATTGCGCTACTTTGAGGTTATCACGAATGACTTTGCACATTTCCTCTGCCTCTGTGATCAAGTCATTTCCAAGAAGTTGACGTTCACCGGTCTCTAACCAGTTAAGAGGAGTACGGCACATCCTGCCATAGAGAATTTCAAATGGGGCCTTGCCCGAACTCGCTTGGAAGCTGTTGTTGTAGGAGAACTCGGCATATGGAAGACAATCTTCCCACTTCATACCAAAAGAGATAACGCAAGCCCTGAGCATATCTTCAAGAATCTGATTGACACGCTCAACTTGGCCGCTAGTTTGAGGATGAAAAGCTGTGCTGAAACGGATGTTGGTGCCCATGGCCTTCTGAAAAGAATCCCAAAACTTCGAGGTGAAGATGCTGCCACGATCTGAAGAAATCAACTACGGAATGCCATGTAGAGAGACAATCCGAGAGGTATAAACCTCCGCCAATTGTGCTGCTGTGATAGACTCTTTGATAGGAAGGAAATGAGCCACTTTAGTGAGTTTGTCGATGACAACAAATATAGCATCATTACCACGCTTGGACTTTGGAAATCCCGTCATGAAGTCCATCTCAATGTGGTCAAACTTCCATTCTGGAATGGCAAGAGGTTGGAGGAGACCAGCTGGTCGTTGGTGTTTTGCCTTCACTCTTCTGCAGACATCACATTCATTCATGAACTGAGCAATCTCGCACTTCATTCGAGTCCACCAATACGCCTGCTTGAGGTCCTGGTACATCTTTGTGCTCCCAGGGTGGATGGAGAGGAGTGAATTGTGAGCCTCGTTCATAATGACTTTACGAAGGTCACCTTTAGGCACAACAATGCGATCCTCGAAGAAGAGAGTATCCTTGTCATCAAGGCGATAGCACTTGTACTTGGATTGACTCTTAGCAATCCCAATCTTCACCTTCTTCACCATAGCATCAAGAAGTTGAGCCTCGCGAATCTGATCTTCCAAAGTAGGAGAGACTTGGAGGTTGGCGAGGAAACCTTGAGGAACAACTTGCAGATTGAGTTTGCGGAAAGCTTCACAAAACTCGGGTTGGTAAGGCTTGAGAATCAAACTGTTGAAGTAAGCCTTCCTGCTCAATGCGTCAGCAATTAAATTGGCCTTTCCTGGAGTATATTCGATACTCGGATTATACTCTTGAATCATTTCGACCCAACAAGTCTGCTTGAGGTTGAGATTAGGCTGAGTGAAGATGTACTTGTGACTCTTGTGGTCAGTGAAGATGTCCACTTTTCTTCCCAATAAGAGAGGTCTCCAAGTCAAAAGAGCATGCACAACTGCCGCCAACTCGAGGTCATGAGTGGGGTAGTTCTTCTCATTGGGCTTCAACTGGCGAGAGTTATAAGCAACAACTTTATTCTCTCGCATCAACACTGCACCAAGACCTTGAAGAGAGGCATCGCAGAAGACCTCGAACGGTTTGGATTCATCAGGAGGAGTCAGAACTGGAGCAGTGAATAATTTCTCTTTCAGGGTGTTGAAAGCGATGTCACATTCCGGAGACCAAACGTGCTTCACGTGCTTCTGTAGAAGGTTTGAAAGAGGCTTCGCGATCTTTGAGAAGTTCTCAATGAACCTTTGACAATAGCTTGTGAGACCAAGGAAGTTGCAGAGTTGCTTCACGTTCTGAGGTTGTTCCCAATTCACAATTGCAGACACCTTCTCAGGATTCACCCCTATGCCCTTGGCAGAGATGATATGCCCAAGATAGAGAACCTCATCGAGCCAAAACTCGCACTTTGAGAACTTGGCGTAGAACTGATGTTCTCTGAGCTTATCCAGCACCAAACGCAAGTGCTTGGCATGATCTTCCTTGTTCTTGGAAAAGACCAAAATGTCATCGAGGTAGACCAAGACGAAGTCATTTGTGTAGGGGTTGAAGATGAAGTTCATCATGCGAGAGAAAGTCAGAGGAGCGTTGACGAGGCCAAAAGACATGACAGTGTATTCATATGAACCATAGCTTGTTCTGAAAGCCGTCTTGGGGATATCTTGCTCACAAATTCGAATCTGGTGATAGCCCGTACGGAGATCAAGCTTGGAGAATACTTGAGCACCTTTGAGTTGTTCAAACAGCTCGTTGATGTTGGGAAGTGGATACTTGTGCTTTATAGTCTTGTTGTTCAATGGTCGGTAGTCAACACAAAGTCGGTCTGTTCCATCCTTCTTCTTCACAAAAAGAACTCCACAACCCCACGGAGAAGAACTAGGTCAGATGAGACCCATACGCTCTTGTTCATCGAGTTGTTTCCTCAGCTCCTTCAACTCTTTGGGTCCCAGCTTGTAAAGACATTTGCAAACAGGTTCCGTGCCAGGCTCAAGATCGATGACGAATTCAACTAGCCGGTGCGGAGGCATTCCTGGAAGCTCTTCTGGAAAGACGTCTTGATATTCACAAACGACTGGAATTTGAGAGATGGCATCCAGTTCATCCTTCTCATTGAGAGAAAACAGATGGATGGTATCATCACGAGCGGCAAAGACAATTACATCCTCAGACGAATGAGTCAATTGAATCTGCCTAGCAGCACAATCAAGATGAGCCTTCTGCTTAGAAAGCCAATCCGTTCCGAGAATAAGATCGATATCCGAGTCGCCCAGAACAATAGGAGAAGCTAGAAATTTGTAGTCACCCAACATGATAGTAACATCCGAGACGCAGATATTAGCTGTCATTTGCTTGCCCGGGGACACGATTTGCAAAGGTCTTTGCAAATGCTGATATCGCACTCATACTTTGATGCAAAAGGTTTAGAAATGAAGCAATGCGATGCACCAGTGTCAAAAAGAACTTTTGCAGGAACATTGTTAACAGGAAGGTTACCCATGATGACATCTAACGAGTCCTCTGCCTGAGCTGCATTCACCATGTTGACCTTGGCATGCTTGGGGTTATGCTTGACCACAGCTGTACTTGCCGATCTCACAGGAGGAGGAGGAGGGAGACGCCTCTGATTGAAGCATTTGTTGGCATAGTGACCCTTCTGTTGACACTTGTTGCACGTGACCTCTGAAAAGCAGATGGTGATACGGAGCACTTGATCTTGGAGCTTGAGACGAAGTCTTGTTCTGAAAGCCAGGGTTGGGTGGGTGGGAAGATCCACTGCCACCTTTGCTCTTCTGCTGATAAGGCTGACGAAACGGAGGAGGAGGAAGCCAATACTTTTGCTGCTTAGCCACTTGAGTTGAGGAAGAAGGAGTAGCATCTCTGACTCGCTTCTTGGAAGCATCACACTTTAGTTGAGCAGTCTCTTGCTTCATTGCCATGTTGTAGAACTCATCATACCTCTTGGGCTCAAAGAGGACGAGAGCTAGCTGGATTTATTCTCTGAGACCACCCCTGAACTGGTATATCATGCTCTTCTCATCAGGGACGTCTTGCTTAGCAAAAAGGGCGAGCTTCTGAAACATTTTGTTGTACTGGTAAACAGACATAGTGCCTTGCTTCAGGTTGCGGAATTCCTCACACTTACTCTCAACCACACTCTGAGGAATATGATGAGCTTTGAAGTCTTGAGGGAATTCATCCCAGGTAATCACACGGCCTCCTCTTGAATCTTTGTACTGCTGAAACCATTCTGCAACTTGGTCTTTGAGTTGGAAGGAGGCGAACTTGACAAAGTCATCAGGCCTGACGTTACTGCACTCGAAATGCGTGCATATGTCCACGAGCCAATCATCAACATCTATTTCCTCAACACAATTGCTGAAGGTCTTTGGCTGGTTAGCAAGGAACTGGTTGAGTGTAGCAAACTGATTCTAATTGTTGCCATGGCCCTGGTTCCCTTGGTTGCGCTCTTGAAGAAGTTGCATGATTAGCTGCGTGTTTGCATTGGTAGTGTCCATCACAGCTTGCCATGCCTCCGGAGGTGGAGGTGGTGGTGGCGGATCAGGATTCGGAGTCGTGCGTGTTGGAGGAGCCATCCTGAAGAGGTTGACATCCGTTAGCACATTGACAGACAAATATTGAAGCTGAATCAAACGGGTTGAAATTGCAACATAAAGTCTTCACATCCAAAAAAATGAACGCATGCATTCCAATTGAAATGGTCACATTTCCGTAAATTGAGAAGCCACTTAGAATTGAGGTAGAAGAAAAACAACAAGGTACGGACAAGAACGAATACTCAGTAAGGATCACCCAATCTCAAACCAAATATCCACGGAAGAAGAACTAGAGCTACAAGAATTCCCACCTATGAAACTCCTGAACCTTTCTGGTTATGCAATCAGGTGTTGGGGATACAGGGGAAGCATAATATCTCACCCAAATCTATCAAATCCTACATCCAGCTGTATCCATCCTTCAACACATAACCGAGAAACCTTCGGAAATCATTTACCTCAACCTTCAAAAAGCATCCGTTATACAAGTTATGGCAATACTCCCGAACTCCCGCCCCAGTATTGGGTGGCGTCGAGGTTATCTCACCAACAACTGCATAAAAGAGATTTTTGATGTCGGCGAAACTCAGGTATTCCAGAATCTCGACGATAAAATTGTGACGACAACACCTCGGAGCTCAACTCCCCCGAACACTGCCACAACCCCTAAATGACAGGAGGCACCAGGAACAATGTTCTCGTCACAAATCGATCGGAACGATTCCAAGAAACCCGCGTGATCCTAAATTTTTTTTAGTGAAATTTGAGAAGAGAAGAGTCAAAACTCTACGCCAGGATGCCTTACCAGAGTGATGAAGGGACTGGGGAGTAAAAAGAATTCCTAACTCTCCGATATATAAATCCTAAATGACTCAAAACATTTTTCGAGACTCAACAACGCCAACGATTCGATCAAGCAGGGGGCTCCTAAGGTCGGGGAAGTCTCTGATTACCAACTTGTAACGCCCTCGATGCGGCTATATCTCCTACGTG
The DNA here is from genome assembly GCF_002162155.2 of Triticum dicoccoides. Lineage (NCBI taxonomy): Eukaryota > Viridiplantae > Streptophyta > Magnoliopsida > Poales > Poaceae > Triticum > Triticum dicoccoides. The sequence continues at coordinate 161,588,336 of NC_041386.1, read as the reverse complement.
TCGAAGCACGACTTAGAGGCATAACCGCATTGAAAGCAATGTCACAAGTTAGGTAATCTTCACAACAACCCATGTAAATAGATAAAAGGGGGGAAGGTACATAGTTGGATTACACTCGCCACGTCACACAAATACATGAATAACATTACAATCATCCAATACACTCATGGTCCGACTACGGTACCAAAATAAAGATCAACCCCCACATGCAACAAAGTCCCCGATTGCCCCAACTGGGCACCACTACTGATCATCTGGGAAAGACACATAGTAACGACGAGAGTCTTCATCGAACTCCCACTTGAGCTCAAGCGCATCGTCTGGAGCGGTATCATCGGTCCCAGCATCTGGTTTTGGAAGTAAATTGTGAGTCACGGGGACTCAGCAATCTCGCACCCTCGCGATCGAGACTATTTAAGCTTATAGGTAAGGCAAAGGTATGATGTGGAGCTGCAGCAAGCGACTAGCATATATGGTGGCTAACATATGAAAAAATGAGCGAGAAGAGAAGGCAAAAGCACAGTCGAACAACTATGATCAAGAAGTGATCCTAGAACAACCTACGTCAAGCATTACTCCAACACCGTGTTCACTTCCCGGACTCCGCCGAGAAGAGACCATCATGGTTACACACACGGTTGGTTCATTTTAATTAAGTTAAGTTTCATGTTATCTACAACCGGACATTAACAAATTTCCATCTGCCCATAACCGCGGGCACGGATTTCGAAAGTTCAAATCCCTGCAGGGGAGTCCCAACTTAGCCCATCACAAGCTCTCATGGTCAACGAAGGATATTCCTTCTCCCGAGACATTCCGATAAGACTCGGTATCCCGGTTACAAGACATCCTCGACAATGCTAAAACAAGCCCAGCAACACCGCCCGAATGTGCCGACAAATCCCGATAGGAGCTGCACATATCTCGTTCTCAGGGCACACTCAGATGAGCGCTCCATACAACTAAAACCAAACCTCGAGTTTCCCCGAGGGGGCGCTGCACAGGGCTCTAGTTTGGACCAACACTCAGAGGAGCACTGTCCCGGGGGGTTTAAATAAAGATGACCCTCGGGCTCCGAAAACCCAAGGGAAAAAGAGGCTAGGTGGCAAATGGTAAAACCAAGGTTGGGCATTGCTGGAGGAGTTTTATTCAAGGCGAACTGTCAAGGGGTTCCCATTATAACCCAACCGCGTAAGGAACGCAAAATCCGGGAACATAACACCGATATGACGGAAACTAGGGCGGAAAGAGTGGAACAAAACACTAGGCAAAAGGCCGAGCCTTCCACCCTTTACCAAGTGTATAGGTGCATTAAGATAAACAAGATAATATTGTGATATCCCAACAATAAACAATGTTCCAAGAAGGAACGATCTCCAATCTTCACCTGCAACTAGCAACACTATAAGAGGGGATGAGTAAAGCGGTAACATAGCCAAACAATGGTTTGGTAGGACATGGTGGGTTAGAGGTTTGACATGGCAATTAGGGAGGCATGATAAGCAAGTGGTAGGTATCGTAGCATAGGCATAGCAAAAGAGCGAGCATCTAGCAAGCAAAGATAGAAGTGATTTCTAGGGTATGATCATCTTGCCTGCAAAGTTGTCAGAGTTGACTTGATCCTCGTAAGCGAACTCAACGGGCTCCTTGTTCACGAACTCGTCTCCCGGCTCTACTCAAACAAGAACAAAAAGCAAACGGAACACAATCAACCACGTGCAAAGCTCAAACAACATGATGCAAAAGTAGAGCTTGATTGACTCAAGCTAGGGTGCTCCACAAATGCAAACAAAGACATGGATTGATAGAGCACCACAATGTTAACAAAACATCCTTACTGATCATCCTCAAAAGAGACACGGATCACTTGGAAACTACATGAACATATGGCATAACGACAAAATCAGGACAAGGACTTAGTGAAATTCTAAGTCCCTGAAATCAGCATTACCGATTATGCTAGTTTGCAAGCTTATGCTAGTCACCACAAATATCACAAAAATACATGGCAAGCACCTCTGTAAAGATGGCATGGCATATAACAAAACATATGTAGAGCTCAGGGTCATAGCATGCACACATCAATCATGGCAAAAATGACAAAAGCCTATTTGCTGAAACAGATCTGAGAAATTCACCACATAGCCCTCTTCCAACAGCATTTCGGGCATCAAGATGAGCTCAAATGAAAATGATGCAATGAGATGAAATGATGTACTCGTCGAGACGAACATTTTGATATGCTACACGCACAAATCGGATCTACGATGAGAGAGTTATGACATGCCAAAGTTTGCAAAAAATTAGGGTTCAGGGATGAAAAGTCAACCCTCGCGGATCTGGATCTGGATCTAGCGCGTGTATTGTTCACCGGAGTACGACTCCCGAGGTTCGCCGGACTTGGAGCTTTCACTGGAGAGGGAACCTGCCGGAGGACGGAGAGGAGGACGGAGGTGTCGGGCTCGGTCGCCGGAGCTGTGTGCGGTGGCGCCGGCCGGCTCGGGCGCAAGGGGCGCGGGGCGACGAGGTCGTCGGCGACGAGGCACCCCGCGGTGGCCGGCGAGGTCGAAGGAGTGCGGCGGCGTCGGAAGTGCCGGCAACGAAGGCGGTGGCAGCGCGCGACAGGAGAAGGGCGGCGGGCGCGGCACGATGGAGATGGGCCGGGGAGGGCCAGCTACGGGCTCCCTGGGCCTCGACGGCGGCGGGCGGCGGTACAGGCCATGTGGCAGCGTCCTATTGGTGGCGCCGGTGCGTCCGGGCGGCGGCAGACATGTCCGCCCGCGCGGAGACGAGCGGGGCTAGGGTTAGGGGGCAATTTGATCCGGAATTTTTGGGGGAAGACCTAGTTTTATAGGTAGGAGGAGCTAGGAAGCTCAGAATGAGGTGCGGTTTTTGGCCACGCGATCTACCCATGCCCATATTGATGAGAATCCCATAATAAGGGGGGCACAATCTCTGCTTTGACAAGACGTGTCAAAAAACTGCCGCACGTTATGTTCGGGGCTAGTTAAGGGAAACGGTTCGAAAAATCACCGGGCCATGGTATAATGTCATGTTGCCAAAACAAGTCAGCAGATTAGATTTGTGGAAATATTATTCTCTCTATGGTGGTATGTGGAACTTATTTTGCAGGGTCGGACACTATCCTAGTATTCAAATTCTTCCATGGTGTATTGGGAGGAGGAACCCGCCTTGCAATGCCGAAGACAATACTACGTGCCGGACTCATCATCATTGAAGCCTGGTTCAGGGGCTACTGAGGGAGTCCTGGATTAGGGGGTCTCCGGACAGCCGAACTATATCCTTTGGCCGGACTGTTGGACTATGAAGATACAAGATTGAAGACTTCGTCTCGTGTCCGGATAGGACTCTGCTTGGCGTGGAAGGCAAGCCAGGCAATTCGGATATGTATATCTCCTCCTTTGTAACCGACCTTGTGTAACCCTAGCCCTTTCCGGTGTCTATATAAACCGGAGGGTTTTAGTCCGTAGGACAACAAACAATCATACCATAGGCTAGCTTCTAGGGTTTAGCCTCTCTGATCTTGTGGTAGATCAACTCTTGTAATACTCATATCATCAAGAATAAATCAAGCAGGACGTATGGTTTTACCTCCATCAAGAGGGCCCGAACCTGGGTAAAACATCGTGTCCCCTACCTCCTGTTACCATCTGCCTTAGACGCACAGTTCGGGACCCCCTACCCGAGATCCGCCGGTTTTGACACCGACAGCTGCGCTTGACGAGCTCGCTGTTGATGATCCTGTAGGCGGACGCCCGGCGCTGCACTTGCCAAGCTTCGGTCTCGTCCATGGAGAGAACCCCGTTCTCCAAAAGTTCTGATATTGGGAGGGCCCAAGATGGAGCCATAACCATGGCGAAGACGGCCACCAGGGTGGGTTCCAAGTCGGCAGCCCCGAGCTGGGTTGAGCAGCCCTCAGGTCCGGGATGGCGACAGCCGGGTCCAGGACGATGGTGGCCGGGTCGAGCTGAGCAGCTCTTGGGCCGGGTTCAGCAGTCCCCGGGCCGGGTTGAGGTGCGGCCAGGTCGTCTGGGACGTGGATGGACTCGGACGGCTTGCGTAGGTGCTCGAGGGAGACACCGGATGGGATGGCTTGTCATGACGAGGCGATCACGGCGAGCGTGTCGGCTGCTTCATTCTCCGCGCGCGGGACATGGAGGAACTCGCAACCCTAAGGATCTGGACAGCATCTGGACGAGGAAGCGGTAGCTTGCCATGTTGGAGTCGCGGGCGTCCTATTCGCCGGAGCACTGCTGCACCACCAGGTCCGAGTCGTCGTAGCACATGATGTGCCGGATGCCGAGTTCCTTCGCAAGCGGGAGGGCATGCACAAGGGCTTCATACTCGGGGACGTTGTTGGAGGCGGCGAAGTGGATCTGGAGCGTGTAGCGGAGCCGGTCGCCCTTCGGGGACGACAATACGATGCCGGCCCCCAAGCCGAGTCGCATCTTGGACCCATCGAAGTGCATGCGCCAATGCGTCAAGTCGGGAGGCGGCGACAAGTACTGGGTCTCGGTCCAGTCGACGAGGAAGTCGGCTAGGGCTTGAGACCTGATCACGGTGCGGGGCTTGTAGAGGATGGTGTGGCCGGCTAGCTGGATCGCCCACTTAGCGACCCGGGCAGAGGCACCCCGGCACCCGATGATTTCTCCGATAGGCGTCGTGCTGACCACGGTGACAACATGCTCTTAGAAATACCGCTTCAGCTTCTTGGCGGTGAAGTACACGCCATAACACATCTTCTGGTGGTGCGGGTAGTTCTGCTTGGAGATGGAGAGCACCTCGCTCAGGTAGTAGACTGGGCGCTGGACGACTTGGATCTTGCCCTTCTCTGGTCGCTCGACCACTAGCACCGTGATGACCGCCCGAGAGGTCGCGGCTATGTAGAGCAACATCGACTCCTTGTCGGTCGGCGCGGCCAGGAGTGGTGTGGTGGAGAGCATGCGCTTGAGGTCTTGGAAGGCCTCGCCTGCCTTGCTGTTAAATTATGAAGCCACTCGGGGTGAAACACTTCCATTATGAAGCCGGCCGCCAAAAGCTTGGTGACCTCTTTGCCAATGGTTCTTCTCTTTTTGGAAAATCGTTGTAGGGGTTGACGGACAGGCTTGGCATCCTCGCGGACATGAAGTTTGTGCTTGGCGTACTTCCTCGGGATACCCGACATGTCCTCGGGGGTCCATGCGAAGATATCCCGATTCTCATGGAGGAAGTCGACGAGCTTGCCTTCCTAATTGCTGTCGAGGCGGGCGCCTATGACAACATACTTGCTGCAGCTGGGGTCTTCTGGGTTGAGCTTCACTTTCTTGGTCTCCTTGGAGGGCTTGAAGGCGGCCTCGTCGGCCGGGTCCGGGGTCGGGATCGACGCGGCAGAGGCCTCGCCTGCCAGGGCGATGATCCGGTCGAGCCGGCGCCGCTCCTCGTTAGTGACCAGTGACTCGACCAACTTGGCGCTGTCTCGGGCGCACTTCAGGGACTTGCGGTAATCGCTGGTGATGGTGATGAGGCCCTTGGGACCCGGCATCTTCATCTTCAGGTACGCGTAGTGGGGAACCGCCATGAACTTGGCGAGCGTGGGCCGGCCCAACAACGCGTGATACGCGCTAGACAGGTCCACCACCTCGAATCAGATCGGTTTGCGCCGGAAGTGGTTGCTGTCACTGAACAGGACATCTAGCCAGACCCGGCCAATGGGGGAGCAGGAGAGGCCGGGCACGATGCCGGGGAAGATCGTTCGGGCCGACTCCAGGTCCTCGGCCTTGAGGCTGAGCTTGGTCATCGTGTCGCGGTAGAGGATGTTGATGCTGCTGCCGCCGTCGTTGAGAACTCGGGAGAACTTGCATGTGCGCCGCACGACGATGGTGGGGTTGAGGACAAGGGCGTAACCACCCGGACTCGGCATGACTGCCGGGTGATCCTCCCGGGTCCAGGTGATCGGGCAATCCAACCAATGCATGAAGTCCAGCTTGGCCGTGACAACGGTGTTCACCTCCCGCCGAAGGAGGCGCTCTCTGCGCTTGTTGTCGCCGAGGCTGGTGAAGACGACGTAGGCCGCGTTCTGGTCCGGGTAGGCGTCGTCGTGCATCGCGCCTCCCACTGGAGGCGGCGGTGGAGGCGGAGGCGGTTGTCCCGCGCCTGGAGCCGGAGCCGGAGGGGGCGGGACGTCGCCCCTCATGATGCGCTTGGTGATGGCGCACTCCCTAAGTGTGTGTGTGGAGGGTCTTGCGCCAATGTGGTGCTTGCAGGGGGCGTCGAGCATCTGCTCGAAGCTCATGGCGGGTTGCCATGCTGTCTTGCCGGTTTGCCGGCGCTTCGCCGCCGGGTCCGCCGCGGGCTCGGTGGCCGCGACGAGCCGGTTGTCATGACGTGGCACCGGCTGGTCGGCCTTGCGCTTGTTGTTCTGGTGATGCTGCTGCCGGCTGCTTTCGCTGGCCGGCTTCAGAGGGGGAACCGGCTTCGCCTTGCCGGCTTCATCCAGCGCCACCTGGATCTTCATGGCGGAGTCGGTGTTGGCGTACTTGTCCGCCGTCACCATGAGCGCGGCCATGGTGGCCGGCTCGGAGCGTAAGAGCTTGTGCTTGAGGAGGGTGCCGTCTCGGCACCCGCTGACGAAGTACTGGATCGCCTGGACTTCATGGATGCCCTTGCAGCTGTTCCGAAGCTCGGTCCAGTGTGCGAGGTACTCGTCACCGGTCTCCGTAGGCCCTTGCACACACATGGCGAGCTGGCTAGGGCGGCCGGGTCACTTGTTGGTCCCCCTGAAGTTGCGGACGAAGGCTTCCTCGAAGTCCCCACCCATGTGTTGATGCTACCCATCGGCAGGCTGTTCAACCACGTGCGGGCCGACCCTTGGAGCATGAGCGGTGTGTAGCGCACGGCGAGACGACGAATGGCACCGGTGATACCAATGGCCTGGTGTAGTCAGTGAGCCAGTCTTCTGGCTTCACCGTCCCGTTGTACTTGGGGGTGTCGCGGGGGGAGCATGAATCCTTTGGGGAAGGGCTCCTCCCGGATGCGCGGGCCGAAGCACACCGGCCCGATAGCACCACTCTCCTCCACCTCCAGGGAGCGAGCGAGCCGATCGAGGCGGTGGCGAGCGTCGGCGTCGTCGATGGCGCGCGGGCCGAGTCGACGTGCGGCCAGGCCACGGGGGGCCGGGTCGGTGGGAGATGGACGCCGGCCATGCTGGCCGGGTCCGCGCTGGATATCTAGGACGGGTTCGTCGCCCAAACCGCCGACGGCTGTAGCGGTTGGGTCGCGCCGAGTCTGGGCTCGGCAGGAGTGCGTCTTGCCGGGTGGCGAGGAAGCGGTGTGCAGAAGTTCGCCGGGCCTGCCAAGGCGGGCGGAGCCGGATCCCGCCGGCTTGAGGAGCTGGTTGAGGCAGTCCTGCTGGGTGTTGGCGGCGTGGAGGAGTTCGCGCATCCGCCCGATGCGCTCTTTCAGCTCCTCACCCGCGAGCTGGTCCAGGCCGGTTGCGGCTGCCTGGGCAACGCACATGTTCTTTGCTGGGGTCTCGTAGACGGTTGGGACGGCGCCGAGGGCCCGGCTGATCGCTCCTCCCCGGGCACGCACATCGGCAACCCGGCTTGGATCAGCCGCGGTGGGCGTGAATCCATAGGCGGCATCGCGCTCCAGCTGAGGGGCATCCATGCGATGCTGAGTGGCAGCGAGCATCTCGGATAGGTCCAGCATCTGCTGGCGCCTTTCCTCGAGCTGGGTTCGGGCCTCAGCGATGTTGGTGGCGTCGACGCCGGTGCCGATGGGGATGCGGAGGCTCTGCATCGCGGCGCGCAACGGATCGGACGGCTCGATCCGATCCGCTGCGGCCCTGGCTTCGGCAGCCTTCCTCGTCTTGCTCGACAAGGAGGAGGCACCGTCGCCGGTGACGAAGACCTCCACATGGACGTCCATTGCCCCGGCGGAAATGCCGCCGCTAAGGGAGAGGGGAGAGTCGGAGTAGCTGAGCAGCTCGCTGGGGTACTCGTCGGCCACGAACGCATCAGAAATGCACAGCGCGGCGAAGGAGGCGGCAAGCGCGCCGACGACGTCGTCCGCCAGCACGACAGACTCATCAGTGTAGGAGAAGGGCCCCGTCTGAAGCATGCTCCCAGCCAGCTCCTCGAGCTACCCCACAGTGGGCGCCAACTGTCATGGTGGGCGCACGACAGATGCCAAGGGATGGCTAAAGAGAGGAGGAGGCTCGAGGGCGCTGGTGGACTCTAGAGGCGGGGTTGGCATGAGCGGGCGTGGGATGCCGGACATACCTGGGTTCGGGGCTCTCCGGAGAGATAATACCCCTAGTCTTGCCGAGTGTAGTTGGATGATCCATAGTACAATTTTGCTCCTGGAGCTGTATGGAGGAGGAAGGAAGCTAGCCAAGGCTTGGGCTGCTCCTTCTCTCCAGTGTTGCTGTTTGTTGGCTAGTCCTATGCTTACTTGCTTTTCTCTCGTATGTGTCTTCTCCTTGCTCTCTTGCTCGGCCCCCCGTATGATCGCGGGCTCCCGGGGGGTTTTATAATCCAACCCCTCGAGGGTACAACGGTAATGTTACAAGTCGGTGGGTCCGTATTGTCAGTGTCTGGGGACCCGGGCTGGGTCCCGCTGAGGGCTTGTGGTTTGCCGGGTTCCCCTAGGTGCGGGCCCCGCATGCCTAGGGGGACTGTGCACCGTCTTGTCGATCGTCAGGGCGTGGCCGAGTCGGGTCGCGTACAGTGCTCTCTGTCAGGTTGCCGCTTGCTGTCGTCAACGGTGAAGACGGGGGCACTGTAGCCACGCTGGCCCTGGTCAGCGGGTAGGTGAGGGGCACTGTTGCCATGTTCCTGCTAACCAGAGGCATGGGCGGGGCACTGTTGCCTCAGTCATTGTTGATTGAAGTCTCATCCCCATCATGCGGCCTGGATGGGACGGGAGTTGACCCGCGGCTGGATTGCGTAGCACGCCATGGGTGGCGCTGGCTTGTTGAGGAGGCTTTGGTCGTGCCGGGTTCGGCTGTCTTGCTAATCCGGATCTGTACCTCAGATGGGTGAAGCTGAAAGCTAGTGTTCTCAAGAGAATAATTGGTCGGCAAGCAATGACAGATTGTTTACGTTTTTGTGATTGTTCTAACAAATACTGCATAGGCTCCCTGTAATTTGGGTCAAAGCCTAGGCATGTGTAATTGAGCATGCCAACCCAAGGAAAGGAACCCTTAATGGAACTATTTTTCCTCAAAGATGTTTCTTACGTCAAACAGTAATATAACATAACTCCTCGAACAAATTTTGTCTGTTTGAGCAATATGGCCGGATTGCCCGGTTTCCGGACATAATGAATGTTTATTACATTCCAACATGGTATCCAGAAACACTCCACATTCTTGGTTCGGAGTTTGAAGTCGAAGGCTTGTGAAGACAAATTTTGATATGTTCGGTTGGAGATAAGTTCAATGATAAAGTACATTGATAGATTGAATTGAACGCCTACTCTTTATCTATGCCATCTATAAGACTATCTAAGCTACAGTCTTCTTGCGAATATTCCGCACCTATCATCACTTGGTCATATACCAAGTTCACGGGAATCTCCTTTCCGTCTGGTCCCTGAGGTCCAACTCGGGTCATATGATTCGGATCGAAGCCGGTATAGCACGTTTTCACCATTGCCCATGCTTCTCGCGCACCTTCCTGATAACCCACAAGTATAGGGGATCGCAACAGTTTTCGAGGGTAGAGTATTCAACCCAAATTTATTGATTCGACACAAGGGGAGACAAAGAATATTCTCAAGTATTAGCAGCTGAGTTGTCAATTCAACCACACCTGGAAACTTAATATCTGTAGCAAAGTATTTAGTAGCAAAGTAATATGATAGTAGTGGTGACGGTAGCAAAAGGTAACAGTAGCAAAAGTAGTGTTTTTGGTATTTTGTAGTGATGATAGCAATAGCAACGGAAAAGTAAATAAGCGAAGAACAATATGTGGAAAGCTCATAGGCAATTGATCAGTGATGGAGAATTATGCCGGATGCGGTTCATCATGTAACAATCATAACCTAGGGTGACACAGAACTAGCTCCTGTTCATCGATGTAATGTAGGCATGTATTCCGAATATAGTCATACGTGCTTATGGAAAAGAACTTGCATGACATCTTTTGTCCTACCCTCCCGTGGCAGCGGGGTCCTTATGGAAACTAAGGGATATTAAGGCCTCCTTTTAATAGAGTACCGAAACAAAGCATTAACACATAGTGAATACATGAACTCCTCAAACTACGGTCATCACCGGTAAGTATACCGATTATTGTCACTTTGGGGTTAATGGGTCATAACACATAATAGGTGACTATAGACTTGCAAGATAGGATCAAGAACTCTCATATATTGATGAAAACATAATAGGTTCAGATCTGAAATCATGGCACTCGGGCCCTAGTGACAAGCATTAAGCATAGCAAAGTCATAGCAACATAAATCTTAGAACATAGTGGATACTAGGGATCAAACCCTAACAAAACTAACTCGATTACATGATAGATCCAATCCAACCCATCACCGTCCAGCAAGCCTACGATGGAATTACTCACGCACGGCGGTGAGCATCATGAAATTGGTGATGGAGGATGGTTGATGATGACGATGGCGACGGATTCCCCTCTCCGGAGCCCCGAACAGACTCCAGATCAGCCCTCCCGAGAGGTTTTAGGGCTTGGCGGCGGCTCCGTATCGTAAAACGCGATGAATCATTCTCTCTGATTTTTTTCTCCCTGAGAACAAATATATATAGTTGGAGTTGAGGTCGGAGGAGCTCGAGGGGGCCCACGAGGTACCCCTGGCCTTCATCTTTTGCAAGGATTTTTTATTATTTCCAAAAATTTGTTCCGTGAAGTTTCAGGTCATTCCGAGAACTTTTGTTTCTGCACATAAATAACACCATGGTAATTCTGCTGAAAACAGCGTCAGTCCGGGTTAGCTCCATTCAAATCATGCAAGTTAGAGTCCAAAACAAGGGAAAAAGTGTTTGGAAAAGTAGATACGTCAGAGATGTATCAACTCCCCCAAGCTTAAACCTTTGCTTGTCCTCAAGCAATTCAGTTGATAAACTGAAAGTGATAAAGAAAAACTTTTAGAAACTCTGTTTGCTCTTCTTGTTGTAAATATGTAAAGCCAGCATTCAAGTTTTCAGCAAATATTATAACTAACCACATTCAAAATAACGCTTAGGTCTCAAATTTACTCACATCAATGTCATAATCAACTAGCGAGCAATAATAATAAATTTCGGATGACAACACTTTCTCAAAAGAATCATAATATGATATAACAAGATGGTATCTCACTAGCCCTTTCTGAGACCGCAAAACATAAATGCAGATCACCTTTAAAGATCAAGGACTGACTAGACATTGTAATTCATGGTTAAAGAGATCCAGTCAAGTCATACTCAATGTAAACTAACAATAATGAATGCAAATGACAGCGGTGCTCTCCAACTGGTGCTTTTTAATAAGAAGATGATGACTCAACATGAAAGTAAATAGATAGGCCCTTCATAGAGGGAAGCAGGGATTTGTAGAGGTGCCAGAGCTCGGTTTTTAAATAGAGGTGAATAATATTTTGAGTGGTATACTTTCATTGTCAACATAACAACCAAGAGATGGCAATATCATCCATGCTACACACATTATAGGCGGTTCCCAAGCAGAATGGTAAAGTTTATACTCCCCCTTCCACCAACAAGCATCAATCCATGGCTTGCTCGAAACAACGAGTGCCTCTAACTAACAAGAGTCCCAGGGGTTGTTTGCAATTACTTTGATTTAGTTTGCATAAAGCATGGGACTGGGCATCCCGGTGACCAGTCACTTTCTCGTGAGTGAGGAGAGGAGTCCACTCCTCTTGAGAATAACCCGCCTAACATGGAAGATACAGACAACCCTAGTTGATACATGAGCTATTCGAGCATACAAAACAGGATAATTATTTGAAGGTTTAGAGTTTGGCACATACAAATTTACTTGGGACGACAGGTAGATACCGTATATAGGTAGGTATGGTGGATTCATATGAAATAACTTTGGGGTTCATGGAGTTGGATGCACAAGCAGTATTCCCGCTTAGTACAGGTGAAGGCTAGCAAAAGACTGGGAAGCGACCAGCTAGAGAGCGACACCAGTCATGAACATGCATTAAAAGTAATCAACACCGAATGCAAGCATGAGTAGGATATAATCCACCATGAACATAAATATCGTGAAGGCTATGTTGATTTCGTGTCAACTACATGCGTGAACATGCGCCAAGTCAAGTCACTTAAATCATTCAGAGGAGGATACCACCCTATCATACCACATCACAACCATTTTAATAGCATGTTGGCACGCAAGGTAAACCATTATAACTCATAGCTAATCAAGCATGGCACAAGAAACTATGATCTCTAGTTGTCATTGCAAACATGTTTATTCATAATAGGCTGAATCAGGAATGATGAACTAATCGTATTTACAAAAACAAAAGAGGTAGAGTTCATACCAGCTTTTCTCATCTCGGTCAGTCCATCATATATCGTCATAATTGCCTTTCACTTGCACGACCGAACGATGTGAATAATAATAATAGTGCGCGTGCATTGGACTAAGCTGGAATCTGGAAGCATTCAATAAATAGGACAAGACAAGGCGATATGGGCTCTTTTGTCAGATCAACAATTATGCATATAAGAGCCACTTCAACAATTTAATTATGGTCTTCTCCTATCGCCCCCCAAAGAAAATAAATAAAACTATTTACACGGGAAAGCTCCCAACAAGCAGAAGAAGAACATGAAATATTTTTGGGTTTTCTTTTTAATACTAATACAGACATGGAAATTAAACTAATTAAAAGCTACAACTAATTTTTTTTGGTTTTTCTTAAGGTTTATTAAACACACAAGAAAAAAGCATAAAAAGGAAATAAACTAGCATGGATGATACAATGAAAAAGTATGAGCACCGACATCTAGCAATGAGTGTGTGAACATAAATGTAATGTCGGTGGGAAATACGTACTCCCCCAAGCTTAGGCTTTGGGCCTAAGTTGGTCTATGGCCACGGCTGGCCTGGCGGATATCCATAATAATAGTTGGGGTCGTACTGAGATGCGGCGGCTATCGCCTCCTGAGCTGCAGCGTGGCGACGAGCGGCCTCCGCTCTCCTCTCGTACCAATCCTGCTCCTCTCTGGTAATAACATATCTTCCTTTTGCCTGATAATCAAAGAAGGCAGGAGCAGGGAGAGTAATACGGACAACACACCGTCTGTCAAAGATTAGTCGATACTGGAGAGGTGATTCATCCCTCTCGACAAACTGGTGGTGAACCATAGCATTAAAGTCTAGGTAGGCAGTAGGTAATTCAATATCATCTTCACGTATGGCTATACCAAGAAAATTAGCTATGCGGGTTGCATAAATTCCACCAAAGAAATCTCCATTAAGTCTATTAAGATGCAACCTACGTGCAACAATGGCTCCCAAATTATAAGATTTGTCTCCTTACACAGCACTCCTAAGAACACTGAGGTCATGAGCACACATATGACATGCTTCATCTTTACCATTTATGCATCTACCTATGAAGAGAGCAAAATAATGTATAGCAGGAAAATGAATGCTCCCTATGGTAGCTTGTGTTATATCTCTGGATTCCCCACAGTTATACTGGAAGAAAATCTCTAAATTCAGATTTGCGAGGGTCCCTGATACTACCCCATTGCGGAAGTTTGCAAGCAATGGTAAAATCCTCTAAGTCCATAGTATAAGAATTTTCATAAACATCAAACATGACATTTGGAGAATTACGTGAAGATGAAAATTCAAACCTCCTCACAAAGGAACTAGTGAGATAGTGGTACAGGCTGCAGTTCTCTTCCTCGAAGCTCACAAGATCAGCGTTACGCAAATATGCGTTAATTTCTTCCTTAATTCCCGCTCGATCCATAAAGTTCTCAGAAGGCCATTCACAAGGATGCACTGGAGCGTCTCTTGGTGGCTCTTCATCAGCATCTCACATTGCAAGCCTGGGTCCTTGCTTCCTTGAAGAACCACCTTGGAACATTTTCCTAAGCATATTTCTTCCTCTGAATTTTTTTGAATTTTTTTAGTAACTTCAAAATAAAAGTAAACCAAACTCAATAATATTGATAGCAACTACTCATACGAGTGCCTAGAGCCTATATCATGCATCAAAACTACTTGGAACCATATAAATTTGACATGCAAGCTCAAGAACATGGTCACCTAGACAACATAAATTTGCAATGAATAAAGCACTAGAACAAAAACTAATTGGACCAATGGAGGAGTCACATACCAAGGAACAATCTCCCCAAGAAGTTTTGTGAGAGGTGCTTTGAGCAAGGAGAGCGAAAATGGCAGCATAACGAGCTTGGACTCGGGTTTGAGCTGGTTATTCGTGTTTGGGGGAGGAAGGAGTGTGTAGGTGAAAGGATAAATGGAGGAGGGCCACCCTGGGCCCACAAGGCAGGGGCGCGCCCATGGGGTAAGGCGTGCCGTCCACCCTCGTGGATAGGTGGATGACCCCCCTGCTGTGTTCTCAGTGCCAAATATTCTCAAATATTCCAGAAAAAATCATATTTAAATTTCAGGGCATTTGGAGAACTTTTACTTTCGGGGTATTTTTATATTGCACGGATAATTCAGATAACAGACAGAAAATACTATTTTATTTTATTTTATTTAATATAAATAACAAAAAGTAAAAGGAGGGTACAACAGGTTATGCCTTCTAGTTTCATCCATCTCATGCTCATCAAAAGGAATCCACTAACAAGGTTGATCAGGTCTTGTTAACGAACTCATTCCGAATAATATGGAACCGGAGAAATTTCAAATAACACTATGTTACCTCAACGGGGATATGCACATCCCCAATAATAAGAATATCATATTTCTTCTTGACAGTTGGAAGAGGAAATTGAAAACCTCCAAATATAATCGATGGAATTTTTCCAATAGAATTGATACTGTGGACTTGAGGTTGTTTCCTCGGAAAGTGTACCGTACGCTCATTACCATTAACATGAAAAGTGACATTGCCTTTAGTGAAATCAATAACAGCCCCTGCAGTATTCAAAAAGGGTCTTCCAAGAATAATAGACATACTATCGTCATCGGGAATATCAAGAATAACGAAGTCCGTTAAAATAGTAACGTTTGCAACTACAACAGGCACATCGTCACAAATACCGACAGGTATAGCAGTTGATTTATCAACCATTTGCAAACATATTTCAGTAGGTGTCAACTTATTCAAATCAAGTCTACGATATAAAGAGAGAGGCATAACACTAACACCGGCTCCAAGATCACATAAAGCAGTTTTAACATAGTTTCTTTTAATAGAGCATGGTATAGTGGGTACTCCTGGATCTCCAAGTTTCTTTGGTATTCCACCCTAAAAAGTATAATTAGCAAGCATGGTGGAAATTTCAGCTTCCAGTATCTTTCTTATATTAGTAACAATATCTTTCATCTACTTAGCATAAGGATTCATTTTGAGCATATCAGTTAATCGCATAGGCAAAAAGATAGGTCTAATCATTTCAGCAAAGCGCTCAAAATCCTCATCATCCTTTTTCTTGGATGGTTTAGGAGGAAAAGGCATGGGTTTTTGAACCCATGGTTCTATTTCTTTCCCATGCTTCCTAGCAACAAAGTCTCTCTTATCATAACGTTGATTCTTTGATTGTGAGTTATCAAGATCAACAACAGCTTCAATCTCTACATCATTGTCATAACTAAGTTGAGCATCAATATGAACATCATCATTAACATTATTACTAGGTTCATGTTCATTATCAAACTCATCTAAGAACGGGCTAGCAAATTTAGTAAATGGGATTTCAGCTTTATCATATCTATAGAGAGAATTTACCTTTACTACCTGTGTTGGGTTATCGAGACCACTAGTTTCTTCAATAGGTAATGGATCAAGATCATATGTTTCTTCAATAGGCGATAAATTAAGACCATGTATTTCTTCAATAGGATGTAAATTCTTAACATCTTCAGTGTTAATACCCTTTTCTTTCATAGATTTCTTTGCCTCTTGCATATCTTCAGGACTGAGAAATAGAATGCCCCTCTTCTTCAGAGTTGGTTTAGGAATAGGCTTAGGAGCTGGCTCAGGAAGTGGCCCAGGAAGTGTCCAATTATTATCATTTGCCAACATATTATTCAATAGAATTTCAGCTTCATCCGGTGTTCTTTCCCTGAAAACAGAACCAGCACAACTATCCAGGTAATCTCTGGAAGCATCGGTTAGTCCATTATAAAAGATAACAAGTATTTCAATGTTCTTAAGAGGATGATCAGGCAAAGCATTAAGTAACTTGAGAAGCCTCCCCCAAGCTTGTGGGAGACTCTCTTCTTCAATTTGCACAAAATTATATATATCCCTTAAACCAGCTTGTTTCTTACACTACTAGAAAAAGGGCTATAGATGGAAATGACACTAATGGCGCACCAGACATGTGGTGCGCCATTACTATATACTAATGGCGCACCATCTGTTGGTGCGCCATTAGTGTGGAAGACACTAATGCCGCACCAGGCACACGGTGCGCCACTAGTAACAAAATGTTTTTTTATTTTTTCAAACATACTAATGGCGCATCCGGGCAAAGTGCGCCATTAGTAGTTAGAACTACTAATGGCGCACCAGCCATAGAGTGCGCCAGTACTGTATTTTTTTTACTTTTTTTGCAAAACTACTAATGGCGCACCATTGCATAGTGTGTCATTACTAGTTTAAACTAGTAATGGCGCACTATGCCACGGTGCGCCATTAGTATAAAAATATTTTTTTTACTTTTTTGCAAAACTACTAATGGCGCACGTCTGTGTGGTGCACCATTAGTATGTTGGGTTACTAATGGCGCATGTGTCTGTGGTGCGCCATTAGCACCCCCCGCCCCCTCCTTCCACTCTGACAACCCCCGCGCCCCGCCTCGCCGTCTCGGTCCTCGCCGCCGACGGCCTGCCGCCACAACTGCCAGCCCGACGCCGCGGCGCAGCCAGTCGTCCGAAGCCTCCGCTGCCCCGCAACCGGCACAGGAGCCCAGCAGTGCCTCCCTCCGTCAAGCAGCCGCTCCCACCAGAAGTGCCTCCCACCTAGCAACGCCTCCTCCCGGAGCTATGCCGGCTACCAATCCATAGGCAGGTAGCCACCACTCCTACGTCCCCCCTTCTTCCTCCTCCCTCTTCCCTCACCCCTCCCTCCTTCCTCTTGCATCCTCTATCTGTTCATTTTCCCCCTGATTTTTGCATTGGATGAGTACGTGCGCTAGATTGGGTATTGTGAGAATATAACGATGGCCATTTCCTGATGAATACTTGCTACATGATTTTTTCCGGTGCATGTTAAAGTTTACTTGTGAAAGGATTTTGCATGATAGGTGTTTGTGATAATGCTTCAGATAGGCACTTTTTGAATTCATGACGATACTCGATCTCGATCCCCCTCCATCTCGATCTCGATCCCCCCTCCATCTCGATCTTGATCCCCCTCCATCTTGATTGCTACAATTGTTGTTAAACAACAATTATTACTGTTTTTATAAAAAAATATTACTGTTTCATATTCATATTCATTTTTTAACAAGTAAAAAAGAAATTCTTACTTATGGCGCACGGGTGGCTGGTGCACCATTGCTATCTAAAAAAGAGTATACTTAAGGCGCACTGTCCCGCTGGTGCGCCATTGCTATGAAAAAAAACATTCTAATGGGGCACCGCCTGGGGGTGCGCCATTAGTAATCTTCCCCATCCATACACTTCATCCCTCCCTTGTCCCTCCCTCTCGCCAGACACTTCCCTCTCCCTCCACCACGCTGCTCCCTCCGTCGTCCCTCCCTCCACCGCGCCGCCGCCGACGCTGGCCCGACCCACTGTGCCGCAGCCGCCCACGCGCCCCCGCCGCCTCCCTCTCCCCTTCCTCCCCCTCGAGCGCCGCCTCCCCCCTCCCGAGCGCCGCCTCCCTCGCCTCCCTCGAAACCATAGAAGCCTGCGACCTCCCCGCCGTCTATCCCCGCCTCCCCTAAGCTCGCCGTCTCCGCCCTCCGTCGTGTCCGCTCCGGCCACCACCAAATCTCTCTCGTCAGAGCTGCCCCTCGATGGCGGCTAGCCTCATCGGACGCGCTCCTCGACGGCGGCGCGAGCCTCCCCGCGCGGCCTGGTTAGTCTATCTCCCTCCCTCCCTCTCTCCCCCGCTCATGCCCATGCCCCCATGGGGCGGCGACCTAGGGTTAGGTGCGGCCGCCGTTCCCGCGTGCTCGTGTGCTCGCGTGCTCCCATGCTCCGCTGAATTTGGGTTGTTCTGTTTGTCATGCAGTTCATATCTCCCCCGGATCGCTGCCAAAGGGCCTGCACTCGCTGGATCTGTCGCGGAACAAGATCGCCAACGTCGAGGGGCTTCGGGAACTGACGAAGCTTCGCATGCTCGAGCTCAGCTACAACCGATTTTTTTTTCGTGCATCGGCCACGGTAAGTCGTAGACTTGGGGTTCTTGCATTGCACTGCACATCTTCTGTAAATTCCTTAGTACTAGATTTCTTTCTGGTCCATGTACACCTGCATCCTATCCAAGACAGACATGTAACATTCCATAGGATGTATGGATCATATCTTGAATGATATGGTAGTGGCCACATTTGTTGGTGGCTGGGACCGACCACATTCAGTAATTATTTTTTTCCTACAAAAGTTCAATGTCTATGTATCACATGTTATAGTCCGAGGAAAAGTTCACTGAAATTGTTGTAGTTTAAAAAATAGTTAACTGAAACTGTTGTAGTCTGAAACTGTCAGGAGTTGGTAATTATCGGACTAAGTAAGTTACTTGTTACTACAAGTTTACAAGACTTTGTTTCCAGTGATGGTCATAAGCTTTCGTGTTGATGTCAGTGCGGTCTTTGTAATTCATCACAGGGTTCTATCTTATGTTAATTCACCTCTGTGATCTGGGGGTCTTGATATATAGCAATGAAGATGGCAATTTAGCATCCTGCTTGCTAATACTTGTTACTGCCCTTCTGCAGATCCATTATTAGTTAGTACTGTTATAGAGTATCCGAGGGTGCTAGTATTTAACTGTACTGACTTTTATGGTGAGAAGATAACTTTCTCAACTAGTTCACTTACTCTATTTTTGGGACAAAGGCAGACAGGCGCTCTACTGATTTCATTAAGAGAAAGGGTAGCAGGCTCAATATTTGTAGAAAATTCTTTCTCTTGCTGCTTTCTGGGTTTCAGAGTCTTGTGGAAACATATCAACAGGATTCTGTCGGCGTTCTGGGAATGGGGGTCCCCAGACTTGCCTGCCTACGGCCTGTGGTGTGGCTCAAAGGGGGGCCCAGCACGGCCCATCTTCACCAATACAAACTCAAGACCCTCGCAAGGGGCCAAGCCTCATGGGGCGGACAACACGGAGCTTCCTCAGGCATGGCCTCGTCAGGCTGGCTCACGAGGAGGCGGAGAAATCAAGGCGGGGTACCTCGCGAGGTGCCCGTGACGCAAGCCATGACGACACAGGGTGCCAGGTGGGTGCCAGCCCGCGCAGCGTCCTCCTTTCCTCTTTGGTGCAAAGGGGGCAAGCGCAGCCGTGGAGTACCGAGGCATCAGGCAAAGGTTGCCATTTCGGTGCAACGAGACCAAGACCAGGAGGACTACGAGATGGAGGTCATCATGGAGCCCAAGACGGCGTCATCAACAAAGCTTTGCGCAGGCGAAGACTACTTTTGTCAGGATAGTTGATACCTACTGTCCCCTTTCAAATTAGACCGCCATTGTTGGCTCCCTTCCCGCTCAATATTTGGGGAGAGGACCAGGGCCACTATAAATAGGACCGGCCACCCACGTAGCAAGGGGTTCGGCTCAGTCTCCTCCAAGGGCTCGACAAGTAGAGAGGTGGTAAGCAGAGAGAGAGAGAGAGTGAGATAGAGAAAGGTGGCTAAACTCCTCCCAGCAGTTCATCCCCCCAGCCAAGAACAGACCCTCGTGAGGCGTTTCTTCCTTGTACTGTTCATCATCATCAGCCCAAGAGGCAATCCACCACACCACACACTGGAGTAGGGTATTACACCACAACGGTGGCCCGAACCAGTATAACCCTGTGTCCCTTGTGTTGTTCTTTTCATAGCTTTGATCCTAGCGTGGCGGAGGGGTGCAGGAAGATAGGAGGCAAAATCTCCACGCGCACCCCAGTGTTCGAACCTCAAGGGTCTGCCGGAACCCGAGATCCGACATTTGGCGCGCCAGGTAGGGGTGCGCCGGAATTCGTCTTCCACCGCTCCGCTCTCCACCAACCATCACACTCATGTCTGACGCACATCGGGCCCGCGCGGAGCGCCGGGCCGCCCTCGCTTCCCGCGTCGCCTAGACAGCCCCTGTCGGCGCGCGTCCTCGCCGTTCCCCATCGCCCGCCGTCAACGCCGCCATCGGCCCGGCGGGGGACGAGTAGCAAGCATCGTCTCAGCATCCATCCGTGTGCCAAGACGGCCGCACCGCGACTCCCTCACTCGCCCCGGCTGGATCTTCGTCCCGCGCGCTTCGCACGCCCATGGAGGCTCGGGCTGCACTCATTGCGGCAAACGAGCTCTTGTGCTACCGTCCCGTCGACGACGTCTACGAAGAATGGCTCGACCGCGTCGCCAAACTCGTCCGTGCCGCAGGGGGATCCTCCGCGCCGACCGCTCCGCTGCACCGCACACCACCCCGCGCGGGCAACGAGGCTCCGGCGGCGCCCCGGCCGCCTCCCCCTCAAGAAGACGCCATGGCTCCAAGACGCGTGGCCCCTGGGCGGAACCCGCTCCGTCAGGTGCCAGCGCGGCAAGAGCAGAGCTGCCAAGAAGTCCCTCGCCCGCCAGAAGCTGCCCGGGCACTCCCTGCTCCAGCACGTCGCGACCATCCTCCTGCTCCGGCGCGTGGGGACATGCAGGACCACGCTCTCCATCACTCAAGGCCTCCCGTGGCCATAGCAGGCTGCCGCACCTACACCACCGAACTGCGCAGCGTCGCGTGGCCGGGCAAGTTCAAGCCGGACCTGCCTCCTCGCTACGACGGCACGGCCGACCCTGCGGAGTTCCTCCAGCTCTACGAGCTGGGCATCGAGGCTGCCAATGGAGACGAGAAGGTCATGGCGAACTGGTTTCCCATGGCGCTCAAGGCCGGGGCCCGCACTTGGCTCCTGAACCTGGCTCCAGGCACAATCTCCTCCTGGGAAGAGATGCGCACCCGCTTCATCGCCAACTTCCAAGGTACTCGCGACCGGCCACCCGCCGTGAGCGACATGCGCCGCATCAAGCAACAACCCGGGGAGACCCTGCAGAAGTACATCCAACGCTTCAACAACGCACGCCTCAAGATTCCCAAGGTGACTGAAGAGGCCATCATCTCAGCCTTCTCCGATGGCGTGCGCGACGTCAAGATGAAGGAGGAGCTGGCGATGCATGAAGACCTGTGCACTTCTTTGGAGCTATTCAACTTGGCGAACAAGTGCGCTAGGGCTGAGGAAGGGCGTCTCTCCCTCCTTGAGCTGCCTGCCGCAGAGACCCAGAAGAGAAGAAGCTCAAGGCCAAGGAAGTGAAGCGCAAGGGGGCTGCCGTGCTCGCGTCAGAACCAGACACCAAGCGGGGCAGAGATCAACCCGAACCTCCCAAGGGCAGCCGGTACTGCATGTACCATGACCTCCACACCCACAACACCAGGGAATGCCAAGAACTCCGAGCCGTGCGTGAAGGAAGGATCGGCCGTCGCCCTGACCGTGGTGACCGGGGATACGACCGAGGAGGAGGAAGTAACGCAGGGCGCTGGGAAGACTGTGGCCCGTGCCAGGGGTGGCGTGACCAACCTTGTGAGGATCGCTGGCAAGACCCACCTCGCGAGGGAGGCTGGAGGGATCAGCCTCGTGAGGATCGCCCGCAAGGCAACGCAGGCCTCCCACCTCTGCCGAGGAGGAACGAGGACCGCCACCAGGACGAGGAGGCTGAGGGCTTCCAGGAGCCTCGCACGATCGCCTGCATCCTGGGCGGAGCTCAGGCCCCAGCCTCTCAGCGCATCTTCAAGCAGTTTGCCCGCAAAGTGAATGCAGCCCTCCCCAGGCTCGAAGCCACGCGCCCTCTCAGGTGGTCGACGTGTGCCATCACCTTCAGCTCAGCAGATCAACTCAAGTGTGCGGCTACAGCTGGGGTCCTCCCGATGCTTTGTTCCCCAATCATCAGCAACGTGGTGGTCACCAAGACCCTCATCGATGGCGGGGCAGGGCTCAACGTCCTGTCCGTAGAGACGTTCAACAACCTCCAAGTGCCCTACAGCCAGCTTCAGCCAACCAAGCCCTTCTCCGGTATCACCGACGGCTCCACGATCCCGATCGGGCAGGTCCGCCTCCCCGTCACCTTCGGGGCACGCGACAACTACCGCACCAAGCTCATCGACTTCGACGTCGCTCACATCCGCCTTCCGTACAACGCCATCCTCGGGTACCCGGCACTGGCCAAGTTCATGGCCGTGACTCATCACGACTACAACGTCCTCAAGATGCCAGGAAGTGGTGGAGTCATCACGGTGCCTTGTGAAGAGAAGGACGCAGTGTGTTCCCTGGAGCGAGCCTTTGAGGCCGCATCACTGGAGGACCCGGATCGCGGAAGTAGGAGGCTTCCCGAGGCCGCCCCCAAGAAGAAGAAGACATCGTCCAGCCTGGCCCCTCAAGAGGTAGGCCCCTCTGGGCCCGTGCCTGCCCAGAGGAAACCTCCTTCCATCGCATAGGAAAGCGCGCCCGGTGCCCTCCTCAGGCTGGGCTCGGGGGCTCTCCCCTGGAGGGCCACCGACCTAGCAAGGGTCGCAAGGGAGGCGCTGGGGCACCACATGGAGGCGTGTTTCGAAGCACGTTTCCCTCAAGAAGGAGCACGGCAAGGAGATCCAGACCCGCAGGAGTTCGTCAGCAAGGCCATTCAGGAGCTACAGGAGTCCAGAGTCATGAGAGGCGCCCGCCGCCTACCAGCAGTGGCTCCCCATCCAGGAGAGGATGGCGGGCTGCGCGTCTGCGTCGATGTACCAGGGCTCAACCAAGTCGCCTCCTTGGGGCGCCTCTGGCCCTCGCGAGTGGGCTGCTGCGGAGGTCCACCCCACAGCTGCGTTCGCATGCCTTACGGCTTGCCGAGCGCGGCTGATGCGTACCAGCGCCTCATGAGGGGCATCACGGAGGCGCAAGAGGCCAGGTGCTCCGCAGCCCTGGCGGAGATGGAGATGGCCCGCGAGGAACCGCCAGCGCCTCCGGAGCCTCCCGAGGCCCCTGGGCCTGGGGGCTCATGAGGATCGGCTCCCGCAGCCCACCAAGCCGGCTACACCAACACCCTTTCGTCTTCAGCGTCATCAGGTGACATCTTTCAAGTTTCACTTCCAGCTGGGAGCGCCCCCAGGGCTGCATTATTCCCAGGCCGCGTGGGTCCGTCCCTGCGGCGTGTATCCCTTTTATTCCGCGTCGTTAGCTTACCTTGTTGGGGGCGCCCCTCGGGCTGCATGATCCCCAAGCCGCCCGGGCCAGGCTCAGCGGCATGTACCCCATTTGCGTTCATTCCCGGTTATGCGTTAGAACTGCCATGCTTGATTATTTGATGCCGGTCCGCGGCGCCTCCTCTTCTCCATGTTGACCACTTGCACGTTAAAGGGGGGGTACCTGAGCATCGCGACTCAGGGCTCTTACTGGCTCTCTAGCCCTCACCCTCTGGCCTTGACCACGGCATCGCGACCTGGCAAACCAGCGACGGCTGAGACCAGCTCGAGGGCCAGGACCCGAGGACGTAGAGTGCAGGCATCTAACCGAACTTGCAGGGGCACAACACAAGATAAGGCCCAGTGCCAGGCGGAACCCGCCTAGAGGTAGGGCCCCGTGAGTCCCGCGCTGGCTCACGGGTGCCCAGATTCACCTCACCAGGCCCTACCATGCTAGCCACGTGTCAGGGCGGGGCTGTACACGCCCCGGGGGCTCCTCCCAGAGGGGGGCCCCCTCCCACGCACCAGTGGAAGCACCATGCTCCGTGCTGGCTGACGACACTCCCGAGGAGCGGCTATGCCCGTACTCATACGGAAGCGCTATGCTCCACGCTGGTGATAAACAACTCAGGGTGGCCTCCGGGCCGCATCAACCTCAGGGAGCCCAGTGCTCAGTGTCTAGCCTCATCGCAACGCCACCCCTCAGGAGTGCCGCGCGAGGGGGCTAGGCACGGGGGCTGCGCCAGGGTCACGCCCAGACGCATGCCGCCCAGCCAGGTCCCCACGGGCCTGGTTCATCGCGCGCCTCTCCCCGAGCGGAGCCAAGGTATGAAGGCCATTTGAGCGTCAAGGGGGACTCCTGAGCATTGCGACTCAGGAGCCTAACTGGTCACGTAGCCCCTCACTCCTTTGGTCCCGTCCTGGTTTCCGGTCGAGGCTATTGCTGGGTGAGGTATGCACGTGGCCGGGCTCTGTAGATGTAGAATGGTGGATCCACCCACATCACACCTCCCTACTTGCTGTTCATGCGCCAAGGGGGACTCCTGAGCATCGCGACTCAGGAGCCTAACTTGTCACATAGCCCCTCACTCCTTGGTCCCGTCCTGGTTACCGGTCGGGGCTACTGCTGGGTGAGGTACGCGCGGGGCCGGGCTCTGCCGGCGTAGAACGTAAGCAAGTAGGAAGGAAAAGCACAAATTTCAAAGGAATTCGAAAGCAAATATTACAGTCCACACTGTTATCCCAATATTAGGTGCAAGTTTAAACGCCTCCCCGAGGCATGATACATGTGCAGGAAGCAAAAGTAGGACACGAGCCACGATGGAGTCATTTGGCGGCGGGGGAGCAGCGCTGCATGGGTTCGCCTCAAGGAGCAGTGGGGTCGACAGTGCCTTGCTCCGGCTTGGTGCTGAAGGCCCGGAACTTCCCCAGCAGAGCCTTTGTGCGACCCTTCACGGCCTCGGTAGCAGCTGCCGCTCGCTTGCCGCTCACGGGCTCCAGCAGGCTGTCAAGGTCGAACCCGGGATCGCGAAGGTGGATGTGGGTGAGAACCCGCGTCAGTGCAGCAGAAGACAGAACACGCGCCTCGGCCTCGGCCGTGGGGCCGAGGCCAAGGGCGACATCTTCAAGAGCGTGGACCAAGAAGGGAAGCAGCTTGGCGGGGCCGTCCTCGGCGCCGGCCAGCGGGCTCTCCAGGCTGCTGTCATAAAGCGTCCTCAGCGAGGAGTGAGCCTTCACCTCCAGTTCCGTGAAGGCCGCGCGGTCTTCGACGAGGACTAGGGCCTTGCCGTCCAGCTCGGCCTTCCTCGCCCCCAATTCCTGCTCCAGCGCGCCTAGGCGGTCGCGGCGTTTCTTGAGCTTGGCCTCCCGGCCCTCGACGGCCGCCTCGCGATCCTTCACGCCTTCTTCCTGCTCTTGGCGAAGGTGAACCTCTTTCGCAAGCTGATCCCGCAGGCCCTGCAGCTCGTCCTCCAGCACCTTGCAGCAACCAAGGACGTCGACCACCTCTCCCAGGGCTGCATCACGAGCAGCCTTCGCCTCAAGGACGGCCTGCTTCTCCTCATCGCATGTCGTCGAGGCCTGGGCCAGCGCCGCCCGAATCGAAGCGTCGGAATGAACCCATCCAGAAACCAGCTCCAAGCGCCCGGCCACCAGGCGAGGGTCGGCGACGAGAAGATCCTGCCGTAGCCGGTCCAGCTCAGCAACAGCGCAGTCCAGAACGGTGGAAGGAGTCGGGGAGATAGCAGCCGGTGGAGTAGGAGGAGAAGGCGGCGGCACGACCGCAACATCCTGAGGTGGAGTCTGCCGCGCCCCGACACCTGTAGCAGCGGCGGCAGACGGGAGCACCTCAGGAGCCACTTGGGCCGTGGGGGATGAGCTCGCCCCAGCTAGCTCAGTCAAGCCCCGTGAGGATGACCGGGCGGAAGAAGCTTGTGCGTCGCGGTCACCTTCCTTCAGGGGCGCTGTCACGAACGGAACCTCAGGAGCCCCCTTTGACTTCTTTGCTACGGGCGCCAACCTATCCCAAGACGCGGACGTCAAGCCTCAGAAGCAGAGCAAGAGATAAAGACAAGAATTGAATGCTTACGGGTCATCGCCAGTGAGCTCAAGCGGCCTCTGGCCAAATTTGAAGCCCGAAAGTTGGCTGGAAGGGTCAACCTCGGGAAGCTTGGAGGCGGAAGGTGCGTCTACGGATCGCCCCGGGGCCGGGGGAGACCCGCGGGAGATCAGCCCGGTCCTGTCATTCTTCGGGATCGGGGGCGAACTCCCGCCGTCCTGCTCGTCATTGTCTTCATCGTCATCCTCGTCGTCATCGTTCGGAGAGAGGCGGAGAACTTGGGACCTGCGCCGGGGGAGGGGAGCCCTCGACTCTCCGTCAGTCGCCTCGGAGTCAGGCCCTTTTCCGTGCTCCCCTCCTACTTCCTCTTCGCTGGAGTCGCCGGGGGGCACGTTCACCGGTCCCTCGGGAGCCCCCAGGGGCACGAGCCCTTCCCCGTTGAAGACGGGCATGGACTTCACTACCCACTCCCAATCGTCGCGGAGGAACAAGGGCGTAGGAGCGCCCTCCAACCTCGCCACATTGCCCCCGACCAGAGATTGGAGAACCGCAGCCAAGTCTCCGTCGGCCCAGGCCGCGGGGCTCGGACGGGGCCTCCACATTGGAAGCGAGTACTACTGAAGCGGAGCCAGCTGGTGCTCCAGGAACTCCCTCAGCAACGACGCGCCGGTCATCTTCGCCGCCGCCATGTCGGCCGGCCTCAGATCCGCGTCCATCTTCTCCAACACCATCTTCGCACGGGGATCCGTGAGCTCCGCTCGACCCCAGTTGCTGGAGCTCGTGGGCTGCTCGGTGGGCATGATCAGCCGAGGGTGGATGCGCTCAGCGTCCACCAAGACCCACTTGCTCCTGAAGCCCTCAATCCTCTTCCCAGAGTTCGAGATGGCAATGGCGCCACCGTACGCAATGAAGCTCGCGCATGCGGAAGCAGGACCGCGAAAGGTCCAAAGGGAG
Source organism: Triticum dicoccoides (assembly GCF_002162155.2). Classification (NCBI taxonomy): domain Eukaryota; kingdom Viridiplantae; phylum Streptophyta; class Magnoliopsida; order Poales; family Poaceae; genus Triticum; species Triticum dicoccoides. The sequence goes on along the minus strand of NC_041386.1, from coordinate 161,561,282 downwards.
AAGTAGTGGCGCAGCAAGGCCACTGAGGGCTGCACCCCAACATGGACCTCGCAATAATAAGCAAAGATCGCGAGGAGAAGGACGGAGTTGGGATGGAGATGCAGAGCCTGCAGCTTGTAATGGCGGAGGACAGAGAAGAAGAACTCGGAGAAGGGAGGCACCAGGCCAGCAACAATGGCACGTACGAAGAGTGGATAGAAGGTGCTCCTCTGACCCTCAGGGGTGGCGGAGCCGGCCTTGAACACCTTCGCCCCGTCGATGCCTCGCGCCGTCGCTATCCGGCGCAACCGGGCAAGGCCCTCCTTTGACACGTTTGGTGGGTCCAGGGCAGACGAGTACCAAGCTGCGGCCGGGGGTTGGCGAGGTGCCATGGCTTCCTGGGTCGCACAGTCAGGGCAGATCTGGAGATTTCGGGGGAAGGAAGGAGAAGCACAGGAAAGGGGATCTGAACAGCAACCGGGGGAAGCAAGAAGAAGGGCCTAGGCGGACGCCACTCCCTTATCAACTCGCACGACTGCTAAGGCGCCCACGTCCAGTCAACCGCCACGCGGCGCCCAAGGCAGCAGGCTGTTAGGGCCCACGGCGCTTCGCTCTTGCCCTTCCGCCTCCCTGCACAGCCAAGTCCGGGCGTGCCTTGGGCCTGGGGGCCACTGTCGGCGTTCTGGGAACGGGGGTCCCCAGACTTGCCTGCCTGCAGCCTGCGGCGTGGCTCAAAGTGGGGCCCAGCACGGCCCATCTTCACCAACACAAACTCAAGACCCTCGCAAGGGGCCAAGCCTCGCGGGGCGGACGACACGGAGCTTCCTCAGGCACGGCCTCGTCAGGCTGGCTCACGAGGAGGCGGAGAGATCAAGGCGGGGTACCTCGCGAGGTGCTCGTGACGCAAGCCATGACGACTCAGGGTGCCAGGCGGGTGCCAGCCCGCGCAGCGTCCTCCTTTCCTCTTTGGTGCAAAGGGGGCAAGCGCAGCCGTGGAGTACCGAGGCATCAGGCAAAGGTTGCCATTTCGGTGCAACGAGACCAAGACCAGGAGGACTACGAGATGGAGGTCATCATGGAGCCCAAGACGGCGTCATCAACAAAGCTTTGCGCAGGCGAAGACTACTTTTGTCAGGATAGTTGATACTTGTTGTCCCCTTTCAAATTAGCCCACCATTGTTGGCTCCCTTCCCGCTCAACATTTGGGGAGAGGACCAGGGCCACTATAAATAGGATCGGCCACCCACGTAGCAAGGGGTTCGGCTCAGTCTCCTCCAAGGGCTCGACAAGTAGAGAGGTGGTAAGCAGAGAGAGAGAGTGAGATAGAGAAAGGTGGCTGAACTCCTCCCAGTAGTTCATCCCCCCAGCCAAGAACAGACCCTCGCGAGGCTGTTCTTCCTTGTACTGTTCATCATCATCATCAGCCCAAGAGGCAATCCACCACACCACACACTGGAGTAGGGTATTACACCACAACGGTGGCCCGAACCGGTATAACCCTTTGTCCCTTGTGTTGTTCTTTTCATAGCTTTGATCCTAGCGTGGCGGAGGGGTGCAGGAAGGTAGGAGGCAAAATCTCCGCGTGCACCCCAGTGTTCGAACCTCAAGGGTCTTTCGGAACCCGAGATCCGACAGATTCGTTTTAAGTTTGATTCAAGACATAAATGACATTAATGTTTAGCTCACAGTATCTAAAGTGTTAGGAATTCTGTGTTGTTTCTAAAAGCTCTACAATATCCAGATTTTATGATATTTGTACATCCACAAGACTTAGCCTGAAATCTGTGTTGTTTCTGAATATTCATAGTGAATTGTTTCAGTATTGCTTTTTTTAAACATGTCAGTATTGCTTTGCATAATGCATAATGTTTTGTTCAAGCTTATGTACAGCAGTACAGTCCATATGAGGCTGTTTATTCAGTTTGTTGTGCTTTGGTGATTGGTTGCAAAAAATTGCCCCTGTTCATTCAGTTTTGCTTGCATGATGGAAGGGGAAAAATGCTAAAAAAAGTGTCCTCCAATACCCCGGCCCATGCATCAAATCCTTTTGGATGTTTTGGATGTTTTGTCTCCGACCATTGTGTCGTGATGAATTTGCAGGTACCCCGGGAGGCCCTTGAGTTTGCCGGAATGTCGATTAACTTCCGTTCCGGCAAATTCGGGTACTCCATATGTCCTACTTTCAGCAAAGGTCATGCTGAAATTTTCTATGAATTTTAGCATGAATTTGCTAAAAATAGGACATATGGGGTACTTGCGACTAATGCATGGGCCGGGGTATCTTAGTACTTAGTTAAGTAGGATCAACTGCCCCGCCATTCTTGTTGCATTAAACCATAGGTGGCAATAGAGCCAAGTCATTAGGCCCAACTTAGAATTCTCCTTAGCATCGATAAACCCTAGATGATAAACCCAACATAGGTGGCAATAGAGCCAAGTGATTAGGCCCAACCTAGGGTGCCTCGGCATCGATAAACCCTAAATGATGAAAACTTAACTTAGCTTCTATAGGGTGCCTCGGTGTCGATGAGAACCTAAATGATGTACGCTTAGGCTTTTAGGGTGCCTTGGCGTCGACAAACCCTAAATGATAAAAGCTTAGCTTTTAGGATGCCTCAGTGTCGACAAACCCTAAATGATGAGACCATGATCTTGTTCGTTGACAATAACCAACTTTTTGACCAAACTTTTCTCCTATTTAGAGCGAAACATGGCCCACAACGATGAGGCCGGCGATTCGGGCGGCAAGCAATTCTGGGAGCTGTCCCAGGAGTTGGAGGAAGAACCTCACCGCTATGAGGACGCTGCGGAAGACACCGATCCTGACTACACAACCCCTAGTGGCGTCGGGGATGACACCACTGATGATGGCGCCGCGGATGCCACCACTGATGATGGCGGCGCATGCACAGATGGCAGCCAATCGAAGAGGCAACGGAAGGACCGGCGCCCGAACATGCTCGGCACCGTCAGGGAGGAATTTACTAAAGTGAACTCCGACGGGCATCCGACGGCGCCCAAACACGTAGTCAAGGGGTACTCGATTCAGCTCGGGTGCATTCTCCGGAGCACCGCCTCGATCAACACCGAGAACCTAAGGCATAAGGACTGAGGGAATTTGCGCAGACTCCTCTTCATGAAGCTGCACGAACGATACAAGTTCCCCGCTGATTTCGCAAACACACGCCTCTCGGGTAATAAAGTGAATGGCGCCGCCCTCACGACGATGAGCATGGCCCTGTCTACTTGGAAAAGCATGGTGAAGGCAATGATTGACAAAGGTGATAGTTATGAGAAGATCAAGGCGAAATATCCTTGTAATGTGATGGTAGTTTAGATGATTGATACCGACTTGTAATGTGATGGTAGTTTAGATGATTGATATCGACTTGTAATGTGAAGACAAACTCGATACTCGTAGTCTCGAGACTTGTAATGTTTTATCTTTGTTCGGTCTTTTGAATTCGGAGACTAATATGATGAATTGTATTCGGAGACTAATCTTCTATTGTATTCGATGAATATGCTGTTGTTGTGTGCTACTGTCTATATTCTGTCAAATAATATATTTTGTAACCTGTGCAAAAATCAGAAAAGTAAAAAAAACCTAATATTCATACTAGTGGCGCATCACTACAGAGTGCGCCATTAGTATGCCAAAGTATACTAATGGCGCATCACCAAAGAGTGCGCCATAAGTATGCCAAGTATACTAATGGCACATCCATCTGCAGTGTGCCATTAGTGTGCCAAAGCGCATGGTTAAATATGGCCCCTGGGAGGCATACTAATGGCTCATGGTGTTATATACTAATGGCACACTTGGTGGTGCGCCATTAGTAATAAATACTAGTGGCGTGATACTAATGGCGCACCAGTGATGCGCCATTAGTAGGCAAAACTGGTGCGCCATTAGTAGGCCTTTTCCTAGTAGTGTTATGAGCAGGGAAATATTTAGCAGAGAAGTAATAAATCATATCCTAGGGACTACGCACACAACCAGAATCAAGAGAATTAAACCATATCTTAGCATCACCTTTCAATGAGAACGGAAATATTTTAAGGATATAAAAGTAGCGAGTTCTCTCATCTTTAGTGAACAGGGTGGCAATATCATTTAATTTAGTAAGATGTGCCACAACAGTTTCAGATTCATAGCCATGAAAAGGATCAGATTCAACCAAAGTAATTATATCAGGATCGACAGAGAATTCATAATCCTTATCGGTAACACAGATAGGTGAAGTAGCAAAAGCAGGGTCAGGTTTCATTCTAGCATGTGGAGATTGATTATTCCATTTAGCTAATAACCTCTTGAGTTCGTATCTATCTTTGCAAGCTAAAATAGCTTAAGAAGCTTCTTTATCAAAAACATAACCCTTAGGAATAACAGGCAAGTCTTCATTATTACTTTCATCAGTATTATCAGATTCAATATTTTCATTCTCTCTAGCCCTAGCAAGTTGTTCATCCATAAATTCACCAAGTGGCACAGTAGTATCAAGCATAGAAGTAGTTTCATCATAAGTATACTGCATAGCAGAAGTGGCATCATCAATAACATGCGACATATCAGAACAAATATCAGAAGCAGGTTTAGGTGTTGCAAGCGTACTAAAAACAAAAGGTGAATCAAGTGCAGAGCTAGATGTCAGTTCCTTACCGCCCCTCGTAGTTGAGGGATAAATCTTGGTTTTTGGATCTCTCAAGTTCTTCATAATGATAAGCGAATATAAATCCCAAGTGACTCAAAGAATAGAGCTATGCTCCCCGGCAATGGCGCCAGAAAATAGTCTTGATAACCCACAAGTATAGGGGATCGCAACAGTTTTCGAGGGTAGATATTCAACCCAAACTTATTGATTCGACACAAGGGGAGCCAAAGAATAGTCTCAAGTATTAGCTGCTGAGTTTTCAATTCAACCACACCTGGAAACTTAATATCTGCAGCAAAGTATTTAGTAGCAAAGTAATATGATAGTAGTGGTAATGGTAGAAAAAGGTAACATTAGCAAAAGTAGTGTTTTTGGTATTTTGTAGTGATGATAGCAATAGCAACGGAGAAGTAAATAAGTGAAGAACAATATGTGGAAAGCTCGTAGGCAATGGATCAGTGATGGAGAATTATGCCGGATGCGGTTCATCATGTAACAATCATAACCTAGGGTGACACAGAACTAGCTCCAGTTCATCGATGTAATGTAGGCATGTATTCCGAATATAGTCATTCGTGCTTATGGAAAGAACTTGCATGGCATCTTTTGTCCTACCCTCCCGTGGCAGTGAGGTCCTTACGGAAACTAAGGGATATTAAGGCCTCCTTTTAATAGAGTACCGGAACAAAGCATTAACACATAGTGAATACATGAACTCCTCAAACCGCAGTCATCACCAGTAAGTATCCCGATTATTGTCACTTCGGGGTTAATGGATCATAACACATAATAGGTGACTATAGACTTGCAAGATAGCATCAAGAACTCTCATATATTAATGAAAATATAATAGGTTCAGATCTGAAATCATGGCACTTGGGCCCTAGTGACAAGCATTAAGCATAGCAAAGTCATAGCAACATCAATCTTAGAACATAGTGGATACTAGGGATCAAACCCTAACAAAACTAACTCGATTACATGATAGATCCCATCCGACCAATCACTGTCTAGCAAGCCTACGATGGAATTACTCACGCACGGCGGTGATCATCATGAAATTGGTGATGGAGGATGGTTGATGATGACGATGGCAACGGATTCCCCTCTTCGGAGCCCCGAACAGACTCCAGATCAGCCCTGCTGAGAGGTTTTAGGGCTTGGCGGCGGCCCCGTATCGTAAAACACAATGAATCCTTCTCTCTAATTTTTTCTCCCCGAAACCAAATATATAGAGTTGGAGTTGAGGTCGGAGGAGCTCCAGGGGGCCCATGAGGTAGGGGGCGTTCCCTAGGGGGGCAGGCGCGCCCCCACCCTCGTGGACATGTGGTAGGCCTCATGGCCTTCAACTTTTGCAAGGATTTTTTTATTATTTCCAAAAAGGTGTTTCGTGAAGTTTCAGGTCATTCCGAGAACTTTTGTTTCTGCACATAAATAACACCATGGTAATTCTGCTAAAAACTGCGTCAGTCCGAGTTAGTTCAATTCAAATCATTCAAGTTGGAGTCCAAAACAAGGGCAAAAGTGTTTGGAAAAGTAGATACGTCAGAGACGTATCACTTCCCGGCATGCGGACGCCTTCCATAGCTCAAAGCGGCACCGGGCACCTTTAAACATGTTTGCCAACCCCTCCATACTTTCTGGAGGGGCATCGGATGGCCATAAAGCCTTGACAATATTTCTCATAGCTTTCTGGGCCCGCTCGTGCACCACAGACAGCTCCTTTAGCATGTCACCTCGAAATTCGGATACTTCTTCTTCAGGCCGCCCGGTTAACAAACCTACAACAATAGCATTATAAAAATCTGAACTATGGGATACTATGCGTCCTTTGGATGGTTCAAAAGGTCAGACGGAATATGCCGCCTTTCAACTTTCTATTCTCTTTTTGCATGTTCGATAACTGAGCCTTTTAGCTCTTTATCTCTTTGGCTTGTTTATCCTTGTCCTCCTCGAGTTTATTCTTTTGATCACTGTACATTGTGGCTTTCTTCATTTCCTCAAGCTCTGTGGTGGCGGCATTCAGCTTTGTCTGGCTCGTTTTAAGCTCCTGGGACAGTGCGTTTTTCTTCTCTTTGATAACCTGCGGTCATAACGATCCTTAAATCAGTTGGCCTAACCGCTTCAAGTCTCGGGGGCTACTGGAATATATCTACTAAATTGCACAAGCTGTTATCTGCATAAATTTTGAAAATAGTTGTGTAACTCCATCAAGTCCGTCCTGGGCGGCTCGGATATATGCATCCACGGAACTGAGGGCACTAAATTCCTGTTCCGTAAAAGTAGGAGCGCGCATGGCCTCTTTTAGTCGACAATGATTCATCACGCTCTCCACGTTGGAATTCATGACGGATATGTCATCCAAATCCGTGTGATGGGGTGGATCTGGCATTGCTTTTGTATTAGCTCTCGTCCTGGTTGACGAGCCTGGAGCCGGATTAGCTGATACCCGGCTAGCAGGGAGTTTGCCTACGGTTTGCCGTGTGCTCCTCCTGAAATAAGATGGAGGGGAAATATAACAATTTGATCCCATGCCCAGGCACATGTCAAGGGACATACCTCTTTGAAGAAGGAGGGGGCTCGACGGTGCTCCCGGTTTCCTTTCATTTTGAATGCTTGTCCTGCGTAGATGCCGCCTTCCTAGAGGCCGTTCTCGATGGAGTGCGGCTCGTTGAGCACCGATACTATTAAGCACAATTCAGTCTGATAGGTGAGATGTAAGTGGGGGATCCTTTTTTGAGGAAGCTTTCCGAATACTTACAATTGAGAAAGCGAACATGCGGGGGTAGTCGACTATCATAGCTACTTCTGAGCCATCAACGCTCACTTGATAAAAGACTCCATCATCAAACTCAATGAATATATCCGGATCTTCACAGAATTCGGGATATGCGCTGCGAGCATAATCCTCTGGCTGTGGGAAAGGGCAATGAAGGTTCTCGACTACCTTCCTCCATAATTGCTTTAGGACAACAAAGACAGTTTGATTAGAATGCCTCATTAATGAGGTAAAATAGTGCCAATAATAAAAAACTTACCCATTCAATGGGGTTGTACAAGGAAAAACATTCCCGACAATTTAAATGGAGGAAATCTTCTTTCTCCCCCTTATAAAGATCGGCCAGGATTATGGCTAGTTCGGCTGGAGTATCTGGGCCCTTGCATCTGTAACAAGATGCATCATCCTCTTAGTTGTAACACCATAAAGGGGTCACTCTGGACTGGAGAGGCTGAATGCATCACTTTATCGCGTTGGCCATGACTTCGATTATCGAAAGTTCAGAATGAGCAAGTAACCTGACCTTGCTGACCAACCTCTTCACTTCGCACTGTCTTCTTCCTTGGGACTCCGGGGGCACCAGTTGAGGCGTTTCTTCATAGGAGCACTAGAGAATTCAGGGAGGCCACACCAAACTGGGTCCGGAAGGGGAATGTCCTCAATGTAAAACCATTCCGAAGACCATTCTAGGGATACCTCCTTGGGAGTTCTGGTAGGGTAACCTGTTCGGGCTATGCGCCATACTTTGGCGCTGCTCACTTCAAATATGGAACCTCCTTAATGGAGAGGGTCGAGGCAAAAGAACTCTCTCCATAGTTCAAAATGAGCCTCGCAGCCCAGAAACAGTTCGCAGAGGGCAACAAAACCCGAGATGTGCAGAATAGAACCTGGGGTGAGGTTGTGCAGCTGGATCCCATAGAACTCCAACAGACCCCTGAGAAAGGGGTGGGTCGAAAATCCTAAGCCCCACAAAAGAAACAAACCGAAGCACACCCTCTCCTCCTTGTCGGGGTTGGGGAAATTCTCTGCTAGCACATCATTACCAATCGAGGCCAATCCCACTTGCACATCGACTAGATCTACAAGAGGGAGGTATCCCTGTGTCTGAAGTCGACTCAACTGAAGGTGAGACACTGAGCAGCTTCCCCAATCACCCTCTTGAGGACCATGAGGGCACGAAGATGAGCTAGGAGCGCTGGCCATGTTTTGAGGTTTTTCCGCGGCTGACTCTGATGATTTCTACACGATGTGGATGTCATTTGGGGATCTAGCCTCTTTATATAGATGCCACCCCTGCGTGGTGAGGGGTTTATTTGTAAAAGTCATTATTATGTACCATTCGCATTCACCCGGTGCACGGAGATTGAGGCGACAATAGAAAGGAATCTTAAAAGGCAAAACAAGCAGGTTAGGACCGAACTGTCATCAGTCTGAAGTATGGTGAAGAACCCGCCTTGCAAAGCCGAAGACACAAGCCGGATACTACATCGTTATTGAAGGAAAGTTCCGGGGCTACTGAGGGAGTCCTGGATTAGGGGGTCCTTGGGTATCCGGCCTATTCGATATGGGCCGGACTGGTGGCCCGTGCAGATGGAGTAGAAGATTATCCCCCGTGTCCGGGCAGGACTCCTATATGCGTGAGCGGCAAGTTTCGGTGTCCAGATGTATTATTCCCTTCCTCCACAAACCGACTTTGTACGACCCTAGGCCCCTCCATTGTGTATATAAATCGGAGGGTTTAGTCCGTAGAGATCATCACAATTCTCATAGGCTAGACAACTAGGGTTTAGCCATTACGATCTCGAGGTAGATCAACTCTTGTAACCTCTCTACTCATTGAATACAATCAAGCATGACGTAGGGTTTTACCTCCTTTGAGAGGGCCCGAACCTTGGCAAACATTGTGTCCAATCGTCCATTGTTACCATTGATCCTTAGACGCATAGTTCGGGACCCCCTACCTGAGATCTGCCGGTTTTGACACTAACAACAGGTGACTAAGTCACTAGGATGCGGGAACACAATAATGAGAAAGAAGAACAAAACTAGTAACAAAGATTTCTGTATAGTGAGCATGGTGATGACTCAGGAGGATACCGACACATCCCATGTTTTTTGAAGTATCGTGAAGCAAAGGGAACATCACATGATAACAAAAGGTTCACTCGAATGTCATTCATGTTCTCACAGGGACCAATATGGACGTCCATGGTCCCTCTATCGGTCATTGAACAAATGGTTTCGTCCATGTCTATGAGTTACCGAACCTAAGGGGTTACAAGAATAAGGAAGTCACGATCTTCTTGTGGAATATTTCATGAATATTCGAAATAGTTCCATGAGGACCCGGAAGCGTTTCGGGGTCACCGAAAGGGTTTCAATGAGTATCGGGTAGTACTGATAAGTTGTATATAGGTGGAAAAGTTTCTGTAGATGTTAATATATATAATGGTCTATAAGTATTTAGAACATTTTATATCTAATTGAAATATCAACGGGCCTAAAAAGCCTAAGAGGTGGAAGGCAACTTGGGCCAAAAATGCCCAAGTGGAAAGTGCCTCCTTCCCTAAGGAAGGAGCCCGAATTGGGAGTAGGGAAGGAGTCCAACTCCTCCCCCTTAGGCTGGCGCCCCAAGGAGGCTTTCCCTCCTTGCTGGCAGCCCTCCCTCTCCCCTCCAACCTATATATACATGAGGATTTGTGCTCTTTTGATCCTACAAGTTTTTGAGCCTCCTATAGTTGTTCTAGTTCTAGTTCTGCTTCTAGTTGGTCCTAGATAACTAATTTGAGCTAGAATAATCCTATTGTCCTCATAATTATAAGCCCAGTGTGGTTCTAGTCTACTCCCTCTAATTCTCCGGCAACGATTAACTCTGGACGGTGAAGCACTTCAGGATCGTGAAGGTTGCACGCTTGCAACCAAGTAGAGACGTCGTGCTTCCGGTCTTTATTTTGAGGGACTATTTGTGGGCGGTACAAGGGATCGTTCATCGACAATTTGAGGGACTCCAAATATGATGTACACCGACACGTTCTTCTTCCGCTGCTACTCGGTGACAGTAACAATCGTGATCCCAACCCGTTATGCATCTTCATCATGATCTTCGGCGATAATAGGTGCATATTTTTTTTTGTTTTCTACTACATTTCCCAACAGCTGCATCATTTCGGATGAACACGTTGGTGGCGCCGGAGGACAACCACGATGGGGCGCATATGGTGGTCAAGGCGCCGACGGCAGGTAACTATGCAAGACCCATCGTTCTGGACGAACACGATGAGTAGTAGGAGATTGTGGACAGTATGGTAGTGGCGGTGGTGGAAGATAAGAAGAAGGCTATGCCCCGCTCCCCCCTTCCAACCCTCGAAGTGCCTCCAAGGTCTTCGCATCTAGGATAGGTGCTTCTAAGGTAGATTTACCCCCATTCCCCAACTCCCTTGTACTAAAAAATCACTGTAGGAACCCTAGAATCCATCGGTTCTGTGAAGAATCGAGTGTGCAAATCAAATCCCCAACCACCTTTGTTTTCAATCCCCTCCCTAACATATGAATTGAGTCCAAAAATCCAATCTAAACCGTGTATAGAATGCATTAAATCGAGACAGGGAGTAAGTGCATACCGCCATTACAGAGAGTAAGTGCATGCGCTGGTGAATCCGATGCTCGATGCCTAGGATCGCCCTGCAGTCCATCGCTCCGGTGCTCGTCATCGCCAGTGTGAGAGTGTGGGAAGAGGGGAGAGAGAGCGGTGAGGGAGGTGAGGGTAATTTATGTTGCGGCTTCGCAAAACAACGCGACACCTCGAGGCTGCCTCCACACATGCAACCGCCCACACCCACGTGCCTCAGGTTGCATCACTCGGGCCCTGGCTGTGGAAAAACTACTAATTAGGTTGTTCCCCTAGAGTTAGGCCCAGAGGTGCTTTAAGCTTTGTGCATGCCAGCTTTTTGATGCCACCCAGCCAACCAAACGGGCCAAATTCTTCCCGCGTGAGCCTGGTTTAGCCTGACGCGAGCAACCAAACGCGTCATTGGTATCTCTATAGATACATAAAATATGCTAGTACATACATGTTAGCATGTTAATTAAAATAAAAACTTTTAAATCTCAACCATTATTATCCTTACCAAACCATGGAAATAATGCTATCATATGTGGACGAGTATATTGTCTTGTTTTCCTCTTGTTTTAATAATATAATACATAAATAGATTTTGTAGCATTTTAGGACAATCTTGTAATTGGGACAAGTATGCTATCGTATTCATAAAACTTAATGATAATGTATATAAAAACTTGATTAAAATTATCTTTAATGCTCCTGATACTAATTCCAATACCTTCCATCTTGGTTGCCTACTCTTGTAACAAAAGATCTGTAGCTTATGGATTTCTCGCATGCAGGTTTAATTCTAAGTCAACTTGTTACAAGGCTAATGGATTATGTCATGTTAGCGGGTAAACTTTGACGAAATCTTGTTTTCCTTCCATTTATATCTACTATATGCCTACTATGCTCCTAAGCAAAAATATTTTAACTAAACTTACTCTGTTGTTCGTAAATTCTAGTGGCCATGGATTCAAAAAGACAATGTCACCAACCCCTTTTACCCAAGGGCTTGGGAAGAAATATGTAAACCTCTAAGTGAAGGAGCATTAGGTATTAGGGACCTTTTTTAAGTGAATAAAGCTTTCATTGATATGGCGGCTAGGCGTCTTATAAAAAACCTTCTTCTTTTATTGTCCCTGTATTAAAGGCCAAATACTTCCAAAGCTCCTCTATGGAAGGTTCCACAATTGTCCCTAAATCCCCCTTCAGATCTTCTGGACTCCAAATTTTGCCGCAAATTTAAAAGTCTTGCTCCTTTTAGATTGACAAAGGTAATCCTATTTGGTATATCCCTTAGTGTCCAGACTACAAAAATATGTATGACCACTTAAAAACTGGCTCTCGGAGACCTTGCCCGAGCATTGGTAAGTAACCTTTGGGGTTCTAATTCAAATTGCTGGGACACTAATTTTATCTCTACCTTCTTTGACAATACTCTGAATGATCAAATTCTATGGATTCCAAAATCAAGGCTTTAGGTTGGAATGAAGTCTCCTTTCTTACAAATTGCAAGACTATGGCCACTCCAGTTGAAGTAAAGGACCTTCTATCCAAGCCTGGCTACTAGAACATGAGGTCCTTGCTGGCAAACTTCCTCCTCACTACTTCTTCCCTTGGAAACTACATGGTCTCTCACATTAACATAATCTTAAACTTAATAGCTCATCCTCTTACCAAGAGAGATTTTAACCATTGTTCTTCCTTTCTTTTTGTTTTAGTCAAGAGTGAATTGTAAAACTAAATGGGTTCTCAATGCCATGGTCGTCCCTACAAGGAGGCCATTGTTTGTACATTGCTTAGGATGTTAATGAATAAAGTAGCCCTCTTCTGAGGGGGCATGAAGTTTATGATCCTGAGCTCACATGCACCCGTGTGAACAATAATCTCAAAAAATAGTAAAGAAATTGAGAAATGAAATTATTTTGTGTAGACATTGATGAATGTTTCTCCTACATGCAAAATTTTCTGACAGAATGACATTCATGAAGGTCTGGAGAAAGACAAAAACAATTGATGCTCCAAAAGGAAGCATTTTTGAAGCATCTTTTTTTAAGTTCAAACCTCCCCTATTTATTCATAAAAGGTAGGAATTTATGTTTAGATAATGTTCAGGATACATTCAAGTGGCTCATGTAGCCAAGACTTACACAAATTATTTCCTACACCTACCATAGCTAAGCCATGAGCAACACCATTTGCTAATCTCCTCACCCAACTCACCTTCCATCTTTGGTGTGACTCTAGTAGGCGTTCGACCTCCGCTATCAGCAGCCCGGACGTCGACAAGTCTCTATCCTGACTTTGAAGTTTTGCAACAACTTCTTTGCAATCCATCTTGATATGGAGGCTATGAATATTCAGTTCCTCCGCCATCAGTACAGCCCGCCTATAGGCTTGAAGCTCGATCATAGCTAGTTCTGAATCTTGTGGAAAGGAGTGGCATGCTCCTCCCATATAAGCACCCTCATGATTCCTAAACACCACACCCACTCCTCCTTTATCTCCATTTTTTGATGTTGCACCATCGCCGTTCGCTATGACCCATCCCAAGGCCAGCACCTCGCACTTCTCTACTAGCGTGCCTTTAACTTCTTTGCTCTTCCGGCCATGGACATACTGCCATTCTTCCATTAACTTGACCATTGATCATGCAATATTCTTAGCTTCGTCTATCCTTTTACCATCCCGTGCATTGTTCCTGGCTAGCTATAGTCCATATAATACTTAGACCATGATGGCCTTCTCATCATCTGAAGCTTCGCCAAACTAGTTTAGCAACCATCTAGCATGATCACTCTGGGAGCTAGCTGAAACCAGTGGGATCTCCATCGGAACTCCCAATTGTGAGTGCGAAGTGTTCCAGAATTCCATTGAATGTTGGCATCCCCAAAATCTCTGGAAGTTTATTTCCTCTCGGCTACAAGCAACACAGAATATTCCAGGTTTCATTCTTCTTCCGTAAAGTTTAGAACCAACCGCTAATCCAATGAGAATAAGCCTTAATGTATGTGTCTTCACCTTCCAGGAGCTAATGTATCCCATAAGCTCAACCACGCCTTGTTGTCTGCCACCGACGATGAAGGTCTAGCTGTCCAGACTTGAGAGTTGAGAAGTTTTTGTGACATACGGAGATGGTAGGCTAACCTATCTGTAAAAATTCTGTTTTTAGTGTAATTACATGCCAGGAAGTCCTCTACTCCTAGCCCTCCAATTGTGATTTGCATGATCTCATTTGCTTCATCTAGAGGGGACATCTCATGCACCTTGGTCACATCCCACTCCATGCCTTGCTGGTCGACTAAGTCAGTGATCCTATTAATCCCATGGGTGTATTCTTGGCCCAGCGGCTCGAGACTACCTTTCCTTGGAATCCACTTATCAGGGTGGATCCTTATTTTTGACCCATCCTTGACCCGCCACATCAAGCCATCCAATAAGAGATTCCGGCCATGCGGGGTGCTTTTGAAAGTGAATGGACCCCGAGCAGGGCATGTAGCATTCAGAATTGAACCATCGCCAAAATATCTGGCCTTTAAAACTCTTACGCAAAGCGATGATGGAACTTGTAAGATACGCCAAGCCTGCTTCGCTAGCAAGGCTTGGTTAAACACTTCAGGATCTCGAAACCCCATGCCTCTGTCATGCTTCCTTGTGCACATCTTATCCCACGCAATCAAGTGTACCTTCTTTTAACCATTCACTACACCCCACCAGAAGTTCAAAGAGATAGAAGAAAGGTTACATCACATTTTCTTTGTGAGTTTAAAATAGCTCATGGTAAATGTTGGTGTAGATTGGAGGCTAGACTTAATTAACACCTCCCTTGTAGTCTTGGAAAGACCATCTCCCTTCCATCCTACAACTTTTCCTCGTGCACTCTCACTGACATACTTAACGTTCCATCTTTTGATCTTCCCACAATAGTAGGTAAACCCAAGTACCTCTCTGTTGGAAATATGCCCTAGAGGCCATAATAAAGTTGTTATTATTATATTTCCTTAATCATGATAAAGGTTTATTATTCATGGTAGAATTGTATTGGCCAGAAACATAAATACATGTGTGGATACATAAACAAATACCATGTCCCTAATGATCGATCCTCTACTAGACTAGCTCGTTGATCAAAAGATGGTTAAGGTTTCTTAACCATAGACATGTGTTGTCACTTGATAATGGGATCACATCATTAGGAGAATGATGTGATGGAAAAGACCCATCCTTTAGCTTAACATATGATTGTTCAGTTTATTGCTATTTCTTTCTTAATTTCAAATACATATTCCTTCGACCATGAGATCATGCAACTCCCGGATACCGGAGGAGTACCTTGTGTGCTATTAAACATCACAACATAACTAGGTGATCATAAAGGTGCTCTATAGGAATCTCCGAAGGTGTCTGTTTAGTTGGAAAGAATCGAGATTGGGATTTGTCACTCTGTATGACAAAGAGTATCTCTAGGCCCTCTCGGTAATACACATCACAAGAAGCTTGTCGGATTATAGGTTCCGGCAAACCCTTGAGAGGTTCGAACTCTGGGGTGCGCACGAAGAACACTCTCTTCCTCGCTCGCTCGCTCAATGATTCCACGGCCTAGCTCGACGGACTCAAAGAACAAGAGACACGAGGGTTTATACTAGTTCGGGCCACCTTGCGGTGTAACACCCTACTCCAGTTTGTGGGTGGATTGCCTCGAGGGGCTGAGGATGAACTAGTACAATGGATGAACCGCCTCAGGAGGTGAGGTGTTCTTGGGCTCGATTAACTGTTGAGCTCGTTAGGGTGGAATGGATCAGATTCTGGATCCTCCCTCTCTCTCTCTCTCTGCTCGATCATTCGATTCTCTCTGCTCGATTAGTCGATCCTCTCTACTCGATCAGTCGATGCTCTCTGCTCGATCAGTCTATCCTCTCTGCTCGATCAGTCGATCCTCTCTGCTTGATTAGTCAATCCTCTCTGCTCGATCATTCGATCCTCTACTATGGTGTTGGCTAGGTCCTATTTATAGTGGCCTTGGTCCTCTTCCCACATGTTAGGCGGGAAGGGATCCCACAACGGCCAAATTTGAACGGGGCAACTAGTACAAGTTATCCTGACAAAAGGTGGTCTTCGCCTGCCAAAGGTTCTAGTGGTGATGCTACTACGGGCTCCAGGATGACCATCGTCTTGCCATCCTGCTGGTCTTGGTCTCATTGGAATGATATGGAAACCTTGGCCGGATTCCTCAGGACCCCGCGCCTGCGCTTGCCTCCTTAGCACCAAAGAGAAAACTGGTACAGTGAGCCCGCTGGTGCCCGCCTGGCCTTGGTCGTCATGGCTCACATCACGTGAACCTCGCGAGGTACTCCCTGCATAGATATCTCCGATCCTCAGGAGCCAGCCTAGTGAGGTTGCCCTGAGGGAGGTCTTGGCGTCGTCCGCCTCGCGAGGCTTGGCCCCTCGCGAGGGTCTTGAGTTGTTGCTGCTGAACATGGGCCATACCAGGCCGTTGGTGGACCACGCCTCGGGCCGCAGGCAGGCAAGTCTGGGCACCCCAGTCCTAGAATGCCGAGAGTAGCCCCTGGGCCCGAAGCACGCTCGGACTTGGCTTCGAGGTGAAGCCAAAGGGCAAGTGCGGAGCAGCGCGGGCCCCAACCACCCGCAGCCTTGATTAAAGCGTGACGATCAATGGGACGTGGGCATCTCCGCTTCCCCATGCTGCCTTGACAACCGTTCGACTTGATGAGACCCTGCTGCATGCAGAAGAAAACCATCATTACCTGTGATCGTGGTGGCCAGTGGTTGACCTTCTTCTGACTATAAATGAGGAGATGGGTAGAGCCGTTGTTGCTCATCTCCTTCTCTATGCCGCCTGCCTTTTCTTCCTCCTCCTCGTCTCTCCGTCTTGCCGCGACACTCATGGCACCGATAAGGAGGTTCTCCATCGTTGAGAAAGGGACCCCCCCGAAGAGCAGGGGCCACTTCCGCCGAAGAAGAGGTTCGTTCGCACCCGCGACGCCGTCTTGAGCCTGGAGGTGATGAGGACTTGGTGTGAGTGGCCTCCTCCCGGCTACCCGCTGCCCTTGTATGCCCAAGCGCAGGGCTCCGGAGGGGGAGGCAGCGCCCCGTGCCGCTCGCGTTTTGGCCGTGTTGGCCAGGCCGTGGTGGCACGAGCCGCTGATCGACGAACTCACGCTGAGGGCTCCTCCCGCGCGTTCGTGATATGGGCGGCGATGCCACCGAGCACATGGATCAAGCTTCCTCGGTTCTTTGCTGAAGACATGCCGCCGAGAGGACCGCTCGAGCTGTGGTTGCAGCACGCCGAGTGCAGCACCGCGGCAACAGGGCGGAGGCCTAGGCCGTCTCCTTGGGCAAGATCTTCATGACTGGTGGCTGGGGCGAAGTCGCCCGCGTCTGTTGCATGGAAGGGGCCCTCTCCATCCACTTTGAGTACGACGACACCTCCACCATGTTCTTCAAGTTCTTCGACAAGGAAGGTCGCCGCCTGGAGTGCTGCCCTAGAGGGGGCCGCCGGGACGGCGCGGCAGCGGGCGTCGAGCCCGCCCCTGGACCTGCCGGCGGTTCCCCCCAGTAGCAGCGACGACTCATGGGAGTCCAGCGAATCTCCCGAGCTTGACGAGTCTCTGGAGAAGAGTGACGACAACTACGTGCCACCAAGCTCCCGTCGTACCCGGAGCGCGGCGGCGCTGTTAGCTCATCGCCATTGATGATCTGGATGGGGTTGGCGTCGGTCCCCTCGTGGCCCACTGTTGATGATGCCATCGGCGATGACGCCCGTAGCTTGGACCATTGAAGTATTTCCTTCTTTTGTTCCCTGAGAGGAATCGAGACAAATGCCGTGGGGGCGTGTATGGAAATTGTAATACTTTTGCTGCGGTGTTTATCATTCCTTCTATAAATACTTGTGGTCGCACGTATCACTTTGGCTCTACCCCCCCTTTTCAGCCTCGCGGTACCTTAGTGCTCTACGCCGGCAGGACCAGTCCCCAGGCGGGCTTCAGCCGTCACTGGTATGCCAGCTCGCGATGTCGTGGTCAAGGCCAGTAGGTGAGTGGCCCGAGGTCCGATAAGAGCTCCTGAGGCGCGATGCTCAAGAGGTCCCCTTTGGCGTGCAATCAACGTCCCAAAGATAGAAAAGGAAGGCGGCATTGCCGAAGCAAGGCTACTTGAGTTGAAAATTATAATTGCGATGCCGTGCTAATGCGAATATGAGACTTAACTTGCCGAGCCAAGGTAGTTCCTTGTACGGTGTCCGGTTCGCGCTTCAGCGGTGGTGTCATTTGGTGAGGATCACGCCGGCTCATCAAAATGCTCTGCGTCCTCGGGTCCCGACCCTCGAGCAAGCTCAGCCGCCGCTGGTATGCCAGGTCGTGGTGCCGTGGTCAAGGCCAGGGGGTGAGGGTCGGAGAGTCAGTAGGAGCTCCCGAGGCGCAATGCTTTGGAGCCCCCCTTTAATGCGCAAGCGAATCACGCGAGAGGAGGGCGGCTGGCGATGCCACCTGTTACCATGCCCTGTAGATTCCTGTGGGTTAGTGCAAGGAGAGACTACAACTCATAGCCATGTTTGCTGTCCTGCCATTAATCCTTCCGCAAGAAGATGAAGGCAATGCGGATCTAGTGAGGTGACATGCGAGGAGCGGGCCACAAGCTAGAGCTCGATCGCATAGGTTTATCAGCATTGCAGGGACGAACCCAAGCACAAGCGCCGTGCCAGCATGTGAAACCCCTGTTGCGGGATGAGCAAGTGGCCGATCAGCAATGCGGGAGGCCGCGATGGGTAATAATCAGGTAGGCGATAATCATGAAGTATCTCATGAAGAGAGACAAGCTAGCTTGGATAAATGCAAGAACGATATATACATACCGCAAGGATGGACCCACGCGGCCTGGGTATGATGCAGCCAGAGGGGCGCCCCCAACAGATTAAGATAGAGATGCAAAAGGGATACACGTCGCAGGGACATGCCCGTGCGACTTGGGGATAATTGTCAGATTTCGGGTTCCGGCAGACCCTTGAGGTTCGAACACTGGGGTGCGCGTGGAGATCTCTCCCCTACCGATCTACGTCCAATCTCCTCGCGTGATCTAAACTGGAAACAACGAACAACACAAGGGACACAAGGTTTATACTGGTTCGGGCCACCGTTGTGGTGTAATACCCTACTCTAGTGTGAGATGTGGTGGATTGCCTCAGGGGCTGCTGATGAACAATACAAGGGAAGAACAGCCTCGCGAGAGGTGTTCTTGAGCTGGTGCGATGAACTACTAGGGTGAGTTCAGTCGCCTCTCCCTCTCTCTCTGCTAGGGCTCTACCAGATATCTAGATGTCCCTCTACTCTGTGTGGCTAGTTCTACTTATAGAGGCCCTGGGCCTCTCCCCAAAAAATGAGAGGGAAGGGTGCCAACAATTGGCCATTTTGAAGGGGAACATCTAGTACAAGTTATCCTGACGAAAGGTGGTCTTCGGCTACCAAAAGTACTGGTGATGACGCCGTCTTGGGCTCCACAGTGACCTCCGTCCTGCCGCTCTACTGGTCTTGGTCTCGTTGCACGGAATGGCAACCTTTGCCCGATGCCTTGGCCTGCGCTTGCCCCCTTTGCACCAAAGGGGAAACAAGGACACTGCGCAGGCCGGCGCCCGCCTGGTCTCAATCGTCATGGCTTGCGTCATAGGTTCCTCGCGAGGTACCCATGCCTTGATCTCTCCGCCTCCTCGCAAGCCTGCCTGATGAGGCTGCCTCTGAGGAAGCTTTCTGTCGTCCGCCCCGCGAGGCTTGGCCCCTCGCGAGGGTCTTGAGCTTGAGCTGATGAAGATGGACCGCGCTGGGCCCCCACTTGAGCCACGCCGTAGGCCGCAGGCAGGCAAGTCTGGGGACCCCAGTTCCCAGAACGCCGACAGTAGCCCCCGGGCCCAAGGCGTGCCCGGGCTTGGCCTGGCGGGAAAGCGAAGGGGTAAGCGAAAAGCGCCGTGGGCCCCAACAGCCTGCGGCCTTGGGCGCCGTGTGGCGGTTGACTGGACGTGGGCGTCTGCGCTTCCCCATGATGCCTCGGCGGCCGCACGACTTGACAAGTCCCTGTAGGCAGAGAGACCGGTCATGATTACCTGTGATCGTGGTGCTCGGCGGTTGGTCTCCTCCGGCTATAAGTACGGGGCTGCGTGAGCCCTTTCAGCCCGTCCCTTCTTGCTGCTCCTTTTCTTCTTCTTGGCTACTCGCCGTCCCCATGGCCCCAAAGAGATTCTCGGCCGCGGAGAAAGGAAGGGCCCCCCAGGCAGGGCCTGACTCCCCCCCCCCGACCAAGCGTGGCCGAGGCCACCCTCGCATTTATACCACGGTCCCCACGGTGGCCTCCCGCGACCATGGAGGCGGTTCCCTGCACGGTGGTGAGCGCCCGGTTGCCGACGTGGGGCACGCCGTGGGTGTGCGCCCCCCTAGGCCGCGCTTTCGCTCTACGGAGGTGCTGCCAGAGTTCGTCGTGTGGTCGGTGGACCCACCCAGCACCCGGCTCCAGCTCCCCTATTTGTTCGTAGATGAACTGCCGGCCAGCACTCGGTGCGGCTTCTGGCTCCAGGCAGACGGCTGCTGTAGCAGGGCCTCCTGGGCTTCGCTGGAAGTCTCCGTTTCTGGGAATGGGGCCCTGACCCGCGGCTGGCAAATGTTTGCCCACGCGCGTGGCCTGGGCCGGTGTTGCACCCTGTACTTCAAGTTTGATGGCGACGCCACCCTCTACGTGAGGGTGTTCGGGGAAGATGGTCGCCATGTCGGGTGCTGCCCTGAAGACGACGACCGCGGCAGCCTGCCCAGCCCCGGCACTGACCAAGATGAAGATGTCTACTGGCGTATAGTCGGTAGTGCTCGGGGTTCGCTGAGCTTCGGCGACCCCCTCTCAGGCAGCAGCTCCTCCAGCGATGGCCGCAACCAACGCCCACGCTGTCGCGCCCGCCTGGGTGAAGGTAGCGGGTTAGCCCGCCGTCGCGCCCCGGTGAAGCGAGAGGAGGGATCCGCCTGAGCCCCAGGAGCAGCTCGAGCCTTCGCTGTGGGCTGGCGCAGGATGAATCGCGCCCGTTTTGTTTTCTTTCTTACCCTGCACAAAAACAGAAAGTAATGTAGGGCCCCGCGGGGGCGTGTTAGAACTACTGCTGTTTAACCATCGCGCTGTTTCCGCTATTTCTGCGTTGTGTTTCCACGCCGCGCACCCACGTGCGGGAACTATTTTAGCTCGATGGGGGCTTGGCGCGGTCCTCGCCTCTCGAGGTCGTGGCCTCTTTGTGCGCTTTGTGCCCTGCAAGGATCAGTAGGAGGGGTAACTTATGGTCTTGGTTGTGGGGGCGATCGGCCCAGGTCTTGCGCTCGTGTCGCGATGCCCGTGGGGCACGGACTGGGAGGGGTGCTCCCGCAGAGGACTCGGATAGGAAAGCTCCAAACGATCAGGGCAAAAAACACTCGCGAGGGCGCCTGCGAACCTCCCTCGCGAGACTTTTGCTAGAGAAAACGAGGCCAGCGAGCGAGAAAGACAAAGAGTCACAAGCCAGGAACGTCAGCAACTCCAATAAAACATTAAACGGGAATAAACAAGCCAATTGCAGAAAGCAAATGGCACAGCCGCGTCCGGCACCTATTCTAGTCTTCGACGTCTTCTCACCAGCGTGGAGCTAAGTGCTGCCACTGGGCGTGGGCGGGAGCCTCCGAGGCCCGAGGGCGGCACTTCGGAGACTCCGGGGCATGTGCAAGCCCACTCATTATTACATGAGAGTGTCACGGGCGGCGAGCTTCACAGGCATTTGCCTTCTTCATAGGCACCGGGCCTTTCCCAAAACGCAGCAGCTTCACAGCCATTCGCCTTCTTCACAGGCACCGGGACTTTCCCAAATCGCAGCAGCTTCACAGGCATTCGCCTTCTTCACACGCACTGGGCCTTTCCCAAAACGCAGCAGCTTCATAGGCATTCGCCTTCTTCACAGGCACCGGGCCTTTCCCAAAATGCAGCAGCTTCACAAGCATTCGCCTTCTTCACAGGCACCGGGCCTTTCCCAAAACACAGTAGCTTCACAGGCACCGGGCCTTTCCCAAAACGCACCAGCTTCACAAGCATTCGCCTTCTTCACAGGCACCGGGCCTTTCCCAAAACGCAGTAGCTTCACAGGCATTCGCCTTCTTCACAGGCACCGGGCCTTTTCCAAAACGCAGTGGCTTCACAGGCATTCGCCTTCTTCACAAGCACCGGGCCTTTCCTAGGCGCTAGGCCTCTCTCAGGGATAGAACCTCCGGAGATGTTGAATGTTCCACGCATTTTGGATGGGTACCCCCTCCGGGGTCTCCAAGCGCGCGGAGCCAGGCCTGGAAACATGAACAACCTTGAATGGGCCCTCCCACATGGGAGAGAGCTTGTGCAGCCCCTCCCTGGAGAGAACCCGTCTGAGAACGAGATCCCCTACCTCAAGAGTTCTGGGGCGGATGTTGCGGCAGTGGTATCGTCGCAGCGCCTGTTGTTACCTTGCCGCTCGCAGCGCGGCTTCTCGATAGCGTTCCTCCCCCAGCACGAGATCCGTCCCCCGCATGGCGTCCTGCTGTGTCTCGTCGAACGCCAGGACCCGTGCGGAGCAACGCCTGACCTCGTGAGGGAGAACAGCCTCTTCTCCATAGACGAGTAAGAACGGGGTCTCGCCAGTCGGCTTGGTCGCCTGAAGAGGCCTCTCCTGCTCCGGGTGCGTTCTCCTACTGCGGTTGTTCCTTTCAGGCTGCGGTTGCGGCCTTCGCGAGGCCCTCCTGGCTCTGCTTTGCTTCAGTTCGGACAGTCGATGCGTCCTCGGCACAGCGCTCCTCCTTGACCGCCACCAGGGCTGCACTTGCGGAGTAGGGGGTGGCCGGAAGGTAGAGCACCAGGGGCTCCCGAGGACGCAGAGCTACCATCACTGGTGGACTGGTAAGGTACCTCTTGAGGTCTTGGAATTCCTTGTCGGCCTCTTCAGTCCATTCGAAGGGGCCCTTTTTCTTCATCAGCTTGAAGAAGGGCAGCGCTCGTTCCACCAGTTTGGAGATGAAGCGCCCCAGCGCAGTCACACGCCCGGTGAGCTTCTGCATTTCTCTGAGGGTCCTCGGCGGGCTCATGTCTTCAACTGCCTTTACCTTCTCCGGGTTGGCCTCGATGCCCCTGTGGGATACGAGGAAACCTAGGAGCTTTCCCGAGGGGACTCCAAACACACACTTCTCCGGGTTGAGCCGTAGATCCACTTCGTTGAGGCTTGCAAAGGTTTCTTCCAGTTCCTGTATCAGGGTTCTTGCCTCACGAGACTTCACCACAATGTCATCGACGTAAGCTTCAACGTTCCTCCCAAGCTGCCGGCCTAAGGCGATGTGCATCAGCCGCTGAAAGGTCGTGCCTGCGTTACAAAACCCAAACGGCATGCACGTATAGCAGTACACTCCACACGGGGTCAATAAAGCCGTCTTCTCCACGTCTTCTACCGCCATCTTGATCTGGTGATAGCTCGAGAAGGCATCCAGGAAGCACAATAGGTCACACTCTGCGGTGGAGTCGACTATCTGGTCAATGCGGGGGAGCGGAAATGGGTCCTGCGGGCAGACCTTGTTGAGGTTGGTGAAGTCGACGCACATGTGCTCCGTTCCTCCCTTTTTTGTCACAACAACCGGATTAGCCAGCCAATCAGGGTAGCGGACCTCGCGGATACCTCCTGCCGCCTCTAGGTTCCGGGTCTCTTGAATGATGAAAGCATCTTTCTCAGTAGACTGCCGCCTTACCTTCTGCTTCCCGGGGTGCACATTGGGGCACACGTTGAGGTGATGCTCAATCACTTCCCTTGGGACCCCTGCTAACTGATCAGGTTCCCATGCGAATACCTTCTTGTTCACACGCAGGAACCTCACTAGGGCCTCCTCCTGCTCAGGCTCGAGGTTGGCCCCTATGGTGAAGGTGGCGCTAGTGGACCCGTCCTCGTCAATTGGTACCTGCTTGGTTTCTGCCTTGTCTTGGGTGAATAGCTGCTTCTTTTTAGCCGGCGCAGCCCCCTTGGGCTCAAGGGCGTCGGTGCTAGTGGGCTGCGCCACCGCGGCCTCCCTGAAAACAAGCTGGAGCACCTGCAGCGCATCCTTTGTGTCTCCTGACACGATGAGGACTCCGCTGCTCCCAGGCATCTTCATGAATTTGTACGCTGGGTGAGTTGCTTCCATGAACCGAGCCAAGGCCGGATAGCCGAGGATGGCGTTGTAGGGGAGGCCAATGGGGGCGATGTCGAAGTCGATCAGCTCCGTGCGGAAGTTGTTGCAGGTGCCGAAGGTCACTGGGAGGCGGATCTGTCCCAATGAGGTGGTGGAACCGGCTCCGACGCCCGAGAAAGGCTTGCTGGGTTGGAGCCGCTCCAACGGCACATGGAGGAGGCTGAAGGCCTCCACCGAGAGCACGTTGAGGCCGGCACCACCGTCGATGAGGGTCCTGGTGACGGCCACTTGGCAGATGGTGGGAGTGCACAGCATCGGGAGCGCGCCCGAACCAATGGGGTTGAAGGGGTGGTCCTCCGAGTCGAAGGTTAGATCGGCCTCGGGTGCCACCCAGCCCGGGGGGGATTCTCGGTGCTTGGAGGCGGTGCTGATCCGGCGGGTGAATGGCTTGACGTGATGGCTCGAGGGTGGTGCCTGGGAGCCACCCAGGAGAGCTGCGACGACGGGCGGCGCTGGTGCGGCTAAACGGGCGAGGAAGAGGTCGCGCAGCTCCTCCCAGGAGGTGACAGAGGCCGTCGGCAGGTGGAGGAGCCACGCTCGCGGGATGCCGGTGAGGGCCATGGGTAATCAGTTGGCCATCACCCGGTCGTCGCCCCCGGCTCTAAGGATGGCCTCCTCGCACGCCAGTAGGAAAATCATCGGGTCCATCGCGCCGTCGTAGCACGGCGACGTCTCTGGCCTGAACTTGCGCGGCCACTGCACCTGTCACAAGGCGGGGGCCAAGGCCTGGAGCCCCTGGCCCCAGTGTCGGCATCCGTTGCTGGAGCGGGCGGCGCGTTGTCCGCCATGAGGGCGGGATGCGATGTTGGGGGAGAGCGGGTCGTCAGGAGGGAGGACTCCGGCGCACCCCTACCTGGCGCGCCAAATGTCGGATTTTGGGTTCCGGCAGACCCTTGAGGTTCGAACACTGGGGTGCACGCGGAGATCTCTCCCCTACCGATCTACGTCCAATCTCCTCGCGTGATCTAAACTGGTAACAATGAACAACACAAGAGACACAAGGTTTATACTGGTTCGGGCCACCGTTGTGGTGTAATACCCTACTCCAGTGTGAGGTGTGGTGGATTGCCTCAGGGGCTGCTGATGAACAGTACAAGGGAAGAACAGCCTCGCGAGAGTTGTTCTTGAGCTGGTGCGATGAACTGCTAGGGTGAGTTCAGTCGCCTCTCCCTCTCTCTCTACTAGGGCTCTACCAGATTTCTAGATGTCCCTCTACTCTGTGTGGCTAGTTCTACTTACAGAGGCCCTCGGCCTCTCCAAAAAAATGAGCGGGAAGGGTGCCAACAATTGTCCATTTTGAAGGGGAACATCTAGTACAAGTTATCTTGACCAAAGGTGGTCTTCGGCTGCCAAAACTACTGGTGATGACGCCGTCTTGGGCTCCACGGTGACCTCCGTCCTGCCGCTCCACTGGTCTTGGTCTCGTTGCACCGGAATGGCAACCTTTTCCCGATGCCTTGGCCTGCGCTTGCCCCCTTTGCACCAAAGGGGAAACAAGGACACTGCGCAGGCCGGCGCCCGCCTGGCGCCCGCTTGGTCTCGATCGTCATGGCTTGCGTCACGGGTTCCTCGCGAGGTACCCCTATCTTGATCTCTCCGCCTCCTCGCGAGCCTGCATGATGAGGCTGCCTCTGAGGAAGCTTTCTGTCATCCGCCCCGCGAGGCTTGGCCCCTCACGAGGGTCTTGAGCTTGAGCTGATGAAGATGGGCCACGCTGGGCCCCCACTTGACCCACGCCGCAGGCCTCAGGCAGGCAAGTCTGGGGACCCCCGTTCCCAGAATGCCGACAATAATGCTGCCCGAGTGGCGCCCCCAACTGAACGAATGGGAAAGAGTCACCTGTTACCGTTGTTGAAGGGATGCTGAAGTGGCTAAAGAAGCAATTCGAGGGAGTTGCTCCTCACGAGCCGCCTGGGTCCAGAGCCTCGGGAGGCCTTGGGGTCCTATGAGGCTCATGAAGAACCATCGCCATCTCCACCAGGACTGCATGATGTCAGGCCTCCTGAGCCGCCAGAATGCTCCTCAGGTGGCGCTGAGAGGTGACAGCCGCATTCGGCAGGCCGAATGGCATGCGAATATAGTTGTGAGGTGGACCCTCGCACCGACCAACGTGCGAAGGCCAGAAACGCTCCTGTGATGCTGCCCTGTTTAGTCCTGGGACGTCGATGCAGACGCGTAGCTCGTCATCCTCGCTAGGACGAGGAGCTATGCTAGGTGGTTATCTACGGTTGCCGCGTATGATTCTCGCCTCTTGAAGCTCCTCGATCGCCTTGGTGATGAACTCCTGAGTACCAGGCACTCCACGGCTTGTGCCCTCATGAAGGAAGCGTGCATTGAAGCATGCCTCATCGTGATCCCCGAGCGCCTCCCTCGTGATATTGGCTAGGTCAGAGGCCCTCCAGAAAAGAGCCACAGAGCCCAGCCTAAGAAGGGCACCGGGTGCATCTTCCTATGCGAGAGAGGGAGGCACCCCGTCCGCGGGCACGGGTCCTGAGGTGGTGCTGTTGGAGACACCGCTCTCCTGAAGCCCCTGACTGCGCAACTGCTTCTTCTTCTTTGAGATAGCCTCAGGAGTGTAGACGTTGCCTTCGTTATCTGGGTCTTCGGTCGCCCCAGCCTGGTAGGCGCGCTCGAGAGAGCACACCGCGTCCTTTTCCTTGCAGGCAACCGTGATGACGCCACTGCTTCCTGGCACCTTGAGGACATTCTAGCCGTGATGAGTCACTACCATAAAATTGGCCAAGGCTGGATACCCAAGGATGGCATTGTATGGCAGGCAGATGTGGGCGACATCGAAGTCGATGAGCTCGGTGCGGTAGTTGTCGCGCTTGCCGAAGGTGACAGGGAGGGGGACCTGCCCTATCGGGTTGGTGGAGCCGTCGGTCACTCCTGAGAAGCGATTGGTTGGCTGCAGCTGATCATACGACACTTGGATGCGGTTGAACATTTCGACGGAAAGGACATTCATTCCTGCGTCGCCGTCGATGAGGGTCTTGGTGACGAGGACGTTGCTGATGATGGACGAGCAGAGCATCGGGAGGGCGCCGGCAGTTGCCGCGCACTTGAGCTAGTCGGATGAGCAGAAGGTAATGGTGTACTTGGACCACCTGAGCGGGCGTGTGGCCTCGAGCCTGGGAAGGGCTGCGTTCACCTCATGAGCAAACTACTTGAACATGCGCTGGGAGGCTGGGGCCTGAGCGCCGCCTAAGATGGAGGAGACAACATGAGGTTCCTGGAATCCCCCAGCCCCCTTGACCTAGTGATGGTCGTCGTTCCTCCTTGGTGGTGGCGGCAGCGGAGGGAAGCCAGCATTTCCCTAAGGGCGGTCCTCGCGAGGCTTGTCCCTCCAGGCGCCCTAGCGAGGCTGGTCCTGCCAGCAATCCTCGCGAGGCCGGTCGCGCCACTCCTGATGGGGGCCGCAGTCGTCCTAGCATCCTCCACTTCGGCCTCCTCCATGCCTGTAGCCTCGGTCGTTGCGCTCGGGGCGTCGACCCAAGCACCCGTCGTGGATGGCCCTGAGCTCCTGATAGTCGTTGGTGTTGTGGCTATATATGTTGTGGAAGGCACAGAACGAGCGGTTGGCCTTGGATGACCCGGGGTGGTCGAAGCCGCGCTTCATCTCCGGCTCCGCCACGAGCACGGCAGCCCCCTTGCACTTCACGTCCTTGGCCTTGGCCTTCTTGTCTTCCGGGTCGGTGGCTAGAAGCTCGAGCAGGAAGAGGTGTCCCTCATCAACTCTTGCGCACTTGGTCGCCATGTTGAATATCTCCAGAGCTGTGCACATGTCCTCGTGTATGGCGAGCTCCTCCTTCATCTTGACATCACAGACGCCATCAGAGAATGCAGAGATGATGGCCTCGTCTATCACCTTGAGTATCTTGAGACGAACGCTGTTGAAATGCTGGATGTACTTCTGCAGGGTCTCCCCTGGCTGCTGCTTGATGCGCCGAAGGTCACCAGCGGTAGGCGGGCGGTCGCGAGTGCCTTGGAAGTTGGCGACGAAGCGTTCGCGCATCTCTCCCCAGGAGGAGATCGACCCCGCGGGCAGGTTCAAGAGCCACGAGCGCGCACCGTCTTTTGAGAGCCATGGGAAACCAGTTTGCCATAACTTTCTCGTCACTGTTGGCTGCCTCGATGCTCAGCTCGTAGAGCTGCAAGAACTCAGCAGGGTCGAGGGTGCCGTCGTAGCACGGAGGCAGATCAGGCTTGAAGTTGCCGGGCCGGACAGCGCTGCACAGCTCGAGGTGAAGGCACGGCAACCTGCCGTTGTCACTGGAGCCCGTCATGGAGGTGGAGGCTGGTCTTGGTAACCATGCGCCACCACCACAGGCGGCGCACGATCTTGACGTGGTGGTGCGGGGAGTGCAGGAGCATCTTCTTGCGGCCGCAGGATTTCCCGGTAGATTCCTTCCTCACGCGTGGGTGCCCTGCGCGGTGGGTCGTGCCACGGGGCCACGCATCTTGGTGCGAGGGCGACGTCTTGATGTGGAGGTGGCGGAGGGGTTCCACGGGCTACATCACTCGCAGCAGGTGGAGGACGAGGCAGCGAGATAGACGGCGCAGGGGAGCACCCAACGGTGCTGACGAGCTCGACGTTGCAGTCTAGCCAGTCCTCGTAGAGGTCATCGACGGGGCAGTAAGCAGGAGCTCGCGCGCCATGAGCAGCGCGGCCTGCGCATCCGCAGGCCTGCGACGAGTGTGGGACAACGAGCCGGCCGGAGTGAACGACGGGGTGGCGGTGCGTCCATCCCGCCACACAGATGGGTGCGGCGACGAAGCTTGCTGCTCGTTTCCTGTCGGGCCGGTGGCTGTGTTGGCAGCGGGTGATGGAGAACGACGGGGAGGTCCGTCGACGGGCGCCGTCTGGGAGACGCGAGCGGCAAGGGCGGCCCCGCGCTCAGCGCGGGCCTGACAACGTCAGCCATGGATGCGGTGGAGGAGTGGTGCGTCGATCGATGGAAGAAAGGCTTCAGCGCACCCCTACCTGGTGCGCCGAATGTTGGATTACTGGTTCCGGCAAACCCTTGTGAGGTTCGAACTCTAGGGCGCGCACGAACAACACTCTCTTCCTCGCTCACTCACTCAACGATTCCACGGCCTAGATCGGCGGACCCAAAGAACAAGAGACACGAGGGTTTATACTAGTTCGGGCCACCTCGCGGTGTAATACCCTACTCCAGTTTGTGGGTGGATTTCCTCAAGGGGCTAGGGATGAACTAGTACAATGGATGAACCACCTCAGGAGGTGAGGTGTTCTTGGGCTCGATTAACTGGTGAGTCGTTAGGGTTGAATGAATCTAATCCGGATCCTCCTTCTCTCTCTCTACTCGATTAGTTGATTCTCTCTGCTTGATCAGTCGATCCTCTCTGCTCGATCAATCGATCCTATACTACGGTGTTGGCTAGGTCCTATTTATAGTGGCCTTGGCCCTCTTCCCAAATGTTAGGCGGGAAGGGATCCCACAACGGCCAAGTTTGAAGGGGGACAACTAGTACAAGTTATCCTGACAAAAGGTGGTCTTCGCCTGCCAAAGGTGCTGGTGGTGATGCTGATGTGGGCTCCGCGATGACCTCTGTCCTGGTGGCCTTGGTCTCATTGCACCGATATGGAAACCTTTTACTGATTCCTTGGGACCCCGTGCGTGCGCTTGCCTCCTTAGCACCAAAGAGGAAATTGGTACACTACGCCTGCTGGCGCCCGCCTGGCCTTGGTCGTCATGGCTCACGTCACGTGAACCTCGTGAGGTACTCCCTGCATAGATATCTCCGCTC
Organism: Triticum dicoccoides; assembly: GCF_002162155.2. Lineage (NCBI taxonomy): Eukaryota > Viridiplantae > Streptophyta > Magnoliopsida > Poales > Poaceae > Triticum > Triticum dicoccoides. The sequence goes on along the minus strand of NC_041386.1, from coordinate 161,531,249 downwards.
CTTAGGAACCAGCCTAGTGAGGCTGCCCTCAGGGAGGTCTTGGCGTCATCCGCATTGCGAGGCTTGGCCCCTTGCGAGGGTCTTGAGTTGTTGCTGCTGAAGATGGGACGTGCCAGGCCGTTGGTGGAGCCACGCCTCGGGCCGCAGGCAGGCAAGCCTGGGCACCCCCGGTCCCAGAACGTCGACAAAGCTTGCAAGCAGAGTGACTGTGGAGTTAGTTGCAACATGATGTATTATGGAACGAGTAAAGAGACTTGCCAGTGATGAGATTGAACTAGGTATGGAGATACCGACGATCGAATCTTGGGCAAGTAACGTACCGACAGGCAAAGGGAACTACTTATGTTGTCATAAAGGTTTGACTGATAAAGATCTTCATAGAATATGAAGGATCCAATATGGGCATCCAGGTCCCACTATTGGTTATTGACCGGAGAAGCGTCTCGGTCATGTCTACATCATTCTCAAACATGTAGGGTCTGCACGCTTAACGTTCGTTGATGATATATATATATAGTGTATTATATGAGTTATGTGAATTGGTGACAGAATGTTGTTCGGAGTCCTGTAGGAGATCACATACATGGCGAGTAGCTCCAGAGTGATCCGAAGGTAAAGCTTGATATATCGGATGATACTATTTGGTCTCCGAAAAGGTTTCGGAATGCACCAGGTATTTATCGGATCACCGGAAGGGGTTCCGGGAGACCTACGGGAAGTTATTGGGCTTATTGGGCCAACGAGGGAAGCACACGAGCCCACAAGGGGCTTGTACGCCCCACCTCTAGGCCATCATCCCTTAGGGAAGGAAAGAGGGTGGAGCACCTAAGGGCAGGACAACCGTCGGCCCCCTCCTACCTTCTTATTCCCCCTCGGGAAGGAAAGGGGGGCGCGCCTAGGCATGCGCCCAGGGTGGCCACCGGCCCCTTGGGGCACGCCCTAGGGCAGCCCCTCCTCCCCCACATATATATATATATATATATATATGAGATGAGGGATAGGGTCAACACACACCACGATCCCCAAGCCGTGTGCGGCGCCCCTCTCCCTCTAGTTCTAGTTCCTCCTCCGTCCACGTCCGTTGTGCTTGGCGAAGTCCTGCGGATAGTTTCATCAACCCATCACCACACCATCGTGCTGCCAGAAATCATATACTACTTTGCCTCTCTTGCTGGATCAAGAAGGCGAGGACGTTATCGAGCTGAACGTGTGCTGATGTGACGCCCCCGATTCAATCGTACACTAATCATACACGCAAATGTGTACGATCAAGATCAGGGACTCATGGGAAGATATCACAACACAAGTCTAGACACAAAATGAAATAATGTAGGCTTCGTATTACAAGCCAGGTGGCCTCGAGGGCTCGAATACATAGCTCGATACACAAGAGCCAGTGGAAGCAACAAATACTTGAGTGCAGACATAAGTTAAACAAGACTGCCTCAAGAAGGCAAGCACAAAAGCAATAATAATCGAAGGGGCAAGGCCTCCTGCCTGGGACCTCCTAACTACTCTTGGTCTTCGGCGGCCTCCATGTAGTAGTATACGTCGGCGGTGGCATATGGCTCCTGGGATCCACCAACTGGTTGCAACAACCGGAAAGAAGAAAGAAGGGGGCAAAGGGGTAGAAAGTCAACCGTGAGTACTCATCCAATGTACTCGCAAGCATCAGATCTATACTAAATATGCATTGGCATCAAAGGAAGGTATGTGTCTGTGGACTGAACTGCAGAAAGCCAGAATAAGGTGGGAAGGCCTAGCCTATCGAGGACTAGCATCTTCAAGCAGCTGCAAGCATCTTGCAACAAGTAGAATAGTAAAGAATAGCAGTTTATTTTTAACAAACATGTTGTAGCATTAACGCCCAGAGATCCTTCCTCGACTCCCTGCGAGAAAGCAATCCCGGGGCCACATATCTCAAGTATCTATTTATAGTTGTAATAGATCAGGATATAAGTCTGGACGTCCGTTACCATGGACACAACTATTAATAGATAATCTTCCCTGTAGGGGTGCACCATGTTTTCCAACATGCTTGATTACTCTTGCCGGACACACTTTTCTAGGTCAATGCCCGGCCTCGGAAGATCAACACGTCGCAGCCCTACCTAGGCTCAGTAGAGAGGTCCCCGCCGGTCTACATCCTAAGCACTCCGGGGTCTGGGCCCATCGCCCATTGCACTCCGGGTCATTGTGCGGCGAGCCGGGATGAGCACCACCTCATACTGGATGGCACTGGCCCGACAAGCCCAAAATGCTGAACTGGACGTCTGACAAAGCTTCGGCTGATACTGCTCGAGGCCCATATCTATTCTCGCATGGTGGTTAGTGCGTAAAGGCCAAAGGCCAACTCAGAACAAATACCGAAACCTGTTAATGTATTGGGGGCTCGCGGAGACGAGCAGACACTCACGATAATGTGACCCCGTCGCCCCGTCTCGTGGACTTACGGCAAGGGCCCAGACTGCCCGAGCGCGCCACGGAAACTCACGGGTGCTCTATGGGCCCGCCTGACTTTCACATCAACTCGCGGGTACCCCTCAGGGCCGACCCGACTTCAACAATGGTATCAAGTAAAGTCAAGGTAACCGTGTGTCAAAAACATCAAGGAGGAAAACCCGAGGAATCACCCTCGGTGGATTCCACTCGATGTAATCATCAAGGTGAATGTAACAGGAACCACCCTCGAGGTTCACACTTGAGCGGTTGCACGATAGAGTCATATCGGGAGTGGTCAAGGAGGAATCACCCTCAATGACCACGATCAAATAACTACACTACAGAGTCATCATCAGAAGTGTGTTATGAGGTATCACCCTCAGCAGTCGATAATAGCTCCGCAGAATCGAGTAACAAAAGGGGTGTGATGTGAATTGAGGCATCAGATCTGGCCATCAATCACGTTGATTGAGTCATCGATGATGAAGCTGGGGCAACAAGGACAAGGTAGGGGTCACTGATGGATCCCTAACCAACCTATACTAAGCAATTTATGATGAGTAGGTAAGGTACAACAGCAGGTACAAAAGCAGGCTATGGATCAGAATAGGAGCAATCAATTACAGTAGCAAAATCTAATGCAAGCATGAGAGAATGTAATGGGCGATATTAGGATGATGAAAGGGGGGGCTTGCCTGGAAGCTCCGCTGAAAGGGAAGAAGAGTTGTCGACGACGTAGTCAATCACAGAGGCATCGACATGGGTGTTGGGGTCTATCGGACAAGAAGGGGAAGAAACAGTAAATACAAGCAAACGGATGCATAACAAGACAAACAGGTAGAGCTAGGGGTGATCTATCATAGTGCTACACGATACCGGGGAAGAATGGAAACATCCGGGAGAGTTTTCCCGAAGTTTGGCCTTTTCAGACAAACGGAACGGAGGGAGAAGGTTGCATGTTCGCTATGCTAGGTACGTGAGGCAGACGAACAGATTGTGTATTCGGATTCGTCTCGTTGTTCTGAGCAACTTTCATATATAAAACTTTTTCATCCGAGCTACGGTTTATTTTATATTATTTTTAGAAGTTTTATTGAATTCCTGGAATTATTATTAAATCTAAAATGGGTTATTGCATCGGCATGACGTCATCATGACGTCAGTGGTCAACAGGGTTGACCAAAGTCTACCCTGACGTGTGGGGCCGTTCTGTCATAGACTAACAAGTAATTAATAGTTTTAATTCGTTAAAAAGTTAATTAGGTTAATTGACATGATTAATTAAGTTAATTAATTATTATTTTGTTTTTGTTTTTTTAAATAGGGGCGTGGGGGTGCGCGTCTCAGCGCGGCAAGGCAGGATGACTACGGCGTCCGGCAGGGAGGAAGAGGGGAAGGGGAAGAGGGCTCACGAGGCCCTGTAGGTGTGCTGAAGTGAGCTTGGGGAGGCGCCGGAGCTCGGGGCGGTGATGGTCAATGACGTGACAACGATGACGCGGCGAGGTGGTGGCATTCGACGACGGTGTGGAGGAGGCCCGATGACTGGGTGGGGCAGCACCATGGATGGGTGCCGGCATCAAGGTGGCGGGTTGCGGTCATCGCGCCGGTGCCAGGGGGCAGTGGCGTCCAGGCGGCAGCGCGTAACTTGATCCCCCTGATCCAATTGGAGGGGCAGAGGAAGTGGGGGAGGAGCGAGGGAGAGAGTGGGGAGAGTGGGGATCGGGTAGGGGTTAGGGTTTCGGCCTCAGGGGGTAGTAGGCAGGTGGGGTTGGGCCGACCGGCTGGGCTGAGGCCCAGTTGGGCCAGGGTCCAGGGGGTTTTCCCTTTTCATTTTGTTCTTTTTCTTTTAATGTTTCAGTTTAATTTTTACCTGGTTTAGAGCCTTAAAACACCTCATAAAAAAATTGGGTCACTACCATAATTTGCTATGGAATATTTACCACTGTTTGAACATTTTAGTTTGCACGTTTGACAAAATTTGAATTTTGACTTTAAACTCGATTTTAATTTGAATTGCGATTTGGATCAAGCAAAGATTAGCAACAGTAATATGATGATGTGGTATCATTAGCAGAAGATTACTATAGCATAATTATCCAGGCGCTACAATTCCCCTCTGCTACAGGAAATCTCGTCCCGAGATTTAGGAGGTAGAAGGAACCAGTTCGGGGTATTCATCACGCAGGCGATCCTCGCATTCCCAAGTGGATTCATCTTCAGAGTTATGCGACCACTGGACATTGAGGAACTCGATCACCTTCTAACGTGTGTGGCGTTCAGCTTGGTCAAGAATGCGGACCGGATCCTCTTTATAGGAGAGGTCCTGTTGCGACTCTAACATTTGATGATCCACTACTCGGATTGGGTCCTTGAAGCAATGGCGGAGTTGTGACACATGCAACACATCATGAACCTGAGAAAGGTTCAACGGAAGCTCAAGGTGGTATGCCACATTTCCACGCCTTTCGAGAATAGTGAAAGAACCAATATAGCGTGGAGCTAGCTTGCCCTTGAGCACCCTTCGTTGGTGTAACTCGAAGATAAGCCTTTTTGCCAGGTTGATAGACCATGTCTTTATGATGACGGTCATACTGACTCTTTTAACGTGACTGAGCAGTCTTGAAATTCTTGCGGATTACGCGGACTTGTTCTTCGGCGTGTTGGATAATATCCGGACCGAAGAGTGGACGTTCCCCAGTTTCTGACAAGTTCAGAGGGGTTCGACACTTTCGTCCATATAACATCTTCAGACTAGTTTGATAGCTATTGTTGTAGGAGAACTCAGCATACGGGAGAGATTCCTCCCATTTCTTGCCGAAGGAAATGACCCAAGCTCGAAGCATGTCTTCGAGAACTTGATTGACACGTTCAACTTGTCCCGTGAAAAGCAGTGTTGGAAGACAATTGCGTTCCCATAGCTTCTTGGAAACTTGCCTAGAATCTAGAAGTGAATAAGCTTCCATGGTCTAAGATAATTACCAGCAGAATACCGTGAAGTGAAACAATTCTGGAGATATAGAGGGTTGCCAGCTGACTAGCAGTGATCGTTTCTTTGACGGCCAGAAAATGTGCAACCTTGGAAAGCCGGTCAATGACAACAAGAATAACATCATTACCTTTCTGCGATTTGGGAAATCCAGTGACGAAGTCCATTTCAACATGGTCCCATTTCCATTCAGGAATAGAGATATGTTGCAGAGTTCTAGCAGGCCTTTGATGTTCTGCTTTGATACGATGACAAACGTCACATTCAGCAACATAGCGAGCAATGTCTTGATTCATGTTTGACCACCAGAATCTTTGACGAATGTCTTGGTACATCTTGGTGCTACCCGGATGAATAGACAGAGGCGTATCATGAGCTTCTTTCATAACTTCTTGAATCATATCCAGGTTGTCTTTTGAAGGAACCACTAGGCGACCTTTAGAGAACAAGGTGTCATCATCTTCAACAGTGAAGAACGAGGGCCTTCCTTCTGCGAGGTAGTGCTTAATCTTCTCAACTTGAGAGTCATACTTTTGCAATCTCTTGATGCTCTCCACGAGAGCTGGTTCGATAACCAGGGTATTGAGGGAACCCTGAGGAATAACACGGAGGTTCATCTTGCGGAACTCCTTAGGAGGGGGAGTGAGTGCACCTGGAGGAACAATATGGATGTTCAGCTTTCTGAATTCCTCATCAAGCGAGGGCTGGACTTTGCAAACCTCGAGATGGTTGCAATATGACTTGAGGCTCAAGGCATCAACCATTACATTAGCCTTGCCTCGTGTATAGGAAATACCCAAGTCAAAATATGCTACCATCTCCATCCATCTCTGCTGATGGAGATTCAGGTCTGGCTGGGTAAACAGATACTTCAGACTTTGGTGGTCGGTGAAGATCTCGCAACGATTACCGAGGAGGTAATGTCGCCACTGTTTCTGTGCATGTATGACAGCAGCAATCTCGAGGTCGTGAAATGGGTAGTTCTCTTCATGAGGGTGCAACTGACGAGAGGCATAAGCAATTACTCCGCGTTCTTGCATTAGGACACAACCTAATCCTTGATGTGGAGCGTCATAGTAAATGACGAAATCCTTCTTAGTATCTGGAGGAGCAAGTACTGGGGCAGAAGTCAGCTTGTCTTTGAGTGCTTGGAAACTTTGTTGGCACCTTTCTGTCCATTTAAACATGACACCTTTGTGAAGCAGACCAGTCAGAGGCTTGGCGATCTTGGAGAAGTTCTCGATAAATCGATGGCAATAGCTGGCGAGTCCGAGAAAAATTCTCACTTGTTTGACATTATTTGGAGGAGTCCAATCCATAATAGCCTGAACTCGCTCGGGGTTGACGACAATACCATCCTTGGGGATCACATGATGAAGGTAGGTTACTTCGGGTAACCAGAACTCACACTTGTTGAAGACAATACCATACTTGTCATATAGTTGATGCTCTCGAAGTTTTTCCAGAACAAGTCGGAGATGTTCAACATGTTCTTCCTTATTCTTGGAGTATACAAGGATATCATCCAAATAAACCACGACGAACTTGTCGAGGTATTCCATGAATATATAGTTCATCGGACAGGATAAGGTGGCTGGAGCATTGGTTAAACCGAAAGACATAACGGTGTACTTGTATGAGCCATAGCAAGTAACGAATGCAGTCTTGGGGATATCCTCTTCACGAACCCGGATCTGGTGGTAACCCAACCTCAAATCAAGTCTGGAGAATACTGAGGAACCAACAAGTTGATCATACAGATATTTGATTCTGGGAAGCGAATACTTGTTCAACCTAATCCTGGTTGATAGGTCGGTAATCTTGGACCAAACGATTAGTTCCATTCTTCTTCTTGACAAAGAGAGAAGGTGCTCCCCAAGTAGAGGAACTTGGACGAATGAAGCATTTGATAAGAGATTTTTCGATTTCCTCCTTAAGTTCAAGGAGTTCATGTGGCGGCATCTTGTAGGGTCGCTTGGCAATAGGTGTAGTGCCCGGTTTCAAGTCTATGATGAATTCCATAACTCTAGCAGGGGGTATTCCTGAAAGTTCTTCTAGAAAGACATCTTTGAAATCATGAACGACTGGAATGTTCTCTATTCCCTCAAGAGGTGAGGAATTCAATGCATTCAGAGCATATATCTGATTCTCGGCATCCTGAGTTGCTCGGACTGAGTATTGAACTGTCTGGCCAGAAGGGTGAGTGAGCTGGACTGCATTGGTAGCACAATCAATCAGAGCATTATGGGTTGTCAACCAATCCATACCAAGAATGATGTCTATGTTGGAAGGTCGGAGTACAATGAGAGAAGCTAGGAAAAGTAGACCTCCAATCTCGATTTGGTTGCAAGGGCATAACATTGTGGTTTGCCACTTGGATCCCGGAGATTGAACCGCTAAAGGAGTGGGCAAATTTTCCATATCTAACCCATGCAACTTAGCAAATTGTTGGGACACAAAAGCATGTGATGCTCCTGAATCAAAGAGAACATAAGCTGGCACTGAATTAACGCGAAGGGTACCCATCATGATTTTTGGGGACTCATGAGCTTCTTCAATCTTGACATGGGTGACTTGACCACAACTCATGGCAGGTGTCCTGGCACTACCTCTTCTGGAATGATGGTTTTGGCTACTCTTCTTACAACCAACATGAGGACATGATGCATTCTGCGGCTGACCCTGGTGACAATCGAGGGTAAGGTGTCCTGATTGTCCACCCTAAATCATTGGTTGTCTCGGTGGCGGAGGCAGACGAGGTGCAACATAAGACGACCTTGGTGTTGGAGCAGGTCAATGATGAACATTGTGTGGGATCTAGACTTAACGTTTCTGAGCAGGCTGACTCGAGGATGGGCCAACATCTTGAGTATGCTTGAGAGATTCCTGGTACTCAGTTAAAGCAGTTTTAGTTCGGAAAGCTTGGCTGACAAGCGTCGCAAAGTCTACGAAATCATGAGAAACAGGTGCGAGCTTTATATCAGTATGCAGACCTTCACGGAATTTATCCTGCTTGCGAGCGTCAGTGTAGATGTCATCCGCCGCATAGCGAGATAATTCAAGGAATTTCCTCTGATATTCATCCACAGTCATTGTACCCTGTGAGAGTTTGCGAAACTCCTTCTTCTTCTGGTCCATCAGACCTTGAGGCATGTGCCGTGCATGGAAGGCTAACTGAAATTCCTGCCAAGTGGTTACAGTCTCTGCAGGCAGCATACCCCTGTGGCTTTCCCACCATTGAGCAGCTAGACCCGTCAAGTGGAATGTCGCAAAGGTGACGTAACTGGCAGGGGCAACATAAGCTGACTCCATCTCAAGCAGGATGTCACGAAGCCAATCATCAGCATCCATAGGATTGGTGGAGTTGCAGAAAATGGATGGGTTGAGGCGCACAAATTCTGGCAGTGTTATTGAGGCAGGCTATTGATGAGCATTCTGGTTTGGAAAGTGAGCCATTACCCCAGTCATAAACTAACAATTCAGCTCAAACCGCTTCATCACTGTGGCAATATAGGGTGGAGGTGGAGGATCCTCAGCTATCCTGTTAAAAACACCAGGGAGCAGTTTAATAGGGGGTGGAGCAGGTGTATGTGTTGGATGTGGGGTTCTGGCAAACCCTTAAGGTTCAAACACTGGGGTGCATGCGAAGTCTTTCCCTCCTACCGATCTATGCTCTAGCTCTCTAAGATCTTGCGGACGAACTCGACGAACTCACAACACAGAAAGACACGGGGTTTATACTGGTTCGGGCCACCGTTGTGGTGTAATACCCTACTCCAGTGTGGTGGTGGTGGATTGCCTCTTGGGCTGATGATGAATAGTACAAGGGGAAGAATAACCTCCTGAGGTTGAGGTGTTCTTGTTCGTATGGACTTGTGTGTATCTCTGGGTCTGATCCTCCTCCCTTTCTACTATGGTAGCTAGTCCTATTTATAGAGGCCCTGGTCCTCTTCCGAAATATTGAGCGGGAAGGGAGCCAACAATGGCGGGCTAATTTGAAGGGGGACATCTAGTACGAGCTAACCTGACAAAAGGTAGTCTGCGCCTGTGAAAGGCTCTAGGGTGACGCCGTCTTGGGCTCCACGATGACCTCCACCTTGCCATCCTCCTAGTCTTGGTCTCATTGCACCAATATGGAAACCTTTGCCTGATGCCTCAGTACTCCGCGGCTGCGCTTGCCTCCCTTGCACCAAAGAGGAAACAATGACGTTGCGCGTGCTGGCGCCCGCCTGGTGTCGATCGTCATGGCTCACGTCACGAGAGCCTCGTGAGGTTTGCCTCACCTTGATATCTCCGCTCCTCGTGAGCCTGCCTAGCTAGGCCACTCTAGAGGAGGTCTCGCGTCGTCTGCCTCGCGAGGCTTTGCCCCTCGTGAGGGTCTTGGGTGCGTTGTTGGTGAAGATGGGCCATACGGCCTGCTACTTGACCACGCCGCGGGCCGCAGGCAGGCAAGTCTGGGGACCCGCATTCCCAGAACACCGACAGCAGCCCCCGGGCCGAGGGTGCGCTCGGGCTTGGCTTCGCGGCGAAGCCAAGGGTCAAGTTCGGAGCACGGCAGGCCCCCAAAGCCTGCGGTCTCGGTTGACGCGTGGCGGTTGATTGGACGTGGGAGTCTCCGCTTCCCCATGCTACCTTTGAATCGGCCTGGCTTTGCGGCCCCTGCGGCCTACACAGTTATTTTCCCTTCGCCGCGCCTGGTTCTTCCAATCTCCCTGCTTCTTCGTCGCCCTGCTCTGCCTTCCCGATCCGACCAGCGCTCCACCCGCTTCACCGCCATGGCGCCGAAGCAAGCCCAAAAGGGGAAAAACATCTGTCCTCGCCAACTGTGCCTCCATCCTTCGAACCGGCGCTCGGCCGGCCTCGGGTGCTCAACAACGAGGCCATGGGCAAGGTGCGCCCCATGCTCGCCTCCAGCTTCAACGAGTGCGGAGAGACACCGGCCTGGCCTGCGTCTCGCTCCAGCATGGATCGGGTAGTCATCGAGGTTCCGATCTTCATTGACGCCCTCTAGGCTGGCCTGCTTCCTCCCTTCCCCGCCTTCTTTAACGCGGTGCTCGAGCACTATCAGATCCACATGCTCCATCTCGACCCTCAATTTGTGACCCTCCTCGCCGTCTTTTCTTTCGTGTGTGAGGCCATGGTGGGCATCGCCCCCTCCATGGCACTCCTCTGCCACTTATTCTCGCTGCATCTCACCGGTGCCCGACAAAGCTCAGGGTGTGTGGGCTTCCAGGTCGTGGCTGCGATAGCAGGCATGGGGATCGACTTCGAGCTCCCTTCATCCGCGAGCGAGTTCCACACGCGATGGGTGTTTGTTGATGCCAGCGTGCTCAACCCTCTGCTCCAAGCTCCGGTGGGGCCTGCCATTCCAAACTCCGGCTGGGGTCACCAGAGGCTCGCGAGCCCCTGTTTTGCCCCCGTCTGGGCCAGGCTGCGGTGGTTGAAGGACCTTGGTATGACTATGCCCATGGTGGTGAGGGAGTTCGTCAGGCGTCGAGTTGCTCCACTTCAGCACCATTCTCGCCCGATTTGGGCCTTGCTTAGCAGGCTTCCTCTCACTGCGCAGCAAACAGTGCTCACGGTCCTATCTGGTGTCCCTCTACCGGACGAGATGCCCAGGAAGAGCTGCATGTTGTACCACTGCGAGAACAAGGTCACCTTTGCCCCGAACATGCCTTCCTTTGATGAGTGGGGGCTACATCCAATTGGCTTGGCGGAGCCCCGCGAGAATCCCATCATCGTGGTCCCATTCTTTGCCGTCGGTGCCGAGCTTGCCCCAGGTGACGATGTGGGGGAGCGAGCGGCAACGGTGGTCGGCTGCTCAGATGTTGAGGAGCACATGCCGAGCGGTAATCCGGGTGCGTCATCCTCGCGAGCTTGCGACGCCCCACCTGAGGTGTCGGTCGCTGATGAGATGCGGCATGCGGCTCCCGAGGCCGAGGCTCCTGGGGCCTCGGGAGATCGTAGCGAGAAAGAGTCGGGCTGTTCGCCATATCCGGGCTCCCCTGAGGCTATCCCTCTTGGTTCTTCTACGGCTCCGCCGCGCGCCGGCCGTCATGTCTAGTGCTTCGGTCGCCTTTGTGTGGACTTTGAGGAGCTCCACAAGAGGAAGGGATCCCCTAGGGGCAGCAACATCTTCGGACCGTTGAAGCAACGGAGGTACATCGCTATCGATGAGTAAGCACCTCATCTTGGTGGTCTTCTATGTGCCGCCTTCCTTTCCTGACAATTATCCCTCTAGGTCCCCTTCTTCCAAGGCCGCGAAATCTCCAGAGAAGCCACTCCCTCTCGTCCCATCGCACTCGCCAAGCTCCAGCGCTACAGGCTCGGACGCTGCCCATGGCGTGGGGTCAGCCACGGGAGTTGGTCCGTTATCAAGGCGCCCCGAGCTTGCGCCTTCACCGTCCTTTCTTTGTGGCCTTGCTTGGAGTGCAGCAGGCGTGCCAATGGCTCCTCCCTTGGTCTCGGTTGGTAGCTGGCTAGCCTCGATCCTGGGGTCTTCTTCAAGCAGCGGGCCTTGTTTGGTTCGGGCCCCTCGCGAGGGTCAGCTGGCTCCTGGGGTCGTGCCAGCCCCCAGCCCCCAACTGGGAGGTGGTGCGCCACTCGATGCTCCACCCACAGCCTCCGAGGTGGAGGACGAGGTGGGCCGAGCGTTCGAGCTCGAGCGCGGGCACAACATGGTCCGCAACGAGCTCTTCTAGGAGGCGATGGGCACGATGAACTGCCTTGGTGAAAGCTTGCTGGTGTCGACTCGCGTCTTGAGGCTGAAGGTCTTCGGTTGGTGGAGGAGCGGTGCAAGCTGCGAGTGACCATCAACCTTGGCCATTATCGTCATGACCTTGAGAACGCGAAGGCTGAGGCATCCCTCAATATTGCCAATGAAGCACGCTCGCGAGCTTTGGAAGAAGCTCACGAGGCCGATCGCAGCCACCAGGCTGCGGAGGAGCGCGCATGGGAGCTCCAAGCCTGGAGCGTGTCCCTTGAGCAGCAGGTCGAGGCGCGCGGGGCTGCCTTTCGATGAGGGGGACACCTGCGGAGGAAGAGGAGGTCCGGCAGCGCGAGGAGACGCTAGCCCTAGAAGCCGTGGAGCGCAGCCTCGAGCTCGAGCAACTGGAGACGAGGGGGCGTCAAGTCGCTCAAGCTAAAGATGTCGTTGGGGCCCACGAGGCCAGAGTCGAGGAGGAGATCAATCGCCGGGTGGCTGAGGTTAGCACAAATCTGGAGGGCTGGTATGACTTGAAGCTGAAGCTCGCCGGTCAGGAGGGTGCGGGCAGGGCCGCCGCCCTCAGGCCCAGGTTGGACGAGGCCGAGAGGCGTGCAAATGCCACAACCGCCGCCCTGGTTACGGCGCAAGCGGACTTGGCCTCTGCCCGCGTCGAGCTGGTTTCCCTCTGGAGACGAATTGACGACGCCGAGGCCGTCGCTCGGCAAAACAGGGAGGAAGTGCTTCAACACCGAACGCTGGAGCGCGAGCATGCTCCTATGCTTCAAGACCTTCGGAACAGGGCCAACACCGCCCTGGGTTATATCTGCGACGAGAATGCCCCGAACCCTCACTCAAGTGACTACGCCAGCCACATGACCTTCACTGAGGTGGTTACGTGCCCGGAGGCTCAATCTGCCAGAGCTCGGCAGCTTGTGGAGGAGAGGGGTCGTGGCCTGCTTCAGCGTGCCTTCTCCCGTGTCTTCAGCCACCTCCTGAACGCCGACCCCAACTTTGACTTCGATGCTGCCATTGCTCCTGTACCTATAGCTGTCCGGGGTGACCTGGCGCGCTGGGTAGAGGACCATGTCGACGCGTTGGTCAAGGCCTTCACCTCGGAGAACAATGGGGTGGTGGTCATCGCAGACGAAGGTGACGTGGTCAACGACGGCGATGACGATTCCGATGAAGATGATGACAATGCGAGCGATGCGTCCATGGACGATGCAGCGAGCGATATCTCTGGCTAATCCCATATTCTCTTGTTGTTTTATTCTGCATGCAAAACTCAAGCGCGGCCCTTGGAAAACTTGTAAGAGCATTTTGAGAGGGGGAGCCCCTCGTGTAAGCAAATCGCAATTTTTACTTTCCTATGCAATGTGGGTATGTGTCCTCGTGAGCTCATGAAGCTGGGGGTGAGTCTCCTGACGTGGTTTACCTTAGTCAGCGCCAAATTAGGGCTGGGTCATGAGGCGACGAGTTCCTGAGAATCCCGCGGAGCTTATCGCCCCGTTTGAGGGGGGCCTGCAAGGGGTGAGCACCTGGCGTAGTGCTAGCGCATGCTTCGCGCGGTCCGGCTCGCGAGGAGCTTTGCAGGGGAAAGGCAATGGACGTGAGTCCCAAACCAAACAAGATCAAGAAGTCGAGAAACGGCTCGAACAAGAAAAGGCACCCCCCGCGCGCATCGATAAAAATTCAGCTTCAACTTAAGTCCAGAATCAGAAAGCAAAGCCACAGAAAGAAAGATCCAAAGCAAAAGGCCGTGTCTGGCACCTAGTCTAGTCTTCGGGTCTTCAAGTCTTCTCACCAGCGCGGAGCTAAGTGCTGTCCACTAGGCATGGGAGGAGCCCCAGGGCCTGAGGCCGGCGCTCCTAAGACTCCGGGGCGTGTACAGCCCCAACTCATTATTATGTGACAGTGTCACGGGTGGTGAGCTTCACAGGTACCGGCCTTGCTTCATATCGCCAGACGAGGGCCCCGCCTTGCACCACCCTTGACCTCCTTTGAGCCGACGGGAGACCAGGATGACACAAAGGAGGGAAAGAGGACGCCAGCGGTTCCCTCGGCGACCACGGGTCCTTTGCCGGGGGAAGGGTCGTTGAAGCCACCCCGGCAGAGGGCCTACCTCCGGGTGTCCCTGGTTTCACTTGCCTTAGGGAGGGGCCTTGCTCCTAGCTCCCTCCCGGCGGCCCCCAGCATGTCTCCCTTGTTGAAACGGGTGCCGTCGTGCCAGGGTTGCCGATCGATGCTGCAATCTGATTCATCTGTAGCCCATGGTTAGCATAAGCCTGTTCCTGACAGGTTAGCGGTACCCTGTAGTTGCTGTCGCCAGCGTGATTGTTGTGGTTCTCCACTGGCTCTGGGAAGGGTTCGACTCCTAGAGCCCCTTCTCCCCAATCTTCTCCAACGAATGAGCGGACGTCGTCCTCTGGTGCGTACCCTTGGTCCATCATGTGGGGCACGTAGGCCTCCGGGGCCGTCACCCCGTACAAGTCGCCGTGGTGCCCCACGCTCCATGTTGCTCCGCCCATGATGGCGTCCTGGGGATGATAATATGGCATCCGGCCGTGAGCATGGGGGGTGCTTCTTGCGCTCGTGCTTGTCGAGGGCGTCATGGGGGGGTTGGAGACCCCTATGCCGCCGGCCATGCGGATGTTGACGAAGCCCCCGGATGTAGTCGATGGTGCGCAGATGTGGTGAGGCTCGCCGCGACCTTGAAGTGGCCTGGGGGGAGTCGATAGCAGAAGGGTGGCGCTCCCAACGCCACTGCATCTAGCAGCTCAGCTACACGCTCAAGCAGCGTGTCCCGGCCGCTCTCCATCAACCTGCATCACAGCAGCTCCCTTGCCACTATGAGCGCCGCCCGCATGTTCGCTTGCTCCCGCTGTGAGTGCGGCGTTGTTGCTGCGGCGTGACTCGCTCCTCTCGCCGTGGCTTGTACTTGCCGCGGGGTGAGGGTGGATGATGCCTGGCCGCGCTCTCCATGCCCGGTGGAGCTTGGTGGCGTCCGCGCCGCTTGGGGTGCGGGGTCGAGGCCTTCATGGGCAGGCGGCGCCATCCGGGCCGGCCAGGCTGCCCAGCGGTCGGATCCGGCCCTTGGGTCGCCAGACAACATAGCCGGTGAACGTCGGAGAGCTGGTTGGTGGAGAAGAAGCTCCGGCGCACCCCTACATGGCGCACCAAATGTCGGTTGTGGGGTTCCGGCAAACCCTTAAGGTTCGAACATTGGGGTGCACGCGAAGTCTTTCCCTCCTACGATCTATGCTCTAGCTCGCTAAGATCTTGCGGACGAACTCGACGAACTCACAACACAGAAAGACACGGGGTTTATACTGGTTCGGGCCACCGTTGTGGTGTAATACCCTACTCCAGTGTGGTGGTGGTGGATTGCCTCTTGGGCTGATGATGAACAGTACAAGGGGAAGAACAACCTCCTGAGGTTGAGTTGTTCTTGTTCGTATGGACTGGTGTGTATCCTTGGGTCTGATCCTCCTCCCTTTCTACTATGGTGGCTAGTCCTATTTATAGAGGCCATGGTCCTCTTCCCAAATATTGAGCGGGAAGGGAGCCAACAATGGTGGGCTAATTTGAAGGGGGACAGCTAGTACGAGCTATCCTATCAAAAGGTAGTTTGCGCCTGTGAAAGGATCTAGGGTGACGCCGTCTTGGGCTCCACGATGACCTCCGCCTTGCCGTCCTCCTGGTCTTGGTCTCGTTGCACCAATAAGGCAACCTTTGCCTGATGGCTCGGTACTCCGTGGCTGCGCTTGCCTCCCTTGCACCAAAGAGGAAACAAGGACGCTGCATGCGCTGGTGCCCACCTGGTGTCGATCGTCATGGCTCACGTCACGAGAGCCGCGTGAGGTTCACCTCGCCTTGATATCTCCGCTCCTCGTGAGCCTGCCTAGCTATGCCACTCCAGAGGAGGTCTCGCGTCGTCCGCCTCGCGAGGCTTGGCCCCTTGCGAGGGTCTTGGGTGCCTTTTTGGTGAAGATGGGCCGTACGGCCTGCTGCTTGACCACTCTGCGGGCCGCAGGCAGGCAAGTCTGGGGACCCCCGTTCCTAGAACGCCGACAGTATGGAGTCATTCATAATGTAACTTGAACATGAGCAAAGGCACAATACCTACAAATCAGTAGTCATTAAAGACATACATATACATATTCAGAGCCATTTACACGTTGTTAGTATGAGTTTGGACAAGAGGATCATCCTAGACATACTAGGCAGCACGTTGGCATGCGATGGAGGGATACAACAAAGTGACGTAGCAAAGGCTACATCAACGTCGGATAAAACCACTAGAGCGAGGAATCTGCAAGGGACAACGCAGCGTGCCCTCGATAAAAGGATCCTACGGACCATGAACAATGTGAAGCAGATCCTGGCCCTCAATTCAAGAAAGGCATAATACAAATCTCCGGATGGATGTGATCACAAGATCCTACTGTTAGATTGAGCAAAATCATTTAACCTGGATGGAAGCAAGATCAGAGTCCTAGAGTATAGACAAGGAGTAAAAGATCCTAATACCACCCATTGGCGACGTGGGCCCATAAGCCACACAACCATGTTAGTAAAACAGGTTTCAAAGACTAGACTCAACTTCGGCCAAGGAGTTTGAAAGGGGGATTCCTACAGGCAGTCGGCTCTGATACCAACATGTGACGCCCCCGATTCAATCGTACACTAATCATACACGCAAATGTGTACGATCAAGATCAGGGACTCACGGGAAGATATCACAACACAACTCTAGACACAAAATGAAATAATAGAAGCTTCATATTAAAAGCCATGGGGCCTCGAGGGCTCGAATACTTAACTCGATACACAAGAGTCAGCGGAAGAAATAATATCTGAGTATAGACAACTTAAACAAGACTGCCTTAAGAAGGCAAACACAAAAGCAACAACGATCAAAGAGGCAAGGCCTCCTGCCTGGGACCTCTTAACTACTCCTGGTCTTTGGTGGCCTCCATGTAGTAGTATCCGTCGGTGGTGACATCTAGCTCCTGGGATCCACCAACTAGTTGCAACAACTGGAAAGAAGAAAGAAGGGGGGAAAGGGGTAGCAAAGCAACTGTGAGTACTCATCCAAAGTACTCGCAAGCGTCAGATCTATACTAAGTATGCGTTGGTATCAAAGGAAGGTATGTGTCTGTGGACTGAACTGTAGAAAGCCAGAATAAGGGGGGAAGGCCTAGCCGATCGAAGACTAGCATCTTCAAGCAGCTCCAAGCATCTTGGAGCAAGTAGACGAGTAAAGAATAGCAGTTTATTTTTAACAAACATGTTGTAGCATTAACACACAAAGATCCTTCCTCGACTCCCTGCGAGAAAGTAATCCCGGGGCCGCATATCTCAAGTATCCATTTCTAGTTGTAATAGATCAGGATAAGTCTAAACGTCCGTTACCATGGACACGGCTATTAATAGATAATCTTCCCTGCAAGGGTGCACCATGTTTTCCAACATGCTTGATTACTCTGGCCAGACATACTTTTCTGGGTCAATTCCCGACCATAGAAGATCAACACGTCACAGCCCTACCTAGGCTCACCAGAGAGGTTCCCGCCGGTCTACATCCTAAGCACTTTGGGGCATGGTCCCATCGCCGTTGCACTCCGGGTCGTTGTGCGACGAGCCGGGATGAGCACCACCTCATACTGGATGGCACTGGCCCGATAAGCCCACAATGCTGAACTGGACGTATAACAAAGCTTCGGCTGATACTGCGATGTCGAGGCCCATCTATTCTCGCGTGGTGGTTAGTGCGTAAAGGCCAAAGGCCAACTCAGAACAAATACCCAAACCTGTTAGTGCATTGGGGGCTCACAGAGACGAGCAGAGACTCACGATAATGTGACCCCGTCGCCCCTTCTCGTGGACTTACAGCAAGGACCAAGACTGCCCGGCCATGCCACGTAGGAAACTCGTGGGTGCTCTACGGGCCCGCCCGACATTCACATTAACTCGCAGGTACCCCTCAGGGCTGACCCGACTTCAACAATGGTCTTTAGTAAAGTCAAGGTAACCATGTGTACAAAACATCAAGGAGGAAAACCCAAGGAATCACCCTAGGTGGATTCCACTCGATGTAATCATCAAGGTGAACGTAAGAGGAACCACCCTCGAGGTTCACACTTGAGGGGTTGCACGATAGAGTCGTATCGGGAGTGGTCAAGGAGGAATCACCCTCGATGACCGCGACCGAATAGCTACACTACAGAGTCATCATCAGGAGTGTGTTATGAGGTATCACCCTCGACACTCGATAATAACTCCGCAGAATTGAGCAACAAAAGGGGCGTGATGTGAGGTGAGGCATCGGGTCTGGTCGTCGATCACGTTGATCGAGTCATCGATGATGAAGTAGGGGCAACAAGGACAAGGTAGGGGTCACTGATGGATCACTAACCAACCTATACTAAGCAGTTTAGGATAAGCAGGTAAGGTACAACAGCAGGTACAAAAGCAGATAATGCATCATAATAGGAGCAATCAATAACAGTAGCAAAATCTAATGCAAGCATGAGAGAATGGAATGGGCGATATCGGGATGATCAAAGGGGGGCCTTGCCTGAAAGCTTCGCTGAAAGGGAAGAAGGGTTATCGATGACGTAGTCGATCACAGCGGCATCGATAACGGTCTCGGGGTCTATCAAAGAAGAAGAAGGGGAAGAAACAATAAATACAAGCAAACAGATGTATAACAAGACAAACAGGCAGAGCTAGGGGTGATCTATCATAGTGCTACACGATACCGGGCAAGAGTGGAAACATCCGGGAAACTTTTCTTGAGGTTTTGCCTTTTCGGACAGACGGAAAGGAGTGGGAAGGTTGCATGTTCAGTATGCTATGGCACATGAATGGACTGTGTATTTGGATTCGTCTCATCATTCTGAGCAACTTTCATATATAAAAATTTTCATCCGAGCTACAATTTATTTTATATTATTTTTAGAAGTTTTATTGAATTCCTGAAATTGTTATTAAATCTAAAACGAGGTTATTGCATCAGCATGACATGATCACGACGTGAGTGGTCAACAGAGTTGACCAAAGTCAACCCTGATGTGTGGGGCCGTTCTGTCATAGACTAACAACTAATTAACAGTTTTAATAGTTAAAAAGTTAAATAGGTTAATTAATAGGATTAATTAAGTTAATTAATTATTTAACTAATGAATAATAATAATAATTATTATTATTATTATTATGGTTTTTTTAAATAGGGGCGTGGGGCTGTGCGTCTCAGCACGGCACGGCACGACGACTACGGTGTCCGGCAGGGAGGGAGAGGGGAAGAGGGCTCATGAGGCCCTGTAGGTGTGTGAAAGCGAGCTCGGGGAGGCGTCGGAGCTCGGGGCGGTGATGGTCGATGACGTGATGACGATGGCATGGCGAGATGGCGGCATTCGGCGACGGCGTGGAGGAGGCCCGGTGACGGGGCGGGGCTGCGTCGTGGACGAACGCCGGCGTCGAGGTGGCGGGGCGCGGTCGTCGCGGCGGCGCCTGGGGGCAGCGACGTCCAGGCGGCAGGGCGCGGCTCGATCCCCCCTGATCCAATCGAGGGGGCAGAGGAATTGGGGGAGGGACGAGGGAGAGAGTGGGGAATGTGGGGATCAGGTAGGGGTTAGGGTTTCGGCCTCAGGGGGGTAGTAGGCAGGTGGGGTTGGGCCGGCCGGCTAGGCTGAGGCCCAGTTGGGCCAGGGTTCAGGGGGTTTCCCCTTTAATTTTCTTCTTTTTCTTTTAATATTTCACTTTAATTTTTAGCTTCTGTTTTATCCGGTTTAGAGCCTTTAAACACTTTATAAAAATATTGGGTCACTACCATCTTTTGCTATGGAATGTTTACCACACTTTGAACATTTTAGTTTGCACGTTTGACAAAATTTGAATATTGACTTTAAACTCGATTTTAATTTGAATTGCGATTTGGATCAAGTGAAGATTAGCAACAGTAATATGATGACGTGGCATCATTAGCAGAAGATTAATGTAGCATAATTATCCGGGCGATACAACTGAACTCGGAGGTGTCGTATGTTCGGTACTTGATCGAGACAGATCGTCAAGGTGTACGACTGTCGGATTACGGGTTCCGGCAAACCCTTGTGAGGTTCGAACTCTGGGGTGCGCACGAAGAACACTTTCTTCCTAGCTCGCTCGCTCAAGATCTCACGGCCTAGCTCGACGGACCCAAGGAACAAGAGACACGAGGGTTTATAATGGTTCGGGCCACCTTGCGGTGTAATACTCTACTCCAGTGTGTGGTGGATTGCCTCGAGGGGTTGAGGATGAACTAGTATAGTGGATAAACAGCCTCATGAGATGAGGTGTTCTTGGGCTCGATGAGCTGATGTGTGTGAGGATGATCTCCATGCTCCCCTTGCTACGGTGATGGCTAGGTCCTATTTATAGTGGCCTTGGCCCTCTTCTGAAATGTTAGGCGGGAAGGGATCCCACAATGGCCAAGTTTGAAGGGGGACAACTAGTACAAGCTATCCTGACAAACGGTGGTCTTCGCCTACCAAAGGCTCTGGTGGTGATGCTGATGTGGGCTCCGCGAGGACCTCCGTCCTGCCATCCTGTTGGTCTTGGTCTTGTTGCACAGATATGGAAACCTTTGCCTCATGCCTCAAGACCCCGTGCATGTGCTTGCCTCCTTAGCACCAAGAGGAAACTGGTACACTGCGCCCGCTGGTGAACGCCGACAGTAGCCCCCGGGCCAAAGGAGTGCTCAGACTTGGCTTCCAGGTGTAGCCAAAGGGCAAGTGCGAAGCGCCATGGGCCCCAACCGCTTGCGGCCTTGATTGACGCGTATCGATCGGTGGGACGTGGGCGTTCCGCTTCCCCACGCTGCCACGACAACCGTTCGACTTGACGAGATCCTGCTGCATGCAGAAGAAAACCATCATTACCTGCAATCGTGGAGGCCGGCGGTTGGCCTCCTTCTGGCTATAAATGAGGAGAGGGGCGGAGCCCCCATTGGTCATCTCCTTATCCACACCGCCTGTTTCTTCTTCCCCCTCCTCGTCTCTCTGTCCTGCCGTGACACCCATGGCACCGATAAGGAGATTCTCCGCCACTGAGAAAGGGAAAAACCCCCGCGAAGAGCAGGGGCTACGTCCGCCGAAGAAGAGGTTCGTGCGCTCCCGCGATGCCGTCGTGAGGCAGGAGGTGACGAGGGCTTGGTACGAGCGGCCTCCTCCCAGCTACCCACTGCCCTTGCACGCCCATGTGCAAGGCTCCAGAGGAGGAGGCAGCGCCCCGCGCCGCTCGCGTCATGGCTGTGGTGGCCAGGCTATGGTGCCATGTGCCACTGGCCCACGAACTCATGCCGAGGGCTCCTTGCGCAAGCTCGTGGTGTGGGCGGAGATGCCACCGCGCACATGGACCAGATTCCCACAGTTGTTTGCCGAAGAGATGCTGCCGAGAGGGCCGCTTGAGTTGTGGCTGCAGGATGCCGAGTGCAGCACCCTGGCAATGGGGGCGAAGGTCGAGGTCGTCTCCCCGGGCAATATCTTCATGACCAGCGGGTGGGGCGAAGTCGCCCGCGCTTGCCGCACAGAGGGGGCCCTCGCCATCCACTTTGAGGACAACGGCGCCACCACAATGTTCTTCAAGGTCTTCGATGAGGAAGGCCACTGCCTGGAGTGATGCCCTGGAGGGGGCTGCCTGGATGGCGCGGCAGCGGGCGTCGGGCCGCCCCCAGGCCTGTTGGCAGTTCCTCCAGCAGAAGCGATGACTCATGGGAGTCCAGCGAATCTCCCTAGCTTGACGAATGTCTGGAGACGAGCGACGATAGCTACGTACCACCGAGCTCTCGTCGTCGGAGCGCGGCAGCGACATCTGCTCACCGTCGCCGATGAACTGGATGGGGTCAGCATCGGCCCCTCGTGGCCCACTATTGATGATGGCATCGACGACGGCACTTGTAGCTAGGACCCCTTGAAGTTTTTCTTCCTTGTTCCCTGGGAGGAATCAGAACGAACCCCGTGGGGTGTGTGTAAGGAATCTGTAATGCTTTTGCTCCAAGGCTTATTGCCCCTACTATGAGATTTGTGGTTGCACGACTTTCTTCGGCACTGTCCCCCTTTTCGTTCTCGCGGTAGCTTAGCGCTCTACGCCGGCAGGTCCTAGTCCCCAAGCATGCTTCAGTCATCGCCGGTATGCTAGGTCACGATGCCGTGGGCAAGGCCAGGAGGTGAGCGGCTCGAGGTTCGGTAAGAGCTCCCAAGGTGCGATGCTCGAGAGGTCCCCATTGGCGTGCAAGCAGTGTCCTGAAGGTAGAAAAGGAAGGCGGCATTGCCAGAGCAAGGCTGTCCGAACTAAAAAATTCCAATTGCGGCATTGTGCTACGTGAATATGTTACTTATCTTGTCGAGTCCGAGGTGGTCCCTCGTACGGCGTCCAGTTTGCGCTTCAGCGGCAGTGTTATTGGGTGAGGCTCACGCCGGCTTACCAGTTCCTCGCTCATCTAAATGCTCTGCATCCTCGGGTCCCGACCCTTGAGCAAGCTCAGCCGCCGCTGGTATGCCAGATCATGGTGCCGTGGTCAAGGCCAGGGGGTGAGGGCTGGAGAGTCAGTAGGAGCTCCTGAGGCGCAATGCTCAGGAGCCCCCCTTTAACACGCAAGAGAATCACGCAAAAGGAGGCCGACCGGCGAGGCCACCCGTAGACGAGCCCCGTAGATCCCTGTGGGAAGTGCGAGTGGAGAATATAGCTTGTAATCGCGCTTGCTGCCCTGCCGCTGGTCTTTCCGCAAGAAGATGAAGGCACTGAGGGTCTGGTGAGGTGACGTGCGCGGGGCGTGCCGCGAGCCAGAGCTCAACCACTTAGGTTTACAGCGTTGCAGGGACGGACCCGAGCACAAGCGTCATGCCAACATGTGTAGCCCCCGTTGCGGGATGAGCAGGAGGCTGGTCAACAACGTGGGTGGCCGCGAAGGACAACAGGCAAGCAGGTGATGATCATAAGGTAACTCATGCAAGGAGGCAAGCTAGTTCAGATAAATGCAAGGACGATACGTGCCGCGGGGACGGACCCGTGCGGCCTGGGGATGATGCAGCCCGAGGGGTGGCCCCAACAGAGTAAGCTAGAGATGCAAAAGGATACACTTCGCAAGAACTAGCCCGTGCGACTTGGGGATAGTGCTGCCCGAGGGGCGCCCCCAATTGAATGAGTCAGAAAGAGTCACCTGGTACCGTTGCTGGAGAGGTGTTGAAGTGGCTGAAGACGCATGCTGAAGGAGTTTCTCCTCATGAGTCGCCTGGGTCCTAGGCCTCAGGAGGCTTCGGGGGCCCGGGTTGCTCATGAATACCCGTCGCCATCACTGCCAGAACTACGTGATGCCGGGCCTCCTGAGCCGCCAGAACGCTCCGCAGGTGGCACTGGAAGGTGACATCCGCGTTCAGCAAGCCGAATGTCATGCAAACATAGCTGTGAGGTGAACCCTCACACCAACCAACACGCGAGGGCAATAATCACACCTGGGATGTGGCCTATTGAGCCCTGGGATGTTGACGCAGATGTGCAACTGGTTGTCCACGCCAGAACAAAGAGCTGCGCCAGGTGGTGGGCGGCGGTCGTCGCGCATGACCCTTGCCTCTTGAAGCTCCTCGATTGCCTTGGTGAAGAAATCCCGAGAACTGGGCACTCCCTGCCTTGTGCCCTCATGAGGGAAGCGTGTGGTGAAGCATGCCTCCACATGGTGCCCGAGCGCCTACCTCATGACATTGGCTAAGTCAGAGACCCTCCAACAGAGAGCCCCCGAGCCCAGCCTGAGGAGGGCGCCGGGCATGCCTTCCTATGCAAGGGAGGGAGGCGCCTTGTCCGTGGGCGCAGGTCCTGAGGTGGTTGTCGATGTCCTGGGAACGGGGTCCCCAGACTTGCCTGCCTGCGGCCCGCGGCATGGCTGAGCCAGCAGGCCGTATGACCCATCTTCACTAACAAAGCACCCAAGACCCTCGCGAGGGGCCAAGCCTCGCGAGGCGGATGATGCAATACCTCCTCTGGAGTGGCCTAGCTAGGCAGGCTCACGAGGAGCGGAGATATCAAGGCGAGGCAAACCTCACGAGGCTCTCGTGACGTGAGCCGTGACGATCGACACCAGGCGGGCGCCAGCGCGCATAGCATCCTTGTTTCCTCTTTGGTGCAAAGGGAGGCAAGCGCAGTCGCGGAGTACCGAGGCCTCAGGCAAAGGTTGCCATTTCGGTGCAACAAGACCAAGACCATGGACTGCAAGACGATGGTCATCGTGGAGCCCAAGACGGCGTCACCACCAGAGCTTTGTGCAGGCGATGACTGCCTTTTGTCAGGATAGCTTGTACCAGCTGTCCCCCTTCAAATTAGCCTGCCATTGTTGGCTCCCTTCCTGCTCAATATTTGGGAAGAGGACCGGGGCCTCTATAAATAGGTCTAGCCACCACAGTGGAGAGGTCAACTCGAGATATCAGCTCGAGAGAGACACAAGTCCATACGCGCAAGAACGCCTCAACCTCAGGAGGCCGTTCTGCCCTTGTATTGTTCATCATCAGCCCAAGAGGCAATCCACCACCACCACACTAGAGTAGGGTATTACACCACAACGGTGGCCCGAACCAGTATAAACCTTGTGCCCTTCTGTGTTGTGAGTTCGTCGAGTTCGTCCGCGAGATCCTAGCAAGCTAGAGCGTAGATCGGTTGGAGGGAAAGACTTCGCGCGCACCCTAGTGTTTGAACCTTAAGGGTTTGCCGGGACCCCATCCACGACATTTGGCATGCCAGGTTGGGGGTGCGCCAGAGCTTTTCTCCATCAACCAGCGCCCCGTACCACCGCACCGTGCTCCCATGGCAGGTACCTCGCCACCGACCTCCTCGGCCGGCGCCAACAACAGGGAGTCTGGGTACCGAGCCCTGGCCCCCGCTCTCCGGCGGGTGCAGTGGCCGGTCAAGTTTAGGCCGGAGATGCCGCCGTCTTACGACGGCGCGGTGGACTCGGCGCTCTTCCTGCTAGCGTACGAGGAGGCCGTCCTCAAAGCCGAAGGTGACGACAAGATCATGGCAAACTTGTTCCCCCTGGCCCTCGCCGGTAAGCCGCGCGCCTGGCTGCTCGGCCTCCCGGGGTCCACGTTGATGTCCTGGGGGAACTCTGCGACCTCTTCACTGGGCACTATGCGGCACCGGAGCACCACGCAGTCGCTGCACTGCTAGGCGGCTCTCAAGCACCTCTTTTAGATCGCCACGTCAAGCCTTTCTTCCGCCAGATTGGGGTCGCCTGCAAGCGCCCGGGGGCTCCGCCGGGTTGGGCCGCGCCGGAAGCCAACCTCGCCTTCGACTCAGACGACCACCACGGCTCTACCGCCGGCCCAGGGATGCTTCCGATGCTCTCCACGCCCACTCACGGTGTCCTGGACTAGGGGTTACTCACCACGTCATCTCCCGGTCAGTTATATTGTGCCGAGGACCCCCATGGTCGTATACTCATGGGCCAGTTCGGACAGCTGCCGCATACAAGGAAGATTCCACAAGACTTGGTGGTCAAGACAAGGACTCCTCCCCCACCGGCGTATTCGGCTAGGACTCTTGTTATCCAAGCCGTCTGGTGCATTATATAAACCAGGGCCAGACTAGTCGATAGATATACATACAATCATACCATAGGCTAGCTTCTAGGGTTTAACCTCTACGATCTTGTGGTAGATCAAGTCTTGTAATACTCATATCATCAAGATCAATCAAGCAGGAGTAGGGTTTTACCTCTATCAAGAGGGCCCGAACCTGGGTAAAACATTGTGTCCCCTGCCTCCTCTTACCATCCGCCTTAGACGCACAGTTCGGGACCCCCTACCCGAGATCCTCCGGTTTTGACACCGACATTGGTGCTTTCATTGAGAGTTTTGATGTGTGATCAGCAAAAGGATCGATGGCTCGTCTGCAGGTCAACTGCGATGCCGGCATCTTCGTCGCCGGCTCGACTGGTCACCTTGGCTCAACTGAGGACCGTGCTCCATCTCCGATCGTCATGTTCGGACGAGGGCCTTCATCAACATCAACTCCGATCTCTATCAAAATCATGGAGGAATCATCCATGGAGCTCGGGGGCTCAACGTCAACATTGCCCTCGGGCGACCATGCTGTTTTTCCGAACAGCGAACTTGTATCCGCTACCACCACCTCTTAGAGCATCGCTTTGACGATCCCTTTGGTGGAACTGTGCGAAATTGAGTCTACAACAATCATGTAAAATTTTGTCGAGTTCCAATGGAGTAATCTCTGGCAATCTATGATATACCGGAGCCCTGTCAAATCTGGACGGGAATCTGGACGAGTTTAGGGCGTGGTCTCCAGCACCTAGCTCGGACGTCCTTTGGAAGATCCAACCATTGATCGGCTGTGGAATTCCTATATCTAACACCCCTCGAATTTTCAGCTCGATCCGACCGTCTAAACTCCAGAAACCTTTCGATTAGTGCATCACTTTTCGCGTTTGTTTTCTATGCAAATACGGATCCGACCCGAATTCATGTTTCTTTATGAACATGATATGGGACAACCTTCTTAAGGGAATTTTCTCCTAGGGTATTGTACGTTGTTTTTAAACATGTGCCCATAAAATTTTAAGCCTCCACTGAGGTAATCTTCACTATCATACTGGTGTCAAACCAGTTCGGTAATACTGCTCCACGGCTACCGACCTGCGGTAGACACGTCGTCACCTTTTGAGCCGAGCTCAACTACTTCAGATCATCATCTCGGCGAGTGAACAAGAGTTCGGAATAACCAAGGATAAATCATCACTAACATCGCCGCCCCACGGAATACAAGGAGCGGGAACACAGGCATCGCCGCATTGTCACTTCATTAAGCCGGCATTGACCGCGTCACAAGTTATGACCTGCGTCGGCATGGCCACACTGTTGCTTCTTCAAGCCGATGTCCATCACGGGAACTGCTTCAACACCTCGGCTGACATGGCAGCTCCGACCAGCTTCATCGCATTAGCAGGACCACGGGCTTTTCCTCGGTGAGCCAACCTTTGCTAGCATCGCCATGCCACCGCTTTATCACCCATCAGGCAATGGGTCTGCGGATCGAGCCCCAATTTTGGGAGTAACCTTTCTCCAGATTGCTACAACAGCTAAACCAGGTGCTATTAATCCTAGTATTTTTTCTTGCTTGGGTTTATTTTCCCCAAGGAATTATTACTCCGGTTTGTTTCATCATCTATACACAGGTCTATCAAATGGTGGCCGCATTAACAACGGCCGCATGGTGGTTCGGTCAGTTTTCGTATATAGTTAGGCAAATGCCGCATCTGGAACTCAGACTGGCCTGCGAATTCGGGCTTGGCCATGCCTTCACCGCGTCATGCCGAAGCCCTGCATGGACATGACTTCGGCGCCATGCCACATCTCTTTCAATAAATTATTTTTGTGAAAAGCAATTATCCTTTTTGGACCACACTATTTTATGCGTGTAGGTGATTGACTTCGACTACGTCACGTGGTCTCTTCGGCAAGCCGACGCCGTCGTCCTAATCAGCGTAAATAGGCTCGCGTGATCACCTTGTTGGTCGTGTTGCCATACCGACGTGTTCGGTTGCCTCGGGGACTTCGGCATCGCCGAGAGAGCTCTACCCCATCGAGTGTTCGACACACAGGCCATATTTCCTTTGTTACTCACTTCGCATAAATTATTGATAATGCAACAATTTTTTTTATTATTCCTATTATCTCCAGCTTGCACTATTTTCTGTGCACAGGTAGATAATCCGGGCAACGCTGTCACCACGGCGTACTGATGTACCATGTCACCTCGGCTGACCGGGGGCTTCCTCATCACTTCATTAACACATGCTGGGGGCTTCGGCGTCACACTGACGGCCTGCTCCGTCGCCGCGGTCGGACTAGGGTTTTCACCTCGCCCATTGACTATGCTGTATCACCAATTCATCAAGCCGAATTCTTTACTCGGACATCTCGGGACCGGCTTGGGGGCTGGGATCTCGTCCCGCCACAATCTCGGCCTGCGCCATCAACATCAAGCACATTAACCAGCTAAGTCTCTTTCATGCTGAAAAACTTTCAGTTTTAAATTTTGTTCGGTTCGACCAAGCATTATACTTTTCGGCACAAAGTTGTTTGGGACAAAGTTCCTTGTCATAACTTTGTTTGTGACTCGCATATTCAAATACCCCGTTTATTTGGGGGCTCCCTTGATGGAGTTTTTCCTCTTGCATATGATTATACTTGTACAGCTTCATTCCTTGTTCGTGTATTACGCCACAATATGCACCATATTGACCAAAGCGATTTGCAAGCTGGGTTGCCTCGCTCCTGTGTTTACCCCTACGTTCCCGATTGTTCGGCTAGGGAGTAAAGGGAGCACCTCTACGATTGTCATGACCGGGTCATCCGCGCTCTGACCTCAGACTGGGTGAAGCCGAAATCTAGTGCTCTTATTGTTTTCAATCATGGTCGGCACACAATGGAACTCATGAGTACAAAAAATCTATTGCACAAGTCTCATAGTAATAATGAGCACCGAAGAAAGGTATCGGTGGCGGTACTATTTTCTTCAAAGATGCTTCTTACACTTCGTTAGTAATATAGCATAAGTTCCCTGAGCGCGCTTTGTCTGTTACAGCCTTATGGCCTGATTGCCTGGTCATCGGAAACACCGTCGATACTCTCGACAGGCGGAGTACATGACACTTTTCGGCCCTGGGCCGAAGAGATAGAAGCCGACGGTCGGTTAAGACACGTTTATAGTTCGGGTGAACACAAATATGATATAAGTACTTCGGTACATACAATCATTATATATATAATTCTTTTACCCAAGTCACTTGGGGCTCTTAAAATTTATATATGAGCTGTAAATGTGCTTTTTTCTTGGTCGTTGTCAAAACATGACAGAAGCACACTTTTTTTTTCTCTTCCAATTTTCGGATTGGCACCGAACACTTGATCTTGTTCGGACGTCATGTTTTTACTGACGGTTTTTGGTTTTCCAAGCTTTTGGCACTTTTAAACTATTTGTGTGTTTTCAGCACAAGTCTCACAGTGCAACGCCGGACACCTTTAGAGATTCAGCAAAAACATTCTCGGATATTTCTATATATGCATCGGTTTCGAATTGTGTCTTCGGTTAACAGTTGGGTTGCTCGGCTCCTGCACTTGCCTCCTATGTTCCGCTTTGTTCGGCTAGGTGTGTAAAGGGAGAACCACTGCGATTGTGCTTCCAACTCGCATGGTTAAGCACCTCAGTGGAGAAAGCAAAAAAACTGATGGTCACAAATAAGCGTAAACTGGTCAGTGATCCGATGACTGTGTTAAATGATGGGCCATTCATAACATTGGCTGAAGTGTTTACGGCTTGACCTCGACTGTCGCCGAACACTACCGGGGGCTAGTAACTGCACTCCCAAACTAAATCCTCAATATTTTGCTCTTACATTAGAGCTGAGGTTTCATGATCATGCTTAGCATGACAACCCAAAGAAAGGAACCGATAGCGGGATTATTTTCTTTGGAAGACATTTCTTATGTTAAACAGTAATATAACATATCTCCCTATGTACCTTTGTTTATCAAACCGAATGGCCAGATTGCCTTGTTTGTCATAAATCTTTGCCCTCACAAAGGCTTTATAAAGTAGGACAAACACTCCTCGGCTACTGGCCGAGAAGGTGGAAGCCAATGGTCGGTCAACAAAGTTTTGTACAATGCGGATCCGAGCATTAATGACGTAAAGTACTTGGATACATAGAGTCATTACACATAATTTGTGATTTTACTATGGATATTGATCCTTAATTCAGCCACCCGTGCCCGCATTAAGGCTCGGGGGCTACTGGGCTTCGGGCTTATTATTTACAAATATTAAAGGGGCACATCGATCCCCTGATCTGGTGTTGCCACCCGACCAGTGTCTCGGGGGCTACTGCACTGGCAATCCATTGTAGAAAATTTAAGTGCAATATAGTTTTCGAGGAGATTACGATCCTTAGGTTTGTCGGCCGCACCCAACCTGAGTCTCCAGGACTCTACACACCGCTTTTTGTCCCGAAGTATTCTGCCAAGCTAGGAGTTGGTCCTCAGCCCGATTTTGCAAATCAACCTGAGTCTCAGCGGCTACTGGGATTAGTGGTTTTATGTCATCCTTCAAGTGCATCTCGGGTTTTAGACCGATACACACCTTGAGGGCTACTGGCTATATATCTCGGCAGAGAATAAATTGCACCAATACAAAAATATTGACAAAAAATCGGCCCATAGTCGGGGTGCCGCACCACCTGGGAAGCGGTCCTGTATGAAGCTTGGGCGCTAGTGGCTGGCTCCATAGAGGGCATTTTCGGCATTAAGCTCGGCTAAACTCCTTCAACTTTTTTGAACCAAGGTGATATGACACCTCGGATATAGTCCGACGTTGGAGCCCGAATACGGTCTGGCTTTGGAGTTTGGACATAGTCCGGCGTTGGAGCTCGGACGCAAGAGGACGCTGCCGCCTGGGAACAACTTCAAACCCGAGGTGTGGCATAAAAATAACAAGGCATTAATAAAGGCTGAAGACTTAAAGGGCTCCTCAGATACCCGACGTGTGAGATCTTCAGATTTAGCTCGGCAATCCTCAAGATAGAAGATGGGAAGATTTGTTGAACCAGTTTTCAACACCGACGACCGAAGACAAATTACAGTTCGGAAGAATCAAGGAGCATCCCCAACTTGAAGACCGGTTCAGGGGGCTACTGACGGTATCCTGGACTAGGGGGTACTCACCACGTCATCTCCCGGTCAGTTAGATTGGGCCGAGGACCCCCATGGTCGTATACTCATGGGCCAGTTCGGACTACTGCCGCATAAAAGGAAGATTCCACAAGACTTGGTGGTCAAGACAAGGACTCCTCCCCCACCAGCGTATTCGGCTAGGACTCTTGTTATCCTAGGCCTCTGGTGCATTATATAAACCAGGGCCAGGCTAATCGATAGATATACATACAATCATACCATAGGCTAGCTTCTAGGGTTTAGCCTCTTCGATCTCGTGGTAGATCAACTCTTGTAATACGCATATCATCAAGATCAATCAAGCACGAGTAGGGTTTTACCTCTATCAAGAGGGCCCGAACCTGGGTAAAACATCGTGTCCCTTGCCTCCTGTTACCATCCGCCTTAGACGCATAGTTCGGGACCCCCTACCCGAGATCCGCCTGTTTTGACACCGACACCCACCATCTGCAACATGGCCATCACCAAGACCCTCATCGACGGTGGCGCTGGTCTCAACCTACTCTCCGTAGAAGCTTTCAACCTTCTTCATGTGCCGCTCGAACGGCTCAGCCTCAGCAAGCCCTTCACAGGGGTGGGCGGTAGAGCTGCTCACCCCTTGGGGCAGATCCGCCTCCCTGTCACCTTTGGCACGCAGGATAACTATCGCACCGAGCTGGTGGACTTCAACATCGCCCGCATCGGTCTCTCGTACAATGCCATTCTCGGGTACCCAGCCCTCGCTCAGTTCATGGGGGCAACTCACCCGGCCTACAACCTCATGAAGATGCTAGGGAGCAAGGTCGTCCTCACCATCCAAGGGGACGCTAAGGAGGCCGTGATGGCGCTCGGGCTCCCCTTCAAGACCGCGGCAGCGGCGCAGCCAGCCGGCACCAATGCGCCGGAGGCCAAGGAAGCCGCACCCACCAAGAAAAAGCATCTGTTCACCCAGGAAAAGGCAGAGACCAAGCAGGTGCTGGTCAATGAGGATGGGTCCTCAGGAGCCACCTTCACCATAGGAACCAACCTTAACCCGGAGCAAGAAGAAGCTTTGATGAGGTTCTTGCGCGCGAACAAGGAGATATTCGCGTGGGAGCCCGATCAACTGGTAGGGGTCCCGAGAGAGGTAATCCAGCATCATCTAAAGGTGTGCCTGTCGGTGTCAAAACCGGCGGATCTCGGGTAGGGGGTCCCGAACTGTGCGTCTAGGCGGATGGTAACAGGAGGCAGGGGACACGAAGTTTTACCCAGGTTCGGGCCCTCTTGATGGAGATAAAACCCTACATCCTGCTTGATTAATATGGATGATATGGGTAGTACAAGAGTAGATCTACCACGAGCTCAGAGAGGCTAAACCCTAGAATCTAGCCTATGGTATGATTGTATGTTGTCTTACGGACTAAAACCCTCTGGTTTATATAGACACCGGAAAGGGCTAGGGTTACACAAGGTCGGTTACAAAGGAGGAGATATACATATCCGTATTGCCTAGCTTGCCTTACACGCCAAGTAGAGTCCCATCCGGACATGGGACGAAGTCTTCAATCTTGTATCTTCCAACAGTCCGGCCAAAGGATATAGTCCGGCTGTCCGGAGACCCCCTAATCCAGGACTCCCTCAGTAGCCCCTGAACCAGGCTTCAATGATGATGAGTCCGGCGCGCAGTATTGTCTTCAACATTGCAAGGCGGGTTCCTCCTCCAAATACATCACGGAAGAATTTGAATACAAGGATAGTGTCCAACCCTGCAAAATAAGTTTCCACATACCACCGTAGAGAGAATAACATTTCCACAAATCTAATCTGCTGACACATTTTGGCAACACGACATTATGCCATGGCCCGGTAATTATTCGAACCGTTTTTCTTCAACCAGCTCCACACATAACGCGAGGCAGTTTTTTGACTCGTCTTGTCAAAGCAGAGATCGTGTTCCCCTAATTATGGGATTCTCATCAATACGATTGTGGGTAACTCAACCGTATCTAGGACTCCTAGATTATAGGCAAGTCCCAAACGGCTACGGAGAGGACGCTTGATATTCACCCTCTTTATAAAGGGACAAGGCTTTTACTCTTTCCCTCCTGTGCTCAATCGAATCCTTCCCCCACCTCGAGTTCTAACACCCAAAGCCCAGGTCAGGTGCTTCGGACCTTCAATCATGTCCGGATCTACCCTTCAAGGCCGGTGGATGCCCTCCTCCGTTACAGAAGAAGATATCAAGAAGTTGAGGGAGGCCAGATACCTGACCACCGAGGTTTCGAATCGGCTGCCTGCCCGAGGGCAGGTCGTCCCTACTCCTGAACCCAACGAAGACGTCATGTTCATATCCCAGGCCTCACTCTAGATCCCTTCGTTAGGGGGCTGATGTTTTATTACGGGCTAGATTTCAACGATCTAGCCCTGGACTCCTTTCTCCACATCTCATCATTTATTGTTGTATGTGAGGCTTTCCTCCGCATTACCCCTCACTTCGGCCTATGGCTCAAGACCTTTGACGTGAAGCCGAAGATGGTCGAGGGGCAGCATGTAGCGTGTGGAGGCGCATTAATAAGCAGGATTGCCGGAGCTCCATGGCCAAAGGGTTCTATTCCAGATGTGTCCAGATTATGGCAACGGGAGTGGTTTTACATCACAGCTCCAAGAAGTGCCAAGTGGGCAGCTGCCCCTGCTTTCCGCTCAGGCCCTCCACCACAATTGATGTCATGGATTAGCAGAGGGCTGAGCAGGGGTCCCGCCAAGGACGTGCCTGTACTGCAAAGCCGCATTCAAAATCTCTTCGAAGGAGATTTCAGTTTGATTATGGTAATGCGAGTCATGCTGGTTCGACGAATCCAGCCATGCAAATGCCAGCCTCTTCGCATGTGGGAGTTCAACCCAGAAGGACCGTGCACTATTCAGAATTTCCTCGGCCTGACGCACGAGGAGATGTATAGATCATTCTTCGGACCCCAGATAGAGTGTCCGGATACTACCGAGGACGTGGGCCTGAGTAGCAACCGCACCGCCGACCAAGTAAGTTATCCTCTAGCCGAACATACCGTCTTTCATTTATCATGACGTTATTCTGAGAAATTGCTCTTTGACCAGGACTGGATAAAAAAGGCGAAGATGATTCGGTGTTCGGCCCCCCTTCCTGAGGGTTTGGAAAATCCGGTACTGGAAAAGATGCTCGAGCTAGCACCTTGCCCGGAGCCCTCAAAGGAAGACAAAGGGGGGAATAATGAGGGCGAAAGCGAGCCTCCACCGCTACCTATTCCGACCGAGGGAACGAGCGCCTCCATGAGGGAGGATAACAGAGGGGAGGAATCTGACATTCTCTCACCCCAGGTAAGGAAGAGGACTACCTCTGAAGATCCGGAAACCAAGGTTTCCAAGCGGGAGAAGAAATCTCCACCAGAGGGTCCTGCCTTTGAGGGTGCTCTTGCCGCACAAAGTCCGCACAGGGATCAGCCCTCTAACGAGTTGTAAGTAATTAAAAAGTACTTTAATAGTGAATATATATTACCTTACCTCTGAGGAAAATAATCGAAGTATTTATCTTGCAGTTTGGATCTTAGCCCTTCTCAGCAGAGCTCATCTTCGGGGGATCTTCTTCCGGAGATGATGGAGAGCGAAACGCCTCCCCCGGACTCCTACGCTCAAGAAGCGGGCGACCTTGAAGTGTCGTCACGGAGGGCCTCTTCGGATCCGGTGAGGCCAGAAGATAATCCTATAGTCACCCGAAGTCCCCAGCGTCCGGCTCTTGAAGAGAGCAAACAAAAGAGTCCGACACCGTCTGGTATGCGGTCGGACGTACTGAGAGAGCTGTTGGAGCGAGCGGCCATCTCAGAAGAACACCATACGTTGATGGGTACGGTGATGGAAAGGATTTCATCCGCCGAAAGCGGGTTGCATGATGCCTTTATGAGTCTACTGACGGGCTTTGAGGTACGTAAATGATGTACATTTGTGATGGTACCGCACATTTTTAGGTGTGCCCTGTGTAGATAGTAGCCCCTGAGACTCTGGTTGCGCCGAGAACGGTGGCAAACAGAGGATCGTAGTCCCAGGCAATAACCATACCGCTTTAATGTGCAGGTAGTGGGAGCTCCGGTGGCTAACCGGACTCATGAGTTTGTCGAACTGAAGCGACAACTGGATGCGGCGGATGCCGACATCGAGCTTGTTAACAAGAGGCTTGACGAGGCACAGGGTAAGCAGTATTTTCTGGTCAATGCCACATAGTAAGAGCACTATGATGCCAGTATCTTTAATATGTTGTGACTGCAGATGGAGCTGCCACCGTGGAAATCCTGCGGGCGGAACTTACCCGAGCCAAAGAACAAGCAAGGATTAGTAATGCGGCCGCTTTGAAGGCGGCCGAAGAGTTGAAAGCCGAGAAGGCCGCGCATTGCGAGAGCAAAGAGAAGATGGACAAGATGGCCATGAAGTTAAAAGACACTGCCGACCGTTGCCAGTTCCTTGAAAAAGAAAACCGAGCGAAGGCTACGGACCTTGAAAAGGCCACGATGGCGAACAAAGACACCCACTCTGCTATGAGAGCGAAGAAGGAGGAGCTGTGTGAAGCCGGAGATATTGCGGCTGGGAAGCCCTTTATGCTGCGGAGGATGTTCGGAGATCTGCGGTATGCCCCTCTGGATCGGATGTCGATGCGGCCAAATACTTTCGAGATGAAACAGATCATGAAGTGGACAAGCTGCTCTGGTCGCAATTTAACATTCCAGAGCGCCCGCTTCCGTTGACTGATCAGCTAGCCGAATGGGCCGAACTCAATAGGTTTTCCAGACTCGCCATGAGGTCTGTCATGGATTAGCTGTGGCTGGAAAAGCCGAAGCCAAACAGCTATTTCAGCTTAGTGCAGCAGTTCCTTGGTGCGGTGCCGCGCATCAATGCGATGAAGAGGTCAGCGTGCATAGAAGGCTCATGGATGGCCATTGCCCGTGTTAAAGCGTACTGGGCGGAGATGGATGCTACCACTGTTGTGGCGCAGGGTTCGGCCATAGGCCGAGTGGTTGTCGAGCACTATTTTGAAGAGGTTCTCGAGGGTGCTCATTTGATAGAGGCCCAGTACTCGAAGAATATTATGTTTGAGTGACATGTATTCCCATTGTAAACACCATGTTTTTATGAAATTTATTAAGGTTGTGTTTATACTTTTGCCTGAAAGTAATATGATGCCTCCTGTGCGTCCGTTTATGTATACATGTGTATAACCAGAAAGATTGCAGTCATTGGCTTCAGCCCCCATGCATATAATGCGGAGGTGTTCGCAGAAGACGCGTGTTCACACTTAACCCAACGTCTTGGTCCTATTAAGGAGGTGATAGCGTAGCGAATGAGGCAACCGGACTATAATGCTTTAACACTTTCACTTAGCCATAGGAGTTTGACGGTGGGGCTACTATATAGCCCCTGGTGGCTCCGCACTCTCCCGAATTCGGGGTGCGTACATGCTTGGCCGGGAAATAGCCCTTCGTTAAGGTGGAGGAATTCTAACATTCCGATAGGTCATCGAGTGGTTGACCAGTCTCACGCTATATCATGACAGTCAGTTTTCGGCTTTCTCTACTGAGGTGCTTGTCCGGATGACCCAGGGCACAATCGCAGTAGTTCTCCTAGTGCTACCTTAGCCGATAGAGCGGAACGTAAGGTACCAAAACATAGGAGCCGGGCAAACCCAACATTTGACCAAAGACATGATTCGGAGCTGATGCATATAGGGTCAAACTCACGACGCTGAACACTCCCTAAGGTATTCGGTCTTTATGGTATGAATCGGGCCTAATCAGTGCCCTTTGTAAGAAGCCCCTGGTGTTCAGGTACGTGCATTATTCTGACGTGGCCACATGCCAAGACGCCAGCATCCTTCTCAATTGTACTGAGAATCTGAGGGATGTGTATCAACAAGAGATAGTAAAAATGGTTGACGCAGGGTCTTAATCTAAAAAGAATCCTTGGAACGGGTCCCTGCTGCACGTCTGCGCCTGTGTCTCCGTTGTGCCGTATCCTAGACGGGTGTAGCACGATGGTCATCTGTAAAAGAGAGAAACTTGGGTGAAAAGTTGTCGTGCAAAGAGGTAGTTTTAAAGAAACTATGTATAATTCGAGATGAATAAAAATTGCCACTTGTCTGCGCGCGTTGAGCACCTTGTATTTGTAATAGGGGTGTGGCCATCAAGCTTGTGTGAATTACATATAGCTGCGTCGGACTCGTCTAACCGTGTCCATGGTCTTGACGACCTATCAAATGCTTTAGTTGGTGAGGCCATTTTTTAGTGTGCGGCTGCCAAGGCAGTCGCACTCTCTTCGGCGCGCAAAGATCGCTCAATATTTCCGGTCGCTGTAATGATGCCACATGGACCGGGCATTTTGAGCGTGAGGGAAGCGTAATGCGGTATTGCATTAAAGCAAGCGAAAGCTTCACGTCCAAGTAGTGCTTGATAGCCACTTTGGAACGGAGCAATGTGGAAGGTTAAATTTTCGCTACGGAAGTTATCGGGGAAGCCGAATATAACTTCTAGTAGCAGGGAGCCCGTGCAGTGAGCCCCTGGGCCTGGCGTTACTCCTTTAAAGGTAGTATTGTTGTGGCAAATTTTCGTTGGGTCTTTCCCCATTTTGCGGATTGTGTCTTGATATATCAGGTTTAGACTGCTGCCGCCGTCCATCAGGACTCGTGTGAAATGGTATCCGTCAATTATTGGGTCTAATACCAAGGCAGCCCATCCTGCATGCCGGATATTTGCTGAGTAATCCCGATGGTCGAAAGTGATCGGTTGAGCTGACCAGTGGCAGGACTCCGCGGTGATAGGCCCTTGGGCATATTTCTCTGGAAGTGCCGCTTTATTTCTCCCCTCGATCACGTGTAACACGTTTACTGTTTTGACTTCTGGTGGAAATTTCTTTTGTTCCACAGTGTCTTGCTTGAGAGGCTCGTCCTCGTTTTCGCTTGGTGTATCCTCCCCCTTGTGTACGTCGTTGAGCTTGCCGGACTGCTTGAAGACCCAACATTCTTTGTGGGTATGATTAGCGGGTTTACTAGGGGTGCTATGGATCTGACATATTTGGTCCAGAATTTTGTTGAGGCTGGACAGTTCGTCTCTGGCGCCTTTAGAGGGCAGCTTTCGCTGACCTGACCAAGAGCTTCTGAATCCGGCGTTTACTGCCGTGCTCTTCTGGCTGTCTTCTTTATTCTGGCGCTTATTATTGTTGATGCGCCGTGATTTCCCATTTCCATCTCTGACTTCGGATGTACTTGGGTCACTCATGCGGCATCCGGCTAGCCAGCTGTCCTCACCCACGCAAAAGGGGGTCATGAGGCTTGTTAATGCTGCCATTGTCCTCGGCTTTTCTTGGCAAACGTGTCTGGCAAGCCATTCATCATGGACGCTATGCTTAAAAGCTTCCAAGGCTTCGGCATCCGGACAGTCGACTATTTGGTTCTTTTTAGTAAGAAACCTGTTCCAAAGCTTTTAGGCTGACTCTCCGGGCTGTTGAGTTATATGACTCAAATCGTCCGTGTCCGAAGGTCGGACATAAGTCCCTTGAAAATTTGCCCGAAAAGCGTCTTCGAGCTCTTCCCAGCTTCCAATGGAACTTTCGGGGAGGCTTTTAAGCCAGTGCCGAGCTGGCCCTTTGAGTTTAAGGGGTAAAAACTTAATGGCATGGAGATCATCTCCTCGAGCCATATGGATGTGGAGGATATAGTCCTCAATCCAGACCCCAGGGTCTGTTATTCCGTCGTATGCCTCTATGTTTACGGGTTTGAATCCCTCTGGAAATTCATGGTCCAGCACCTTATCGGTGAAACATAGGGGGTGTGCAGCACCCCTGTATCTGGTTGTACCGTGGTGTTCGGATGTTTGGTGTGTTGCATCATATGGTGGAGCGCGCATGCGTGGTCCATAGATGGATCTGGTTGCGTCGTCCTTTTGATGCGAGCCCTCGCGTGGATTGCGTATTGGCTTATGTGCGTCATTGCTTGCCGCTCTATGTTGGCCATGAGGTCGTCTATCCGGCCAGGTGGCCGTTTTAATTTTTGGTTGTGGGGGATCTAAGGCCTCCTCATTGAATTCAGGTAGCATCTTCCGCTTCGGGTAGCTCTTGGTGGGGCGATTACCGCCATACTTCGCTGTTGTGTTGAGTACTTTACTCCATCTGATTTGGAGTGTGTCTTGCGCAGCCTTGAGCCTTTACTTCTGGTTTTTAGACTCCTCGTGGTGGCAACAAGCCTTTGATGGGCATTCTGTTACTCCAGGTGTCTGTCCGGTGTTATGTCATCCGGGCTATTATCTTTGACAGAATCAGGTTGTTCGGTTTGATTCTCTGTGTTGCCGTGTTCCGGCAGTGGTTCACCCTGCTCTAACGCCTCCGCTTTGACTGCTTCTCGAGGGGATGACCCTTCGTTGCATCCTTCTGCTCCTCGTCGTCGTCTTTTGGTGTGTCCACCATGTAGACGTCATGTGATGGAGTGGGAGTCCAGTGCCCTATGGGCAGTGGTTCCTGTTCGTCTCCTGCATCGTCGTCCATACCGTCGATGTCTTCGGAGTCGAAGTTGAGCATGTTGGTTATGACATCGACAGTGGCTACCAAGTGGGTGGTGGGTGGGCAACAGATTTCTTCGTCATCCGCATCCCAGTCCTGCCGGACATAGTTCGGCCAGGATCCTCCTAGCAAGGAGAGAGACCTTAATGAGTTCAGTATGCCGCCAAAGGGCGAGTGCTGAAAAATATCCGCGGAGGTAAACTCCATGATCGGCGCCCAATCAAATTCACTAGGAACGGGCACAGGCGGATCGGAGTCCGTGGCCGGAGAAGGATCCGGCAGTTTGACAACACGGCTCTTGTGCAGGGTAAGGTCGATGTTCGGCTCGATCACCGATGAGAATAAGGGTACCATGGTGGGGTCCATCCACCCGTCCATGGACTGCGCCACTGGCTCCAAATTGAGGGTCGGAGCAGCTACCGGTGCGATCTCCTGAACACTGTTGGATGGTAGAGCTAAATCGTACTCATCATGACCGCGTGACGCACAAGGCAGAGGCTCGAATCCGTCGAAGATCGAGTCTCCGCGGATATCGGCCGTGTAGCTTAAGCTTCCAAACCTGACCTAATGGCCACGGGCATAGCTATCAATCTGCTCCAGATGGCCAAGCGAATTGGCCCGCAGTGCAAAGCCGCCGAATACAAAAATCTGTCCGGGGAGAAAAGTCTCACCCTAGACTGCATTGCTAACGATGATAGAAGGAGCCATCCAGCCTAACGGCAACGACACAGAGGAACTCTCAATGAAAGCACCAATGTCGGTGTC
Source organism: Triticum dicoccoides (assembly GCF_002162155.2). Lineage (NCBI taxonomy): Eukaryota > Viridiplantae > Streptophyta > Magnoliopsida > Poales > Poaceae > Triticum > Triticum dicoccoides. The sequence continues at coordinate 161,491,051 of NC_041386.1, read as the reverse complement.
AAAACCGGCGGATCTCGGGTAGGGGGTCCCGAACTGTGCGTCTAGGCGGATGGTAACAGGAGGCAGGGGACACGATGTTTTACCCAGGTTCGGGCCCTCTTGATGGAGGTGAAACCTTACATCCTGCTTGATTAATATTGATGATATGGGTAGTGCAAGAGTAGATCTACCACGAGATCAGAGAGGCTAAACCCTAGAAGCTAGCCTATGGTATGATTGTATGTTGTCCTACGGACTAAAACCCTCTGGTTTATGTAGACACTGGAAAGGGCTAGGGTTACACAAGGTCGGTTACAAAGGAGGAGATATACATATCCATATTGCCTAGCTTGCCTTCATGCCAAGTAGAGTCCCATCCGAACATGGGACGAAGTCTTGAATCTTGTATCTTCATAGTCCAACAGTCCGGCCAAAGGATATAGTCCAGCCGTCCGGAGACCCCCTAATCCAGGACTCCCTCAGTGCCCCAATGTATGCCCCGTGAAGCAACGAGCAAGACGGCAGTCCACTGAGAAGCAGGGCTTTATTGTCCAAGAGACACGCAAGCTGGAGGCGGCAGGTACAATCCGAGAAGTTCGATACCCCGAATGGCTGGCGAACCCCGTTGTAGTGCCGAAGAAAGGCGGGAAGGAATGGATGTCCGTCGACTTCACCAACCTAAACAAATCCTGCCCCCAAGACCCATTCCCCCTTCCGCGCATCGATCAAATCGTCGACTCCACCACCGAGTGCGACTTGCTGTGTTTCTTGGATGCATTCTCTAGATACCATCATAACAAGATGGCGATGGAGGATGTGGAGAAGACGGCCTTCTTGACACCATGCGGGGTGTACTGCTACACCTGCATGCCTTTCGGCCTTCGCAATGCAGGCGCAACCTTTCAGCGGCTGATGCACATCGCCTTGGGGCGGCAGCTCGGCAGGAACACGGAAGCCTATGTTGATGACATAGTGGTTAAATCTCGTGAGGCGAGGACGTTGATTCAAGACTTGGAGGAGACCTTCGAGAGCTTGCGCCAAGTGAACTTGAGGCTTAACCCAGAAAAGTGTGTGTTTGGCATCCCATCCGGCAAGTTGCTAAGGTTTCTCGTATCCCATAGAGGGATCAAGGCGAACCCAGAAAAGATCAAGGCCATCAAAGACATGATCCCAACATAGACCCTAAAGGAGATACAAAAACTGGCAGGATGGGTGACCGCATTAGGGCATTTCATCTCTAAGCTACGCGACCGCGCCCTGCCTTTCTTTAAGCTCATGAAGAAGAAAGGCCCCTTCGAGTGGACCCCGGAGGCCGACCAGGCCTTCCGAGACCTCAAGAAATACCTCACCAGCTCCCCGGTGATGGTGGCACCACGGCCTCTCGAGCCTCTCTTGCTCTACCTTGCCGCCACCCCGTACTCTGCCAGCACGGCGTTGGTGGCGGTTCGGGAAGAGCGTCAAGATAAGGGTAGAGCTGATACAGCACCAGGCTGAAGAGGTGCAGCGAAGCCATCAGCGGTGGAAGACCTAGCTCAGCAGAGCAACATCGTGAAGGCTCCCGAGGGCGGTCAGGTCTCAGGAGACCCATCACCTCAGGATATGCCGCAATCTACGCGGGACCCGAGACTCAACGGTGCACCGGCCCTCTTCGAGCACCCAGTGTACTTCGTCAGCACTGTACTGCGGGACGCAAGGGCGCGCTACCCCATGCCACAGAAGTTCCTGCTCGCACTTTTGGTGGCCTCGCGCAAGCTGCGGCGCTACTTCCAGGGGCACCCCATCAAGGTTGTTTCGTCTTACCCATTGGAGAGGATACTCAGGAGCCCAAACTCAGCCGGAAGGGTCGCTGAATGGAACATCGAGCTGCAAGCATTTCAGCTAGAGTTTAGCACCACCAGGGTCATCAAGGGAGTCGCGCTTGCCGATTTTATGGCAGAATGGACAGATGCCACGGCTCTTGAGGAATGAGAAGACCGGTCCACTTCCCCAGGAAGTGAGGCGCCAGACGGCTGGGTCGTGTATTTTGATGGCGCCTTTGTGCACAAGGGCGTGGGGGCTGGAGCAGTGCTCATCTCGCCCACTCAGGACAAGCTTTGCTACGCCATGCAACTCTGCTTTCAGCATGGCGAGAAGGTCTCTAACAACATCGCAGAATATGAGGGCCTCATAGCTGGCCTGAAGGCTGTGGCGGCTATGGGGGTGAGACGCCTTACCGTCAAGGGCGACTCGCAGCTCCTCGTCAACTTCTCCAACAAAGTGTACGAGCCAACGGACGAGCACATGGAGGCCTACCTTGCTGAGGTGCGCAAAATGGAAAAGCAGTTCGTAGGCTTGGAGCTGCAGCACGTGCCCCGGGGCACCAACAAGGAAGCCGATGACATCGCCAAGAGAACATCCAAGCGGCAACCGCAGGAGCCCGGCGTCTTCGAAGAGCGGCTCTTCAAGCCGTCAGCTACGCCGCCTCTTTCAAGCACGACTCAGCCTCGGGAGGAGCTCCCTCAGCCCCCGGCCTTGGGAGCCCCAGATTGCGGCCCAACCTCAGGAGTTCGGCTGCTCCTGGCGCTCGAGTCCCAGGAGGAGTGCTAGACCAAGGAGTTCAGGGAGTACCTGATGCATGGGACACTGCCAGAGAAAGAAGAGGACGCGGAGCGCGTGTCCTAACAGGCCATGGCATACTGCATTCAAGATGGCGAGTTGTACAGGAAACGACCGAACGACGTCACACTGTGCTGCATCTCCAGTGATCTAGGGAGGGAGCTGCTGACTGACATACATGGCGGGGACTGTGGACATCACTCGTCATCACGGACCCTCATCGGCAAGGCCTTCCGCAGTGGATTCTATTGGCCTACAGCACTTAACGATGCAGCCGAGCTGGTGAAGTCCTGCGAAGCTTGCCAATTCCACGCCAAGCAAATCCATCAGCCTGCTCAGGGCCTCCAAACCATCCCGCTCACGTGGCCGTTCGTGGTCTGGGGGCTGGACATCCTAGGCCCATTCCCGTGAGCGCCAGGGGGCTACCGCTATCTCTACGTCGCCATCGATAAGTTCACTAAGTGGGCAGAGGTGGAAGCCGTCCGAACCATTCCAGCTGGCTCTGCCGTCAAGTTCATCAAGGTCCTCGTGAGCCGCTTCGGGGTCCCCAACCGCATCATCAAAGATAAGGGCCCACAGTTCACTAGTAACCTCTTTAAGACCTACTGTGCTAACCTTGGAACGCAGATCTGCTACGCTTCGGTAGCCCACCCCAGGAGCAATGGTCGGCCGAGCGCGCCTAGGCTAATGTCCTAAGGGGCCTCAAGACCAGGACCTTCAAGAAGAAGCTGGAGGCCTGTGGCAGGGGCTGGCACGACGAGCTCTAGTCCGTGTTGTGGTCCATCTGCACCACCGCTACCAAGCCAACGGGCGAGACAATGTTCTTCCTCGTCTACGGTGCTAAAGTGGTCCTCCCTCACCAGGTCAGGCATCGCTCCGCACGGGGCCTGGCGTTCAACGAAACGCAGCAGGACGCCATGCGGGGGATGGATCTTGTGCTGGGGGAGGAACGATGGCGCGAAGCTTCATTAAGAACGGCAAGGTACCAGCAAGCGCTGTGGTGCTACCACTGCCGCAACATTCGCTCCAGGACGCTCGAGACGGGTGACCTGGTCCTAAGGCGGGTCCTCTAGGGAAGGCTTGCACAAGCTCTCAACCATGTGGGAGGGCCCGTTCAGGGTCGTTCACATTGCCAGGCCTGGCGCCGTGCGGTTGGAGACGCAAGAGGGGACACCCGTCCAAAACGCCTGGAACATCCAACACCTCCGGAAGTTCTACCCATGAAGCAAGGCCCAGAGCCTGAGAAGGAAGGCCCAGAGCCTGTGAACCAAGGCCCGGTGCCTATGAAGCAAGGGCCAGATCCTGTGAAGCATGTCCCGGTGCCTGTGCTGAATCGCCGCCCGTGACACTCTCACGTAATAATGAGTTGGGGCTGTACATGCCCGGATTCTCAGGAGCGCCGGCCTCAGGCCCTGGGGCTCCCTCCTATGCCTAGTGGACAGTACTTAGCTCCGCACTGGTAAGAAGACTTGAAGACTAGATTAGGTGCCGGACGCGGCTTTTCATTTGCTTTCCGTAGTTGGCTTGCCTTTCCTTAATCGAGTTTGCCTTTGGCGTTCCTTGCTGATTTGGTTCCTTCACCTTTTACCTCATTTTTTAGCTCTGGGTACCCGTGATCTCTCTCTCGCATACCTCGCGAGGGGGCTAGGCAGGTGCCCTCGCGAGCTTTTCCTTCTCTCTGCCTTCTCGCGAGTCACCCTTGTTCGAGCCTAGAAGCTGGCGCAACTCTCCTGAATCCATGCCCCTTGGGTACCGCGATGCAAAGCGCCAAGTCAAGGTTCGGGTGAATGGTAAAATCCTCTAGCGCACCCCCTAACAAATTCTTGCAGTTCCTGAGCAAATGTAGATATCTCGTGAAGGAAGGGGCATCCCAAACACGCCAGGTTAGGTTATCTCTGCGCAAAATAACAGCATGGCACGTGAATAACACGCAAGTTGCATTAACCAAGAACCATAGTTCGATACACGCCCCTCTGGGCCCATACTAGTTTTATTTTCTGGTGCAGGGAAAGAAAGGAAAAAACCAAACAAAGCGGCATTTCAACAATCTGCGAGGGCAGGCCCTTAGCGACGCCCAAGCCTAGCCACACCCCTCCTCGCGCTTCACGGAGGCGCGTCGACGAGATGACCCACTGCCTCCTTCGAAGCGAGCATGGCGGCTAATCATAGCCACTGCTGCTGGAGCTGTCGCAGGAGGGAGAGCCGCCGTATCTGGAGGAGATGCGGTCGCCGCTGAGGGCAGGCTCGCCCTCACCCTCGTCACGACCGTCGCCAAGGCCGAGCACCTCCTCGCCATTGTTCATCTCGGGGCAGCATCCGGCGCGGCGGCCATCTTCCCCGAACACCCTCACGAAGAGGGTCGACCTGCCGTCATACATGAAGTGGAGCGTGCACCGACTACCTAGGCCGCGCGCGCGGGCAAACCTCTGCCAGCCGCGGGCCAGGGCTATGTTGCCCGTGGCAGAACTCTCGACCGTGACCCAGGAGGCCTTGCTGCAACAACCATCCGCCTGCAACCAGAGCCCTCCTAGACCAGGGGCCGGCAGCTCAGCGACAAAGAAGCGCGGAAGCTGGAGCCGGTTGCCGGTCGGGTTTTCTGACCAAACAACGAACTCCGGTGATGCCTCCGCTAAATGGAAGCGCGGGCGGGGAGGCCTCACCACCATCGCGCACCTCGCCCCGTCAAGTGGACCGCCATGGTTGGGACGGCCCCCTCCGTGTGCCGTGGCACCGCCTCGATGGTGAGCCACGGCGGGGGTCGCAGCGTGCTTGCGCGGGCGGCCGCGACCGCGCTTGGGCACCGTGGAACTAGGACCCTTGCGAGGGGCCTTACCCTTCTCGGCGGCAGAGAACTTCCTTTGAGGCACCATCGGAGGTACTGCGAGCAATGCAGCAAGAAGGAGGAAGCAAGCAAGGAAGAGATGGGCAATAGGGGCTCCGCCCCCTCTCCATTTATAGCAAGAGAAGGCCAACCGGCGTCTCCCATGATCACAGGTAATGATGGTTTTCCTTGCATGTCGCAGGGACTTGTCAAGTCGTGCAGTTGGTGAAGCAGCGTGGGGAAGCGGAGACGCCCACATTCAATCAACCGCCACGCGTCAACCGAGGCCGCAGGCTTTTGGGGCCCGTGATGCTTCGAGATTGACCCATGGCTTCGCCGCGAAGCCAAGCCCGAGCGCACCTTGGGCCTGGGGACTACTGTCGGCGTCCTGGGAACGTGGGTCCCCAGACTTGCCTGCCTGTAGCCCGCGGCGTGGCTGAGCCAGCAGGCCGTACGACCCATCTTCACCAACAAAGCACCCAAGACCCTCGCGAGGGGCCAAGCCTCGCGAGGCGGATGGAGCAAGACCTCCTCTGGAGTGGCCTAGCTAGGCAGGCTCACGAGGAGCGGAGATATCAAGGCGAGGCAAACCTCACGAGGCTCTCGTGACGTGAGCCTTGACGATCGACACCAGGTGGGCGCCAGGCGAGCACCAGCGTGCATAGCGTCCTTGTTTCCTCTTTGGTGCAAAGGGAGGCAAGCATAGTCGCAGAGTACCGAGGCCTCAGGCAAAGGTTGCCAGTTTGGTGCAACAAGACCAAGACCATGGACTGCAAGACGGAGGTCATCGTGGAGCCCAAGACGGCGTCACCACCAGAGCTTTGTGCAGGCGAGGACTACCTTTTGTCAGGATAGCTTGTACTAGCTATCCCCCTTCAAATTAGCCCGCCATTGTTGGCTCCCTTCCCGCTCGAAATTTGGGAAGAGGATCAGGGCCTCTATAAATAGGACTAGCCACCACAGTGGAGAGATCAGCTCGAGAGAGACACAAGTCCATACGCACAAGAATGCCTCAATCTCAGGAAGCCGTTATGCCCTTGTATTGTTCATCATCTGCCCAAGAGGCAATCTACCACCAGCACACTGGAGTAGGGTATTACACCACAATGGTGGCCCGAACCAGTATAAACCTTGTGCCCTTCTGTGTTGTGAGTTCGTCGAGTTCATCCGCGAGATCCTAGCAAGCTAGAGCGTAGATCGGTTGGAGGGAAACACTTCGCGCGCACCCCAGTGTTCGAACCTTAAGGGTTTGCCGGGACCCCAACCCCGACAGTGGTGCCGCTGGAGACACCGCTCTCCTGAAGCTCCTGGCTGAGCAGCTAGTTCTTCTCCTTGGGGACAACCTCAGGAGGGTAGATGACACCTTCGTTATCTGGGTCTTCGGCCGCTGCATCCTGGTAGGCGCGCTCTAGAGAGCACACCACATCCTTCTCCTCGCAAGAGACTGTGATGACGCCGCAGCACCTTGGCATCTTGAGGATGTTGTAAACATGATGAGCCACTGCCATAAACTTGGCCAGGTCTGGATACCCAAGGATGGCATTGTACGGCAGGCGGATGTGGGCGACGTCGAAGTTGATGAGCTCAGTGCGGTAGTTGTTGCGCTTTCCGAAGGTGACAGGGAGGCGGACCTGCCCTATCGACGTGGTGGAGCCGTCGATCACTCTTGAGAAGGGCTTGGTTGGCTGCAGCTGATCATACAACACTTGGAGGCGGATGAACATTTCGACGGAAAGGACATTGAGCCGTGCGCCACTGTCGATGAGGGTCTTTGTGACGAGTACGTTGCTGATGATGGGCGAGCAGAGCATCAGGAGGGCGCCGGCAGTTGCCGCGCACTTGAGCTGGTCGGATGAGCTGAAGGTACTGGTGTACTTGAACCACCCGAGCGGGCGTGTGACCTCGAGCCTAGGGAGGGCTGCGTTCACCTCGCGAGCAAACTGCTTGGAGATGCGCTGAGAGGCCGAGGCCTGAGCGCCGCCCAAGATGCAAGTGATGGCACGAGGCTCCTGGAAGCCCCCAGCCCCTCGTCCTGGTGATGGTCGTCATTCCTCCTCGGTGGTGGCGGCAGCGGAGGGAGGCGAGTATTGCCCTGAGGGCGGTCCACGCGAGGCTGGTCCCTCCAGGCGCCCTCACGAAGTTGGTCCTGCCAACGGTCCTCGCGATGCCGGTTATGCCACTCCTGGCGGGGGCCACGGTTGTCCCAGCGTCCTCCACTTCGGACTCTCCCACGGTCGTAGCCTCGGTCGTTGCGCTCGGGGCATCGACTGAAGCGCCCATCATGGATGGCCTTGAGCTCCTGACAGTCGTCGGTGTTGTGGCTGCGCATGTTGTGGAAGGCGCAGAACGGGCGGCTGGCTTTGGATGACTCGTGGTGGTCGCAGCCGCGCTTCATCTCTGGCTCCGCCACGAGCACGGCAGCCCCCTTGCACTTCACGTCCTTGGTCTTGTCCTTCTTGTGTTCCGGCTCGGCGGCAGGGAGCTCGAGAAGGGAGAGGCGTCCCTCCTCAGCTCTCGCGCACTTGGTTGCCATGTTGAACATCTCCAGAGCTATGCACAGGTCCTCATGTATGGCGAGCTCCTCTTTCATCTAGACATCACGGAAGCTGTCGGAAAATGCTGAGATGATGGCCTCATCCTTCACCTTGGGGATCTTGAGGTGAACGTTGTTGAAACGCTGGATGTACTTCTGTAGGGTCTCCCCTAACTGTTGCTTGATGCACCGCATGTCACCAGTGGCAGGCGGGCGGTCGCGAGTGCCTTGGAAGTTGGCGACAAAGTGCTCGCGCATCTCTCCCCAGGAGGAGATCAATCCCGCGAGCAGGTTCAAGAGCCATGAGCACACGTCGAGTTTGAGAGCTATGGGAAACCAGTTCGCCATAACTTTCTCGTCGCCATTGGCCGCCTCGATGCTTAGCTCATAGAGCTGCAAGAACTCAGCAGGGTGGGCTTGAACTTGCCAGGCCAGACAATGCTGCGCAGCTCGGGGGTGAAGGCGCGACAACCTGCCGTGGTCACTGGAGCCCATCGTGGAGGTAGAGCCTGGTCTTGGTACCCACGTGCCGCCGCCGCATGCGGCGGGTGATCTTGACGTGGTGGTGCGGGGAGTGCAGGAGCATCTTCTTGCGGCCGCGGGACTTCCTGGCAGCTGCCTTCTTCACGCGTGGGCGCCCTGCGCGGTGGGTCGCGCCGCGGGGCTGTGCGTTTTGGTGCGAGGATGATGTCCTGATGTGGAGGTGGCGGAGGGGCTCCATGGGCTACATCGCCCACAGCAGGGAGCGGATGTGGCAGCGAGAGAGATGGCACATGAGAGCCCCTAGCGGCGCTGACGAGCTCGACGATGCGGTCCATCCAGTCTTCGTAGAGGTCATCGACGAGGCGGTAACGTAGGAGCTCGTGCGCCATGAGCAGCACGCCCTGTGTGTCTGCAGGTGCGCGACGAGTGTGGGACGACGAGCCGACCAGAGTCAGCGATGGGGTGGCGGTGCGTCCGTCCCACCGCACAGAGGGGTGCAGCGACGAAGCTTGCTACTCGTTTTGCGCCGGGACGATGGCGACGTTGCCAGTGGACAATGGAGAGCGACAGGGAGGTCCACCGACGGGCACCGTCTGGGTGACACGAGCTGCAAGGGTGGCCTGACGCTCTGCATGGGCCCGGCGAGCGTTAGCCATGGATGCGGCAGAGTAGTGGTGTGTCGATTGATGGAAGAAAGGCTTCAGCGCACCCCTACCTGGCGCGCCAAATGTCGGATTACGGGTTCCGGCAAACCCTTGTGTGGTTCGAACTCCGGAGTGTGCACAAAGAACACTCTCTTCCTAGCTCGCTCACTCAACGATCTCACGACCTAGCTCGACAGACCCAAGGAACAAGAGATATGAGAGTTAATACTGGTTCGGGCCACCTTGCGTTGTAATACCCTACTCCAGTGTGTGGTGGATTGCCTCGAGGGGCTGAGGATGAATTAGTATAGTGGATGAACAGCCTCAGGAGGTGAGGTGTTCTTGGGCTCGATGAGCTGATGTGTGTGAGGATGATCTCCATGCCCCCCTTGCTACGGTGATGGCTAGGTCCTATTTATAGTGGCCTTGGTCCTCTTCCCAAATGTTAGGCGGCAAGGGATCCCACAACTGCCAAGTTTGAATGGGGACAACTAGTACAAGTTATCCTAACAAAAGGTTGTCTTTGCCTACCAAAGGCTCTAGTGGTGATGCTGATGTGGGATCTGCGATGACCCCCGTCCAGCCGTCCTGTTGGTCTTGGTCTTGTTGCACAGATATGGAAGCCTTTGCCTCATGCCTCGGGACCCCGCGGTTGCGCTTGCCTCCTTAGCAGCAAAGAGGAAACTGGTACACTGCGGCCGCTGGTGCCCACATGGCCTTGGTCGTCATGGCTCACGTCACGTGAACCTCGCGAGATGCCCCTTGCATAGTTATCTCTGCTCCTCGGGAGCCAACCAAGTGAGGCCACCCCAGGGAGGTCTTGGTGTCATCCGTCTTGCGAGGCTTGTCCCCTCGCGAGGGTCTTGGTTGGTCGCTGTTGAAGCTGGGCCGTACCAGGCTGTTGATGAAGCCACGCTCGCGGGCCGCAAGCAGGCAAGTCTGGGTACCCCCGGTCCCAGAACGCCGACAACGACTACATCTACCGCATTGATAAATGCTTCTACTTAGCAATCTACAAGGGTATGTAGATTCTCTCCCCCTCTTGTAGTTATGCATCTCCATGGATAGATCTTGTGTGTGCGTAGAATGTTTTTGTTTTCCATGCAACATTCCCCAACAAATGGTATCAGAGCCACGTCTATGCGTAGATGATATGCACGAGTAGAACACAAAGGAATTGTGGGCGGTGATGTTCATATTGCTTCCTACCAATGTCTTATTTTGATTCAGCGGCCTAGTAGGATGAAGCGGCCCAGAGCAACCTTACATGTCCACGCACATGAGGCCTGTTCCATGAACTCACATGCAACTTGTTTTGCATAAAGGTGGCTGGTGGGTGTCTGTTTCTCGTACTTTAGTTCAATCATATTTCATTACGGCGATCCTTGCAGAAGGTTAAATAGCAACTTGATAATCACCTTTGTGGTTTTGCATAGGTAAGACCGTGTAGTGGCCGGATTTCCGCGACATAAATCCCAGCAAATGACCCTTGTGTCATCACCGGCCCCAGGATTATTGTTCCTAGTGGACACTTCCTTGATACCGAATTCCAAGCAGTTACAAGAAATTGAGTACAAGACCCCAAAGGTCAAATGAATATAACAAGGATATCAAGTGGTGGATGATGGTAGCGAATCGTGGATCTCCAACGTTGATGGGACTCCATTCCCATAGGAACATCTGACCAGGATAATTCATATCTCGCATGGCTGCTATCTTCGAATCCTAGGGTGCGAGGTGTCTTCGCAGTACTCCTCGCCGAATCATGATCTGGCCAAGACAATAGCCAGGGATAAGCCAGTAAGTACGTTTGAATGTACTCGCAAACATGATAAACAAAACATATACTGGATGCATATGCTCATGATGATTTAAAATATATGCATGTGCTGACTGAAAATCAAAGCATAGCATGATAAATATTCATATGGTGCAGAAGGATAAACAAATCATGTTAGTAGTAAATCCAGGAAGTGACATGGAACATCGGGCGTTGGACCGCCTGAAGGATTCCAATAAAAATGCCAATCGGGTGTCTAAAAGTGAATCGGGCGAGATAGGACCGCATGAGAACTCAAGCGATGCCATGAGAGGTCTTGAAAATACATGCCATAGTCGGGTGTATGAAGCGACGCCTCATAAAGGGCTTATATGAGAACAATAAATGGAGTATCCAAGTGGACTAGTTATCCCAAGTGATACCCAGATATGAAAATCAAAATGAGTATCCCGGGTGGTCTAGCCATCCCAAGAGATACTCACAGTTGCACATAAGAGGAAAGGGTTAGTCCACAACAATATTTATATCAGCAATAATATTCATAGTGACACCAGTAGTGACAATAATTATCTTGCAAAATGAACCATGATCAATTTAATTATTTCCTCCAAAGACTTACACTAAGATCGACACTTGACCAATCCAAAATGTATTCCTTAACCATGGACGCGGCTATTCGAATAGATATAACTCTGCAGAGGGTGTACTCTTTACCCACATGTATAGGATTTCTTTAGCCAACCCCGAGATGCTGACTAATTCCCGTTACGACCATTGGGTTGAAAACACACCTGGCCAACACACACTAGATTAACTTTCCGGATGCTAGGAACCACCCAAAGCATCGTTCAAGAGAAACTCTAAGGCGGGGAGACCATTGTCTCCAGTAGCATGGGATCACTATTAACACGTGTGCATTACAAGGGGTGCCCTCCTCTCGGCCCAGCTAGATACACCCATGCCCCCTGACTCGATGACTGGCATTGCAGCCGGTACCTGGAAACCCTCATCGTGGCTTCTCTGTACGGTGTGTGCAGGGAAAGGGGTTAACAACTTACTAAACTGTACCCTGCCTATGGCAGGGACAAGTGGTAGCACGAAACTAGTATGGGGGTTACCGAGACAAGACTCGATCTACGGTCAACTCAGGAGGTTTAAGTTTTCCTGCAGTGGTTAGCACAATATATTTCCTTAGAGGTACCCGATAGGGTCAGCACCTGGTATGTCTCGACATACCCTCACTGATCATTCTCGTCACAACGAGATTTTAGTCTCACGGTCACTTTCTCATGATTGATTCTTTCCTGCAGATTAGCCTGGACCAACACATGCATATATGGCACGTGAAAATAACCATACTCACTTATACTTCATGAAGATAAAATACCATGAAGGGGGATCATGCATGTATGAGCAATACTATGCAAACTTCATATGAGTTCAACATATTCATAATTCAATTCTACATGCAAAAAAACAACTAAGCAATCACCATATCATGTGTTCAAGATGCTTGCCTTGAGCATGCAGAAATGTTTGGTGTACATCCAAAACTTTGAAAATTATATCTCCCCTCCATTTCCTATTTTCGAAATATTGTAATCACCACATAATGCCAAAACAGTGCCAAAAGTTGTTTGGACAAAAATATGTAATAAATACTAAAATACACTAGATGGAATTTTAGAAATAACAGAAAAGGAATCAAATGATTTTGAGCTCAGATGATTTTCCTAGGAAATTCCTAAGCTGAGATAATTAAGGAAATAAATATTTAGTAGATTCAGGAAAAACCAGGCCTAGGAAAAATGTTCACCCTCTCTGGGTAAATAAAGCATGAATTTAGAAGTGTGTGGAAATTTGAATAATCAAATTTGGATTTGAAAACTTCTCTAGAATTAATTGCGATCTGCTAGTAAAGAAAAAGAGAAAAGGGTAGAAGTGCGCAATGGGCGGGACTTAGCCGCCTGGCGCAACTAGGGCGAACCCAGCCATTCGGCTACGCGGTAGGGCCAATGACGTCGAAGACATATTCACATAGTATGTCTTCCCCGCGTGAAGGCGGCCCCAATGGAGTTAGTCAGCCACCCACATCATGTCCTCTGGCCGAACTGAGGCGGAGCTCCGGCGAGGATCGCCAACGATTGGTGGCTCTGTTTGGAAAACCGAGGTTGTCGTGGTTTTGTCACGGCAGATGTCCTTGTGAAAGGACTTAGTCGTGTAGCCATCGCTACGGGTTAGCTTAAAGGGGTTAAAGTGGACAAGGGACACGAGAGTTTTATACTGGTTCGGGCCCTTACGATGAAGGTAAAAGCTAACTGTTGTGATGGAATTGCTAGGGTTTCGATGACCTGCGAGCGAATCCACTTTGCCTGGCTCTCGAGTTGTTTTCTGTTGTTCCTAAACCGCCGTCGGGTTGTCCCTTTATATACATAGGTCGTCGCCCGTCAGTTTACAGAGTCCCGAGGCCGGATCATCAACGTGTACAACTCGGTCTCTATTCCTCCTATCTTACAATACAAGTTTACATGATAATGTCGGTTTATGTCTACAGGCCTTAACCCGCCTTTGGGCTTTGGGTCTTCATAAAGCGCCAACGTCCTTTGTCTTCCTGGGCTTCTAATCTTCATAGAGTTAATCCGGCCACTCTTGGCCAGTCTACGTCCAGTAGTAATATACCCAACATTAGGCCCCAGATTGATTTGAACTTGTTCATGTCAATCCTCAATACTTAGAAAAATTCCTGCCCTTGCACCTTCGCATAAATCTTGTAAACCGCCCTGACGTCATCCTCCGGATTTGTAGTAAACCGCCATGACATCACCTGCTTATTTAAAGCTGAAGATATCCCTTCTATTAATAAGCATCTGACAGTCGAGGCAACAATCTCGTTATCTATCCATTTTTTGGGATCCTCGATTCCCGTGCCTATCACTTATCTCTTTGTCCTTATAAATAGGGTGGAGGACCCCTTCCTTTTCCTTCTGTTGCCCTTTCCTCTCTTCTTCCTCCTTGCGACGCCTCTGCACCTGAGCACCGCCGTCGTTGTCAAGCTTCGTAACTGCCTCATCATTGGTCACAGCATCAACCTGACTGGATCAGAAAAACGCGGCGCACCTCTTCTGCTTCAACAGCTCCGGTAAGTCTTCCCCCTTTTTCTTTGTAGATCCACTTAGGGTTTCAGTGTTCATCGGAGTTCATCGAAGCTCCAACGCTATTCTTCTCTTTCCTTTCTAGTAGCATCAAAGACTAGCTAGATCCGTTAGCTCTTTGTGCGACCGTAGCCATACTCTCCCTTTTTCTTATCATACCATCCTCTTCATATAGGAAAATCTCATCCGAACCTGATAAACTGGTATCTGAAATTTAGGTCTAAATATATTCTAGTTTTCTGTCATACCACAGATCTGAAATCATCATATAACTCTTGTGAAACTTGTTTTCCTTCACTTAGGCATTTGTAGATCTATACTCTTCATACCAATATAGGCGGTTTAATTTTTGGAAGTATGATAATCCGGCATATACCATTAGTCCCCTTGTAAACAGTTCATCGCTTTACCACTTAAAAAACACTCGACGTAGGTGGTTTATAACCTCCTCCGGTTTATCAATACTACATGCTTGAATTCCTTTTTACCCAACCTGTTGTACCGTACGCCTTGTCATTAATGAATCATAAACCGGCATTATTTTCTTTCCATATGTTCACTTGCAATGGACAAATAGTTCTATTCCTGTAATTGGGTCCCTTCCCGGGTTACTGAGGAGCAACTGAACGGAATGGTCAAAATTGGTACTTTACCAAAGAAAAATGAAATCCGGTGGCGAGTTCCTGGGCCGGAAAATCCTCCTACCCCTAGAGAGGGTGAAGTAGTGGTGTTTGTTGATCATATAGGTCGTGGTTTTAAACCACTTGGATCCAAGTTTTTCTGGGATGTACTGGACCCAACTCTGTATCCAATATCTGCAACTTTCAGGTTTTTTGTGAAGCATATCTACAAGAAGAACCAACTGTCGAGTTATTCCGGGTTTTCTTCCACTTAAACTGTCGCACTGAATTCATAGACGGGCCCGATACTGAACTTGGTGGCGTCTCCATTCAGAAAAGGAAGGATGTTAGTTTTCCTCACGCCAAACTTCACAGTCACCCAAAGGAGTGGAATAAAAGTTGGTTCTATTGCAAGGACACCTCTCCTGAAGGTGAGATTTGTTTGCCGGGTTACCGTGCTCACCAGCTCGCCAATACTCATCCACTTCCACAATGAGTAAGTGCCCAGTAACTGGCCTCGTACACCCCACAAATAGCCAAGCTTAGAGCTTTCATGGCCACGGTTTTAAAAGGTGTGGACTTCGTCTGTTGCTGGATATCCTGGAGTATCTTGCCATTAAGTCGCCACTCCGGTTTAATGTGCGAGTACACCGGTGACGTAAAAGACTCCCAACGTTACATTGACATTCAGCTAACAGATGAGGAAGTTACCAAGTTTGTTAAGAAGATGCTGAATGAACCGGAAGTTGTCTGTAGCAACACCGGGTTAAGCCCCTTTTATACACAGAACAAACCGCCCGCTATAAGTATTGTTTTTGCTTCCGCTTTGCACCTGATATTTTTGAACTGTGCAACTTCGAATATCCTCTGCCTATTTTTAAACAGGGTGATGATCCGTTCTGGAAGAAGAAACCTCTGGAGAAAGCAGTGAAGCCTTCTCGACCTAAAACAAAAGTTGTCAAGAAAACCACGAAGAGAAAGGCATCGGAACCCATCGGTTTAGAGCTTGATGATGACCCTGATGAACCGGAAGGAGAGTAAAAACTTGATTCACTTGGTTCACTTTTCATGCACCTCATTGACAATGATATTTATCAGGAGGACGCTGAGGGCAGCCAAGCTGACGATGCAGAGGTAATTATCCTTTCCTCTAGTTCAGACCCTCTGCCAACACAAAAAAATCCGTCAAGCAGTTCGAAAAGTAAGATTTTCTCACCCTCTTGCTCACTTGGATCCAAAATTTCTTTCGAAGAAGCAGCAGCACGAGGCTCGCCGCACAACCCGGCACAGCGGCCAAACGGTCACTTCAACCGGTTTACCGAACACCCCGGTTCGAAAACGCCTACCTGAGGTCACACCCACTTCTGACACTTCTTATCCCAAGGCCGGCTATTTCCGACAACCTCTTAATCCGTCCGATTTGAATTATCAGGTGACACCACCTTCATCATCCAGTGAATCAACGGCCACACAACTCCCTAATCTTAAGACCGTTGATGGGTAAGTATTTCAACTCAATCTTTTTGATGTTTCACACTTTATATGATGTGCTAACCTTTGCACCTGTTCTTTTTAGAGCCAAAGTCAGACCCAGTAAGAAGGCTCGGGTGAATAACCCTTCTGAAGACCATGCGGTGATTGAACCGGAGTTGACTACTGAACCGGAAGGCCCAAATACTGAGGCCACATTAGATGAACCGCCCCCTCAAGATCATGACGTTGATGAACAAGTAGAAGTTGATACCGCTGTGCAAGATGATAAACCGGCAAGTCCAGTTCGGACCGATGACGGACATTCTAGTCCAGTGAAGGCTGCTAATATTCCATCAACTCCAAAAAAAAGCTGCTGGTGACAAGGAAGATGAGGTTATCATTACTGGTGTTGGCCACATCTCTCTAGGACATCCTGTTCTTTTGGCAAAACATAGTGCCAAGGAAGAGCATGCTGCCATGGAAAAAGGCAAATGGAGCATCGATTTATCAAGCTATGCCCACCTCAGTGCTCAAGAACTCCACTCTGGCTTTCTAAACCGTCTGCACTCAAATCGTGACTATGAAGCCGGTTTAGTGAATCTGATGAAGGAGCGCTATGAGGTATTTTCATCATTTTTCCTTTCTTAAATCCAATTTGTAAGTACCAACTCTAGTAGCCCCCAAGGGCCGGTTTATGATGGCAATCATAAATCGGGACTTTGTAATATTTTAACCCTTGCACGCTTATCTTTCTCATGTTAAGTAATCTTGAAAATAAACCGGTACTTTATCGTTGTGTTCTTGTACTTTTCGCCTGTGTAGCCCCCAAGGGCCGGTTTATCTTTCCAAGGTAAACCGGGTCTTTAACCAATGCTTCAATGTGAACAGATGTACATTAGCCCCCAAGTGTGAAAGATAATGCTTGCATTGTACTTGGGACTTGCATAAAAAAATTCTGATAACAGAGCAAATAGGCATTAGCCCCCAAGTACAAAGTGCATAACTTGTTATGTGCTTGGTACTTCAAATATACATAACCCATTGATGATACATCTTGTCTTTGTAGGCCGAGCTGAGTAAGAAGGATGCACAAACCGCTGACCTTCAGGAGAACATTAAATCTCAGCAAGTGGAGGTGTCCAAAGCCAAGGAAAAACTGACTAATGCTTTAGAAGCCATGGAGAAGCTGAAGGAGAGCTTTAAGAAGAAGCGTGCAGATTGGGACACAAAAAAGGCCGCTTTAGCAAAGAAGGTCGAAGACACAGAAGCAGCCCTGAAACCGGTGGTTGAGGAACTCACCGGTTTAAAGCAGCGAATAAACGCTATGACTTCCGCTGTGTTTGGTAAGCGTCCTACTCTGACGTTTGTCCAGGTCACCTTTTCCTTATCAGCTGCCGGTTTACTGATGCTTGCAATGTCATAGGGACCCACATTACCGATCTGGCATCTGATATGCGGATAAAGCTGAAGGTTGCCTATACATTGATAGAGCAGCTATATTCCGGATCCCAACGGGCTATCTGCGCTACTGCTTACAATAGGCCTCCTCCAACTTTGATAAAAGAAACCATCGAGAAGCTGTCAATGCCGCGTGCCCGATTGGATGAACTGAAGAAATCAGCTGCAAGGTCAGGCGCTATTACTGCGCTAATCCGGGCCAAGGCATGGATTCCAGATCTTGAACCGACAGAAATTGGCCAAGGCTACCCCAACATAAAGGAAGATGGTTCATAATTCAACAATTATGATCTCCGAAGACTCACAAGGGAAATGTGACCCATAGCGAGCAAATTGGCGGAGGAAACAGATCTATCTCATTATCAGCCGGTTTACGATGTTGATCAGAAAAGACATCCCGCGCCGATACATGATGTGAGGATCTTGTTCCACCAATTCGTAAGTACACTTATGCCCATGAAATTGATCCTTCCCCCCTTATAAGTGAAGAAGCCATGTTCCAAGCTTTAACCGAAATCGACTGGACAACAATTGATTTCCAGCCACTGGGTAGACAGGAGGAGGATGCACCTACTCAAGATGATCCGCAATCGTCAAGTCATCCTGATGATGAATCCTGAACCGGAGAGCAGTTTTAGCCCGTCATAGACTACCCTTTCTTGCTGAAACATTTATCCTGTGTGGGCTGAAAAAATGCCTTGTAATAGGCTAGTTCAAACACTTTGCCTGTTATGCCATCGAGCATACTTATGTTGCTGGATACTGATAACTCGCCGTGCTTTTTGGGATTGGTATTTATATTCATAATCCGCAGTGGTTGTATGCTAACTTGTTCCTGCATACAAGAGATTGAAAAAAAGGGTCCTGGCGGTTTACGGCTGGACGGGTCATGATGCCCAAAAAATAGAACTTGTATGTAGGACCAAGGTTGTTTTACAAGATAGAAAAATACTTGTTACCTTGTTCTTTTTCCCATGGCTGTGTAAAAAAGAGGTGATAACACCAAGCTGGAGTGTAGATGGCTCCTTGCAAGTTTGCCGGTTTACGATAAAACCATACCGAGTTATGATAAACACCGGTTTAACCATATAACACTGGTGACTAGTAGTCAAAACCAGACCGAAACAGAAAAAACCGGACTATAGCTGATCATGTACTAACAATTTAGCATTGTAAGTCACGCCAACTTTTAATAAACGCCGGTTTATCAGAAATACTTATGAATATCAAAAAAAGAACAACTTTGCAAAAAAACACAAGAATAATATGCAAGGCTTTTCATGGGCTTCCAGGCCACTGAGTTAAACCATTTTTCAAAGCCTTTTAAGATGGACCTCAATCTTTAACCAATCATCGTTTTAACTTTGACAAGTTCAGGATCTATGAGATTGACTTGTCAAACGTTCGACGGGTCATACCAGGTTTACCTGGATGGAGTGGCCTACTTAAAGAGGCAGGATAACTCGGGGTTTTAGGTGAATACACCTGGCTTCCAAGCCTGGCTTGATAGCCTATTGCAAAGGTGCAGACTCTTTGTTCTTTGAGAAGCAAAGATCCCCTAAGCAACATTTGGGCTGTGCTCGATGGGTGCCTATGTTTGAGTTGTGCTGGTGAAACACTCTCTTTGGCCCCACATAATTTCCTTTTTGGCTGTAAGCCGATCAAGAGGTGTAGCTATGGTGTAAATAGAACCAAGCCCCCTAGCAATGTCCCTTTGGCTCTAAGCCGATCAAGAGGTGTAGCTAAGGTTCAGATATGACCTAGCCCCCTAGTGATTTCCTTTTATATATGTAGCTTGACAAGCCGGATTAATAGAAATCCACTTTGTAAACAGAAGCCCCCATGAAAACCCATGATGTAAAACAAACAGAGACCACGCTTTAGCTGAGGCTCCGGTTTATTATATTGACTATAATATATACATTGTCATAAGCATGTACATAGAAAGAGCCTATGGCTCAAGTATAGAAAGGCCGAAGATGAGCTATATTCCACGGCCGCGGGGTCTCCTCCTCCGATTTACGTGAGTCTTTGTGCTCTCGAACATCAATGAGGTAGTATGATCCATTGTGCAAATTTTTGCTAATCACAAAAGGCCCTTCCCAAGGTGGGGATAACTTGAGCATATCAGTCTGATCCTGGATGAGCCGGAGCACCAGATCGCCATCTTGAAAAGTCCTGGTTTTAATTGGCTGTGATAACATCAAAGATCTTGTTGGTAAATCGTTGAACGTGCCGCCGCAAGATCACGCTCCTCATCTAATAGGTCCAGTGAATCCTGACGTGCTTTCTCGTTATCAGTTTCAACATAAGCCGCCACGCAGGGCGAGTCATGACGTATGTCACTACGAAGAACTGCCTCTGCTCCGTAAACCATGAAGAAAGGCGTGTAAACTGTAGATCTGTTTGGTGTGGTGTTGATGCTCCATAACACGGAAGGTAACTCCTCCACCCAACAACCCGGTGTCCGCTTTAAAGGAACCATAAGCCGGGGTTTGATACCTCTCAAAATTTCTTGATTGGCCCTTTCTGCTTGGCCGTTAGATTGGGGGTGAGCCACTGATGACACGTCAAGCCGGATGTGCTCTCGTTGATAGAATTCCTCCACAGCACCTTTGGAAAGATTAGTACCATTATTAGTGATAATGCTTTGTGGAAAGCCAAACTGGAATATCACCCTTTTGATGAATTGAACCGCCGTGGCTGCATCACACTTACTGACTGGCTCTACCTCTACCCACTTGGTAAACTTATCAACTGCTACCAATAGGTGAGTCTTCTTATCGACCTCTTAAAAGGTCCAACCATATCGAGCCCCCAAGTTGTAAACGACCAAGTTATTGGGATCATCCTTAACTCTTGGGCCGGAACATGAGCAAGGCATGCAAACTTTTGACAACCATCACACCTCTTTACCAGATCCTCGGCATCAGCGTGAGCCGTTAACCAATAGAAGCCGTGACGAAAAGCCTTAGCCACCAAGGATTTTGAACCAGCGTGGTGACCACAATCTCTCTCATGAATCTCACGCAATATCTCACAACCTTCTTGAGGAGAGACACAACGCTGAAATGCTCCTGTGACACTACAATGATGTAGCTCTCCATTGACAATGGTCATTGATTTCGATCGCCGGATTATCTGCTGGGCCAGAGTTTTGTCCTCTGGTAACTCGCCCTGGTTCATGTACGCCAGGTACGGGACCGTCCAATCCGGAATAACATGAAGAGCCGCCACCAATTGAGCCTCCGGGTCGGGCACATCCAAATCCTCTTCTGTAGGTATCTTCACTGACGGATTATGCATTACATCGAGGAAGGTATTGGGTGGCACCGGTTTACATTGAGAGCCTAAGCGACTTAAAGCGTCAGCTGCTTCATTCTTCCGCCGGTCTATGTGGTCCACTTGATAACCCTTGAAATGACTAGCCACTGTATCCACCTCTCGTCTTTATGCTGCCATAAGTGGATCCTTGGAATACCAAGTGACAGATACCTGCTGAGCCACCAGGTCCGAATCACCGAAGCACTTAACCCGGCTTAAGTTCATTTCCTTAGCCATCCGAAGACCATGGAGCAAAGCCTCATACTCAGCTGCATTTTTAGTACAAAGGAACATTAAACAGAGAACATAACAAAACTTATCACCTAGTGGGGAAGTTAATATGACTCCAGCCCCCGAGCCCTCCAATTGCCTGGACCCATCAAAGTGAATAGTCCAATAAGTGTTGTTTGGCCTTTCCTCCGGTCCCTGCGACTCTGTCCAATCATTGATGAAGTCCACAAGTGCCTGGGATTTGATTGCTGTGCGAGGTGTATATTTGAGCCCATGAGGTCCAAGCTCAATAGACCACTTAGCAATCTGGCCGGTGGCTTCTCTGTTTTGGATGATATCTCCCAGTGGAGCTGAACTGAGCACTGCGATAGGATGACCTTGAAAATAATGCTTCAACTTCTGGCTTGCCATAAAAATTCCATACATCAGTTTCTGCCAATGTGGGTATCTCTGTTTGGATTCTATAAGCACCTCGTTGATATAATAAACCGGCCATTGAACCGGATACTCTTTCCCAGCCTCCTTGCGCTCCACAACAATAGCCACACTAACAGCTCGGGCATTAGCAGCCACATATAGCAATAAAGGCTCCTTATCAATCAGATCTGCAAGGATAGGTGGGTCGGCTAACTGTCTTTTTAGATCTGCAAGTGCTTCATCAGCAGCATCACTCCAGACGAAGTGATCCGTTTTCTTTAACATCTGATACAAAGGGATACCCTTCTCTCCAAGGCGACTCATAAACCGGCTTAAGGCCGCAATCCGGCCCGCCGGACTTTGAGCATCGTTAATGCATGCCAGTTTAGCCAGAGACGTGATAGCTGTGATTTTCTCCGGATTAGCTTCAATCCCCCTGTTAGACACCAGAAAACCCCAAAGCTTGCCTACCGGTACACCAAAGACACATTTGGCCAGACTAAGCATCATCTTATAAACCCGGAGGTTATCAAAAGTTTCCCTCAAGTCACCTATCAATGTCTCCTCCTTTCTGGATTTAACCACAATATCATCCACATATCCATGTACGTTGCGTCCAATTTGTTTATGTAGACAGTTCTGAACACAGCAATAATAAGTTGCCTGGGCACTCTTGAGCCCGAAAGGCATAGATACATAGCAGAAGGCTCCAAAGGGGGTTATGAAGGTTGTCTTCTCCTGGTCCTTAACTGCCATTTTGATCTGATGATAACCAGAATAAGCATCCAGAAAACACAAATGGTCACAACCTGCTGTAGCATCAATAATCGGATCAATATGAGGGAGAGCAAAAGGATCAGCTGGACAAGCTTTGTTCAAATCTGTGTAATCCACACACATACGCCAAGTGTCGTTTTTATTAAGTACCAGCACCGGATTAGCTAGCCACGCAGGGTGAAAGACCTCCACGATGAAACCTGCTGCCAAAAGTCGGGCTACCTCCTCACCAATAGCCTTACGCCTTTATTCTTTGAAGCGGCGGAGAAACTGCTTGACCGGTTTAAACGTAGGATCTATATTAAGGGTGTGCTCAGCGAGTTCCCTCGGTACACCTGGAAAGTCAGAAGGCTTCCATGCAAAGATGTCCCGGTTCTCACGAATGAAATCGATGAGCGCGCCTTCCTATTCCGGATCCAAGTTAGTGCTGATGCTGAACTGCTTGGATGAATCACCAGGAACAAAGTCAACCAGTTTAGTCTCCTCAGCCGATTTAAACTTCAGTGCCGGATCATGCTTAGTAGTTGGCTTTTTCAAAGAAGTCATATCTGCCGGATCAACATTGTCTTTGTAAAATTTCAGCTCCTCCATGGCACAAACCGACTCAGCATAAGTTGCATCCCTTTCTTCACATTCCAAAGCGATCTTCCGACTTCCATGCACCATGATGGTCCCCTTATGACCTGGCATCTTAAGCTGTAGATAAACATAAAAAGGTCTGGCCATGAACTTAGCATAAGCCGGCCGTCCGAACAGGGCATGATATGGACTCTTGATTTTCACCACTTCAAAAGTCAACACCTCTGATCTTGAATCATGATCGTCTCCGAAAGCAACTTCTAGAGTTATCTTACCAACTGGGTAAGCCGATTTACCAGGCACTACCCCATGAAACACAGTGTTCGACGGTTTAAGACTCTTATCTGTTAACCCCATGCGACGAAAGGTTTCATAGTAAAGGATATTGATAATGCTTCCTCCATCCATAAGCACCTTGGTAAATTTGTACCCAACCTGGGGTGCCACCACTATAGCCAGATGACCCGGATTGTCAACCCGGGGTGGATGATCCTCTCGGCTCCACAGGATGGGTTGTTCAGACCAGCGCAGATAATGAGGTACTGTCGGTTCAACAGAGTTAACAGCCCTTTTATGAAGCTTCTGATCGCGCTTACATAGGCTAGTGGTGAAGACATGATACTACTCTAATAACCAGATTGCTGCTGTTGTTGATTCCCTTGATGATTGTAACCTTCCTGGTTGCCCTGGCTATTTTGATTGCCATGTCCAGTTTGGTTGCCCTGAAACCCTGAACCAGAACTGCCACCACCATAACCCGGCCCATGGAAACCGCCTCCTGAACCACCGGGCGGTCCATTGTCATATTGAAAAAGATTTGATTTTTTGAACTCCCGCATAATGAAGCAATCTTTCCAAAGATGCGTAGCGGGTCTCTCCTTTGATCCGTGCTTTGGGCAAGGCTGATTTAACAGGCGCTCTAGGTTGGAACCTGAACCTCCACCCCACTAGGGCGGTTTACCCTTACGCTGCTGACCGTTATCCTGGGCGTTGGTGTTAGCCACAAAGTCCAAGCTATTGTCTGCCTTGCGTTTACCATTGTTCCCATGACCTGCCGGATTATGTTGTTGCCCTTGGCGTTAACGTTGTCGCTCCTCTTTCCCTTCCCTGTCTTGTCATCCTCAGACTCGGTGTCCTTGGTACTATCAAAGTCGGCATACTTCACTAGAGTCGCCATGAGTGTTCCCATGTCATTACAATGGTGTTTAAGCCGTCCCAATTTCAGCTTCAAAGGTGCAAACCAGCAATAGCCCTCCAATGTTAAAATGGCTGTGTCAGCGTTGATGCGGTCCAACGAATGCAAAATCTCCAAAACCCGGTGCACCCAGTGGGTCATTGATTCTTCTTCCTCCTGGACACAGGCAGCTAAATCCACGATGGACATAGGCTGTTTGCATGTATCTTTGAAGTTCTGGATAAACTGGGCCCTTAACTCGGCCCATGATCCAATAGAGTTGGCTGGTAGATTTTTAGCCATGTGCAAGTTGTTCCCTCCAACATCATGGTAAAGTACTTGGCACACGCCGCTTCGTCCATATCCAGCATCTCCATTGCCATCTCGTAACTCTCCACCCATGACTCAGGGGATAAATTGGTGGTGTAATTTGGCACTTTACGCGGGCCCTTGAAGTCCTTGGGTAACCGTATGTTGCGCAGAGCTGGAACAAGACATGGCACTCCCAAAGAACTGGAAGTAACCCCCGGTTCCACCGATGTTGTTGGACGTGCCCTAGCGCGATCCACTACATCATGGGCATTGCCACCGCCACCCGCCAGGTTATTGCCACGGGATGGATTACGATTCCTCGCACTTCTTGATAGAGACGGCTCATCGATGTGCCTGCTGTAGCTCCGGCTTGGCGAGGAGTGGAGTAAATCCTTTCGCGGCTATATGAATAGGCCTGCTGATGAGTCAAAGCGTCTGTAGGAGGTCCCTAGCCCGTCGTGTCTCAACTGCTACGGGGGACTCGGCATCAATCGGGAGAGCTGCCAATCGTGAAGCGGCCGCAGCGATGTTATCCAATGGGTTAGAGTAATGACCTGGAGGTGTTGAAACGTGATGTGGTGGAAGGTCGTTTTGACGAGGCGGAGGAGGCGGATCGGTCGCACGAGGCTGAACTAGCGCCCTGGTCTCTGGTGCCTCCACGGGGTTTACCACAGGTTGGTTCTGGTGCCTAGTCCGGGTGTGTTAAAGAGATTCCTCGCCTCTAAGACTGACGGAAGGCATGATCGGTATCTTCTCCTCATGACGTCCTCCGACGCACTCTGATCCAGCATAAGCCGGTATGCCTGAGCCTCCAATCCGGCCCGCTCTGTAGCCATCCTGGTATTTTGTGCTGCTAGGTCCGCTTTAGCTTGAGTGATCTGATCCTTCACCTTTGCAATCTCTGTGTTGTGTTGATCCCGGTTTGCCACGTCCAACTCCACCGCCAACAACATTGCTAAAGCGTCGAATAGATCAGACAAAACTTGAGTCGGAGGCGGCGTCGAGCCCCTGCTCCCGCTAGTGTTGCTATTGCTGAACCGGAGATCATTGCTGCAGCGGTAGAAGAGTGTTGCGCTGGTTGTGTATCGTCCATGAGGACCGCGACCCGGCTCGGCAGATCAAGGGGGTCCGGAATACTGTTGCCCATGGAACCTCCACTAATCCGGCCATCCTGCAGCTGCTATAGCGACTCGGTCTCTCCGATTGAAGACTCGTCATCGGAGCAGACAACGGTTTTGCCCCCAGATGTCGATCCATCCTCATATTTTGCCCCATGGATGACACCTACGAAGACATGCTTTACGGCGGGCTGAACTGGGGCAGAGCTTGCACGCTGAGCCGTCTCGATGATGTTGGTGCAAATGTCCGGCTCAGGGCCCGGTTCGCCGATCTTGCCGATGAAGACATGAATTCCACCAAAGGGGACCCGGTACCCGTATTCAATTGAACCGGCCTCGCGACCCCATCCTGCGTCGTCGATGCAGAGCTTACCGCGATGACTTTTAGCCATCCGGCCCACAGCGTATCCCTTGAGTCCTTCGAAGCTACCCTTCAAGGAGTCGAAACCATCGTGTGATAGCCCCGCGGTGGGCGCCAACTGTCATGGTTTTGTCACGGCAGATGTCCTTGTGAAAGGACTTAGTCGTGGAGCCATCGCTACGGGTTAGCTTAAAGGGGTTAAAGCAGACAAGGGACGCGAGATTTTATACTGGTTCGGCCCCTTACGATGAAGGTAAAATCCCACTCCAGTTGTGATGGAATTGCTAGGGTTTCAATGACCAGGGAGCGAATCCGCTTTGCCTGGCTCTTGAGTTGTTTTCTGTTGTTCCTAAACCGCCGCCGGGTCGTCCCTTTATATACATAGGTCGACGCCCGTCGGTTTACAGAGTCCCGAGGCCGGATCATCAATGTGTCTCTATTCCTCCTATCTTACAATACAAGTTTACATGATAATGTCGGTATATGTCTATAGGCCTTAACCCGCCTTTGGGCCTTGGGTCTTCATAAAGCGCCAATGTCCTTTGTCTTCCTGGGCTTCTACTATTCATAGAGTTAATCCGGCCACTCCTAGCCGGTTTATGTCTAGTAGTAATATCCCCAACAGAGGTCATCCACGAGCTCAGGAGGTCGAGGCGAACACGTGGGTACCTTGGTCGTCGGAGTGGAGGGTGTCGCGGGTGGCGAGCTCAGCCGAAGAGCTCTGTCGGAGGCAAGTTTGGTGTTTCGCCCACAGGCCATCTCCGATGGAATTTATGAGCAGGACGGATTCGTGGGAGCTCCAGGAGTCTACTGGTGGAGATAAGAGAGTGGGGGAGGCTGTGGTGGATTCAGAATCAAAGCAGCAGTGGCGGCGGCAGTGGTTGCCAGAATTGGAGAAGATGATCTTCTCTGTTCATGCTGCTACTACGGGAGGATCAATTAGGGAGAGGGAGAGTGAGATGGTGCTATTTGAGGGCCTAGGGTGGCTTTTATAATGCGAGGGCATTGGTTCTGTGGTGTCCAGCAGATAAGCACGGCGGCGACGATCATTACAACAGCAGGTGAGGCCGTTCAGGCTAGCAGGGTGGTCGGTGAGGACGGTAGCCATCCACAGTTACTCCTAGGAGGAGCTGGGTGGCTCGGGGCGTGTCGTGCATTGCGGGAGGAGAAGTGGCCGTGTGGGACTCGTGGGCGGCGGACCTGGTTGCCGTGGACAGCGGTGGACGATGCTTGGAGCCAAGGCGAGTTGTCGGCGAGGGTCCAAGTGGTCAGGCTGATCCAGGGATGGATCAGGTTGAGAGGGGGAGGCATCAGAGACACGGCAGGAGCTCGATGTCGACGCATGCAAAACACACGCTCTGGATGTGCCTAGAGCACGTGCAAAGAGTGCTTGACGAAATGCCTCAGTGGTCTAGGAGCCTCTGATGCCAGTGCAAATGAACATGATTGTGAACCTGGTTATGAGAGAGCTAATGGACATGCTAGTTTGGCCAAATGACCAAGTGTCCAAGGTAAGTTAGAAAGTGGCAACATTTGTGTCATGCCCACAAGGTGTTTGATAGAATGCTAGGGCTAGCTAGGAGACTTTGTTGGATTTGAAACTTGGCAAGATGGAGTCTCTTTAGATGGTAGAGATGATGGTGGAGTTGGTTTGGCAAGAAGAGAAACTTGTTGGTGCAAGTTTTACCTGAATTTAATTCAGGATAGAAACTACAGAGGAGTATTTGGTGGACTTGTAAGTTGAAATTGGAGCTGCCCTTCAAGACTTAAGGTACTAATTGGAAGGACTAAAAGGTAAACAAGTTTCCGAACTATCGGAGCTAGGAAAATTGGGGTTGCAGTTGTAACTCATAAATGGGACAAAAATGAAAAGAGAGTGTATCACTCAAAATTTTCAAAAGACCTAGTTAGGTTTTGCCTGGAAATGATATACATGCATCACATGACCTCTCACAATTTTTTGGGGATTTTAAAACAATTATTTAAAATGATTTTAGTGCAAGAGAAGTATTTCAAAGGCTGAAAATGCTATTAAAAGAATTATTTGTGGAAATTTTTATTATGAAAATATTTCCTACTGTTATTAATGATATAAATGAAATGATTTACAAAACAACCAAGGACCAAAATATTCTACAAAATGATATTCTATAGAGGGAAGAATTTTGTAAAATAGAAAACAGAAAAGGCTGTGAAATTAATAAATGACCTAGTATAACTCAAAATTTCATTCCTGGCCAAATTTTACTTAATAAAATTATGGTTGAATTTTTGGGGTGTTACAAACTCTACCCCCCGTAAGAAAATATCATCCTCGAGATTTGTTAAGGGTGGAAGAACTAAAACCAAATCACAACAAATGATCATATGCAGAAGGCAATCATGGCAATGCACTTATGACATACGCCCTAAATTACAATACAATGGTTGCATCACGTAAACTGGTGCTAGGTACTGCAACAATGACCGTCTACGGTCTGAAGGTGAGTTCTACAAGGTCTTGTGGAAGGGTTCCCGGTGCTGGAGCACATTCTTCTTCCAGGGGAAGTGAAGGAAATAAACGAAGAACACGCCCTTCCGGAGTTGGCCAAGGTGGTCCGCCAATGGCGATATGGGGATTCAGGACAACAAGATAATGGAGGCATTCCATTAGTTGTTGGGTTAGATGCTCCTGGGCCAATACATACTGAACGAGATTAGCCAGAGCTAGATCTCTTTCTACACGTTCACAGTGGAACGTGGCTTCTGCTCCAGAAGCTACGTGGCTCGGGAAATAGTAGTATTTCCTTTCACTGGTAGCAGGTACCGTGAATCAAAGATGGGTAACTTCTTCATAAGCAGCAACCTCAATAGCTATGCCTGAGGTTGGCATGGATCGTCCGACGAAGACAACATATGGAGGGACTTGATTTAAATCCTCTCATGGGATGTGCAAAACTGTCTACTATTTTGAGGAATCAGGGGTGATCCTCATTTTAAACAACTCATACTGCGATGGGTGGCTAGAACCAAGTGTATTGCGGGTCAAATCCACAAAACCTTAACAAAACTACCAGGGCTTGCATCTGGAGTTCTCAGGTAGGCTCCGGGGTGAGACATGGAAGGATGAATGGAGAAGAGCGATGCTCAAGTGTGGTGGTGGCTGGTGTGGTGTATGGATACAACCCCTTATAAGGTGCCTGGATCAGGAAACATGACGCGCCGCTGGTACGACTTGTGCATCAGCTCCGATATAGGGTTGTCCAAGTCAAATTGTCAGACACCAC
Organism: Triticum dicoccoides; assembly: GCF_002162155.2. Lineage (NCBI taxonomy): Eukaryota > Viridiplantae > Streptophyta > Magnoliopsida > Poales > Poaceae > Triticum > Triticum dicoccoides. The sequence goes on along the minus strand of NC_041386.1, from coordinate 161,461,954 downwards.
TTCTCAAAAGGAGTGTGACATATTACTGTGCATGTCGGCAGTCACGTATAGCATTTATTCTATTGCCATATGCCAAAAATTTACGCTAGATCACACATAGTACCATTACAACAATGGCACACGGGTAGTTTACAACCTCACCACGCCATGCGATTGCTACCTTGAAAATACAAGATAATAGGAGTACTAAGTTTTGACAACCATACTGGTGGACTCAGTCCACCTCGTTGACATCTAGTGTGTGTGTCTTGTAGATGTCGGGGCTTCTCTGTTAGCTTCAGTGTTAGAGTTGATTGAGGTAGGATGTGGAGCTACAGTGCTGGGATAGCAGTGATGCCCCTCATGGGGTCTCGTGGTCACAATCCCGTTGGAGTATGTCTCCAAGAGATGATGAGTTCCCTTGGGGAGGCAAAGGCATTGCCTGGATAGATGACAGGAGCAGACCTTCGGGGCTCACCTGGCCTCCCAAGTATCATTATCGAGGTGTCGGTGTCGGTTGCAGCTTCACCTCTCACCGGTGTCAGGAGAGAAAGAGTCCCGCGGGTCGCAATCAGATCATTGGTGACCTAATCGAATAGTGCCTCTTGCGCTCTCAGGTAGCGCACCAGATGCACTAGAGTAGGATCCGACTCATGGTCACCGTTGGTGACTTGGGTCGGGCTACCATAGCCTTCACGACTAGGGTAGTAGAAGAAAGGCCAAGTGTTAACACTCGGTGACAAGTGTAGGAGACTAACTATACCCTCTCGGGCTGCAAGTTGGATGGGTTGGGGCTTTTCGGATGTCGTCCTCCCGATGAACATATTATGGGGGTTTGTCTATGCCAAAAGCATGAAGAGTGAGATTGGCAAGGATGGCTAAGAAATCTCCAAGCTCAGATGTGGTGGTCTCATTGTGAATGATGGGACCAAGCATCTTGGTGGCTTGGAAACGGAAATCTGCCTGCGAGTGAGGGTTGTGATGTGTTGAGTTGGGCCAAGGCTTCCTTATAAGCCAGTGTGGTCTTCCATTGCACGCTTGTGGATGGGACAACTCAGGTGTCGGCCACAGACGCACGACCTATGGGCTAGGATGTTGGGTTGGGCACCGACTATCAAAAAGATGTCAGCTAGCCAATGTGCGTTGTCGGAGGGCTTGACTATGGATAGGAAAGGATGTGGATGGTGTGGAAGCCTAGAGATAGTGACATGCTAAGATAGGATTAGCCAGTGGTTAGCCTGGCTCTAATACCAAGGTTGTAGGGGACGGATCTCTGGGACATAAATCCCAGCAAATGACCTTGTGTCATCACCAGCCCCAGGATTAATGTTCGCTGTTGGACACTTCCTTGATACAGAATTCCAAGAAATTACAAGAAATTTAGTACAAGACCACAAAGGTCCAATGAATATAACAAGGATATCAAGTGGTAGATGATGGAAGCGACTCGTGGATCTCCAACATTGATGGGACTCCCATTCCCACAGGATCAACTGACCAGGATAATTCCTATCTCGCACGGCTGCTATCTTCGAATCCTAAGGTGTGGGGTGTCTTAGCAATGTCAATCGCTTAAGCGCCTTGTAATTTCTTTACTTTATCACTATGTGTTAGCAATAGTTGTAGAAGCAATAGTTGGCGAGACGACCCCAATGCAATGATGGAGATCAAGGTGTCATGCCGGTGACGATGGATATCATGATGATGCTTTGGAGATGGAGATCAAAAGCACCAGATAATGACGACCATATCATGTCACATATTTTTGACTGCATTTGATGTTTATCCTTTATGTATCTTATTTTGCTTAGAACGACGATAGTACTATAAGATGATCCCTTCACTTAATTTCAAGATAAAAGAGTTCTCCCTGAGTATGCACCGTCGCCAAAGTTCTTCGTTTTGAAGCACCTCACGACGATCGGGTGTGATAGATTCTATGTTCACATGCAGAATACTTGGGTTAAACTTGGCGATCCTTGCATGTACAGACATCGTCTCGGAACACTGGAGACCGAAAGGTTGAACGTGAGTCATATACATAGTAGATATGATCAACATAGAGATGTTCACCTTTGAAGACTACCCCATCTCACATGATGATCGGACATGGGTTAGTTGTTTTGGATCATGTATCACTTCGAAAACTTGAGGGATGTTGATTTAAGTGGTAGTTCATTAGTAATTTGATTATTTGAACTAAAATTTATCATGAACTTAGTCTTACTAGTTTTTGCATATCTGTGTTGTAGATCAATGGCCTGTGCTACCATTCCCTTGAATTTTAATGCGTTCCTAGAGAAAGCTAAGTTGAAAGATGATGGTAGAAACTACACGGACTAGGTCCGTAACTTGAGGGTTATCCTCATTGCTGCATAGAAGAATTATGTCCTTGATGCACCGCTAGGTGACAGACCTCCTACATGAGATGAGGCTGATGCTATGAATGTCTGGCAAGCTCGATCTGATGACTAATCAATAGTTCAGTGTGCAATGCTTTACGGCTTATAACCGGGACTTCAAAATTGTTTTGAATGCCACAAAGCATATGAGATGTTCCAAGAGTTGAAGTTAATATTTCAAGCAAATGCCTGGGTTGAGAGATATGAAGTCTCCAACAAGTTCTTTAGCAGTAAGATGGAGGAGAACAGTTCTATCAATGAACACATACTCAAAATGTCTGGGTATCATAGCCACTTCACTCAGCTGGGAATTGATCGTCTAGTTGAGAGTGTTATTGACAGAGTTCTTCAGTCACCGCCACCAATCTACAAAGGCTTGGTGATGAACTATAACTTGCAAGGGATGACAAAAATGATTCTCGAGCTCTTTGCGATGCTGAAATCGGCGAAGGTAGAAATCACGAAGGAGCATCAGGTGTTGATGGTTAACAAGACCACTAGTTTCAAGTAAAAGGGCAAGGGAAAGATATGGAACTTCAAGAAGAATGGCAAGCAAGTTTCCGCTCCCGTGAAGAAGCCCAAAGCTGGACCCAAGCCTGAAACTGAGTGCTTCTACTGCAAGGGAAATGGTCACTTTAAGTGGAACTGCCCCAAGTACTTGGAAGATGAGAAGGATGGCAAAGTGAACAAAGGTATATTTGATATGCGTGTTATTGATGTGTTCCTTACTAATGCTAATAGTAGTGCCTGGGTATTTGATACTGGTTCGATTTCTTATATTTGTAACCCGGAACACGAGCTGCGGAATAAACGAAGATTGGCTAAGGACGAGGTGACGATGCGCGTCGAGAATGGCTCCAAGGTTGATGTGATTGCCGTCGGCACGCTACCTCTACATCTACCTCCGGGATTAGTTTGGACCTGAATAATTGTAATTTGGTGCCAACGTTGAGCATGAACATTATATCAGGATCTTGTTTATTGCGAGATGGTTATTCATTTAAGTGTTGAATAATGGTTGTTCTATTTATATGAGTAATATATTTTATGCTCATGCACCTTTGATGAATGGTCTATTCTTGTTGAATCTCGGTCGTAGTGATACACATATTCATAATATTGGTTCCAAAAGGTGCAAAGTTCATAATGATAGTGCAACATACTGGTGGCACTGCTGTTTAGGTCATATTGGTGTAAAACGCATGAATAAACTCCATGCGGATAGACTATTGGAATCACTTGATTATGAATCATTTGATACTTGCGAACCACGCCTCATGGGCAAGATGACTAAAACTCTATTCTCCGGAACAATGGAGCGAGCTAATGAGTTATTGGAAATAATACATACCGATGTATGTGGTCCGATGAGTGTTGAAGCACGCGGCGGGTATCGTTATTTTCTAACCTTCACAGATGATTTGAGTAGGTATGGTTATATCTACTTGATGAAACACAAGTCTGAAAACATTTGAAAAGTTCAAAGAATTCCAGAGTGAAGTAGATAATCATTGTAATAAGAAAATAAAGTTTGTATGATCTGATCGTGGAGGTGAATATTTGAGTTATGAGTTTGGCCTTCATTTTAAGACAATGTGGAATTGTTTCACAACTCGCGCCACCAGGAACACCACACTGTAATGGTGTGTCGGAACGTCGTAACCGTATTTTATTAGATATGGTGTTTTCTATGATGTCTCTTACCGATTTGCCTTTATCATTTTGGGGTTATGCAATCGAGACAGCTACATTCACGTTAAATAGGGCACCATCTAAATTTGTTGAGACAACACCATATGAACTGTGGTTTGGCAAGAAGCCTAAGATGTCATTTCTTAAAGTTTAGGGATGCGATGCTTATGTAAAAATGCTTCATCTTGATAAGATCGAACCCAAAGCGGAGAAGTGCGTCTCCATAGGATACATTATAGAAACTAATTTCTAGAGAAGGAGTTTCTCTCAAAAGAAGTGAGTGGGAGGAATGTAGAACTTGATGAGGTAGTTGTACGTTCTCTCGAATTGGAAAGTAGCACATCAGAGAAAACCGTTCCCATGATGCGTACACCAACTAGAGAAGAAGCTAATGATAATGATCATGAAACTCCGGATCAAGTTACTACTGAACCTCGTAGGTCAACCAGAACATGTACCACACCAGAGTGGTACAGTAATCCTGTCCTGGAAGTCATGTTGCTACACAACAGCGAACCTTCAAACTATGAAGAAGCTATGATGAGCCCAGATTCCGACGAATGGCTTGAGGCCATGAAATCTGAGATAGGATCCATGTATGAGAACAAAGTGTGGACTTTGGTGGACTTGCCTGATGATCGACAAGCCATTGAGAATAAATGGATCTTCAAGAAGAAGACGGATGCTGATGGTAATATCACTATCTACAAAGCTCGACTTGTCTCAAAAGGTTTTCGACAGGTTCAAGGGGTTGACTGCGATGAGACTTTCTCACCCGTAGTGATGCTTAAGTCTGTCCGAATCATGTTAGCAATTGCTGCATTTTATGATTATGAAATCTAGTAAATGGACGTCAAAACTGCATTCCTTAACGGGTTTCTTAAAGAAGAGTTGTATACGTCCAGAAGGTTTTGTCGATCCTAAAGGTTTTCCCGGTCATGTCTACATCATTCTCGAACATGTAGGGTCCGCACGCTTAATGTTTGTTGATGTGAGTTATGTGAATTGGTGACCAAATATTGTTCAGAGTCCTGTATGAGGTCACGGACATGACGAGGAGCTCTGGAATGGTCTGAAGGTAAAGATTGATATATAGGACAATACTATTTGGTCTCCGAAAATGTTTCGCAATGCACAAGGTATTTGATATATAGGACAATACTATTTGGTCTCCGAAAAGGTTTCGGAAGGGGTTCCGGGAGACCTACGCGGAGTTATTGGGCTTATTGGGCCAATGAGGGAAGCACACCAGCACACAAGGGGCTGGTGCGCCCCACCTCTAGACAGCCGGTCGTTAGGGAAGGAAAGGGGGGCACCTAAAGGCAGGGCAGCTGCCGGCCCCCCTCCTACCTTCTTGTCCCCCCTCGGGAAGGAAATGGGGGCGCGCCTAGGCAGGCGCCCGCCAGGGTGGGGCCGGCCCCCTTGGGGCGTGCCCTAGGGCAGCCCCTTCTCCCCCACCTATATATATGAGAGGCAGGAGAGGGGCAACAGACACCACGATCCCCAAGCCGTGCGCGGCACCCCTCTCCCTTTAGTTCTAGTTCCTCCTCCATCCACGTCCGGTGTGCTTGGCAAAGCCCTGCGGATAGTTTCACCAACACCATCACCATGCCGTCGTGCTTCCAGAACTCATCTACTACTTTGCCTCTCTTGATGCATCGAGAAGGCGAGGACGTCATCGAGCCGAACATGTGCTAAACGCGGAGGTGCCGTACGTTCGATACTTGATCAGGCTGGATTGTGAAGGTGTACGACTACATCAACCGTGTTGATAAATGCTTCCGCTTAGCGATCTACAAGGGTATGTAGATTCTCTCTCCCTCTCATAGTTATGCATCTCCATGGATAGATCTTGCATGTGCGTAGAAAAACTTTTGTTTTCCATGCAACTTTCCCCAACACTCTCACTCAAAGCCTCCGAAGAAATGCCCACTGTCTGCTTGAGAGTAGTCTTATTATCTTCCCCACAACCCTTCCCTAAGAAGATGATGATTTCTATAGGTTATTAACTTTCTTCCGTGATGCAACTTCATAGTCCTGCAAAAAAGTTCCGAGAGCTTGAAAGTTTTCTTGGGACCCCTCTAGGAACAACACACAATCACTACTACAGGATGGTCCGAACGCGACACTACGATCAGAGACCGTTCGACGAAACTGTGTGAGATGCCATAATCGCAAACGGTGGTGTAAAAGAACCGTAAAAAAGGCGCGAAATGTTTGCGATGGCAGAGCTATCAAACATGGTTCAGATTTTAGTTGCATGTGCGATGCAGGGCATATGGTTCAGCTCAATGAACTGTTTGCGATGAGGCGGAACAAAAGAAACGGGCAGCCTGATGAAGGCGTGTGCGATATAGAGCATACGGTTCACTCGGATGAACTGTTTGTGATTAGGCAACACAAAAGAAATGGTCAGCCAGATCAAGGTGTGTGTGATACGCGGCATACAGGTCCGTAATTAGAAATGTGTGCGAAGACCAATAATAACACAGACGATTGCTGCTAATAAGTCGTGTGATTTGCTCTGTCTACAATAGAATAACATGTATATATATATAACTGAAATAAACATCCAATTACATAAGTGACTATACAGATCATTCGCACACACCTCAATAAACAATTGCATGCATTCTAAAGTAGGAGAAACGATCGTCTAGTCATCTACTTCTTGTGACGCTCCCGCCATTGCTATGTGGCTCGATCCCTCGTCTGGGTCAGGAAGAAGACAGTTCCTCATGTCAACGATCCACCTGCACATCTTGTAGCTTGTGTACACGTCCATGGCCGCATACTTGACATGTTGTTCATCCAGTCTCTTATGCCACACACTGTGCCAGGCGTTCCTGTCCTTATTGCTTTCTTCCTTCATCTTCATGTAGTACGGGTTGATGATGGCCGAGGCGAGGTCAACTAGGGAGTTCAGTTTGTTTTTATCGTTGCCCCGGACCTTGTAGTGGCTTTGGATGTTAACAAAATTCGGGCATTTCAAGTCAGAAACCTTGAGCGCTTTTAGATCATTGGTGGTGCCCACCGTAGCGAAACTGTAGTCAGAGCTGTTGATAAAACTGGAGAAACGCTCGCAAGGCCTTGTGGCAAGGTCGTGGTGGGAAACGAGGACGTCATGTCGCACGCACAACTAGGCAACGGCAACCTTCTGATTGTGCATGGCACGACCGATGGTGTACTCGAGGTCAAAGCCGACCATTCGGTACTTGTACTCGGCAAGGAACTACTCCATAGTTTGGATGGAGCTCTCCACCGAGACCGGATCATTCGTGTACACCACCGAGAGGGCCTTCCCCCTCACGTGGGTGTCCACTACGTGATGCGTGGTGAACTGCCCGCCGTTGTCATTATCGGTGCTGGGAGCGCCATTGGAACCACTGGATGTCCTCGTGGGTGTGCTTATTGTGTCGTGTGAGATGAGAGATGAAGGTAAATGGCCGCACGAATAAAAAGGGCCGGGCGGTGCGGATTCTCGGCAGGTCCGCATGGCAGTTTTTGCAGCGGGTAACTGCATCGCCGCGCCGTGCCCGGCGCAACCGCTTGCACACGAACGTGCGTGATCGTGCGCCAACCCCAAATACTAGAAGCGCGCGTGGAGGGACGAGGGCAGAGCACCCGTAGGGATGCAAGCAGAGCACGCCGCGGCCGCCTGAACAGCAAGCAACCACACGCATAGAGCAGTTGAACAGGCAGGAAAATGGTCGCCTACAAGCCGATCGACAGTTGCATCGCTGCGTAGAGAGCGGCCGTGTGCTACCACCTCCGTCTAGTCTATAGTATCCTTTATACTCTATGCCATACTTTAGCCTCAAATTTAACCAACAAAATGTTAATGCATGTTTTAAAAACTATATAATTGGAAACTATGTTCAAATACAAATCCAACTATATAATGTTTGGCGACATGCATTCGTATTTTATTATTTAAATCATACTTATAAACCAGGACGGTGGTATAGTAGGTAATTAAATCGCATATGTTTTTTTATTAACCGTATGTGTACGTGGCCTTTCATCCTCCTCTCGCACGTCTTGTCACCCTGCTGCCACAGACGGCTTACAGCGCAAGCTTGCGCAGCGCATGGGGGCGTTCTTTTGGCCAAATGGTGGTGCCAATGAATCGTCGGTGAGCCCGTTCCCCCGCAACCTCACAGGTTCCCGCGCAAGCTTCCCACCCGACTCGGTGAAATCCCCCAAAATCCCAGTGCTTACCAGCCTGCTATAAAAACCCTCACGGCCGGTGAGTCCTGCGTTGCATTTTCCACTCCCTCCATGTAGCTTATCTCGTTTGCCTCTCCCATAATCGCCAATGGCACCGTTCCATCGTCGTTGTTCATCCACTCTACCGTCATCAAAGGACAGCTCCAGCTGGGAGGCTACACCGTGGCGGTGGCGCAGTCCCCGGCGTAGTGTAGTGCGTGTGGCGTCCCTCTTGGGTGTGTGCGGAACACTGCTACCTCTTGAGCACTGCGTTGGATTTCCCCGAAGAGGAGAGGATGTTGCAGCAAAGTAGCGTAAGTATTTCCCTCAGTTTTTGAGAACCAAGGTATCAATCCAGTAGGAGGCTATGCGCGAGTCCCTCGTACCTACACAAAAACAATAGCTCAACGCAACCAATGCGCTTAGGGGTTGTCAATCCCTTCACGGTCACTTACGGAAGTGAGATCTGATAGAGATGATAAATAATATTTTTGGTATTTTTCGTATAGAGATGCAAAGTGAAAAGTAAAAAGCAAAGTAAAAAAGCAAAGCAATAATAAAGTGATGGAGATTGATATGATGAGAAAGAGACCCGGGGGGCATAGGTTTCACTAGTGGCTTCTCTCAAGAGCATAAGTATTCTACGGTGGGTGAACAAATTACTGTTGAGCAATTGACAGAATTGAGCATAGTTATGAGAATATCTAGGTATGATCATCTATATAGGCATCACGTCCGAGACAAGTAGACCGACTCCTGCCTGCATCTACTACTATTACTCCACTCATCGACCGCTATCCAGCATGCATCTAGAGTATTAAGTTAAAAACAGAGTAACACCTTAAGCAAGATGACATGATGTAGAGGGATAGTTTCATGCAATATGATAAAAACCCAATCTTGTTATCCTCGATGGAAACAATACAATACGTGCCTTGCTGCCCCTTCTGTCACTGGGAAAGGACACCGCAAGATCGAACCCAAAGCTAAGCACTTCTCCCATGGCAAGAAAAACCAATCTAGTAGGCCAAACCAAACTGATAATTCGAAGAGACTTGCAAAGATAACCAATCATACATAAAAGAATTCAGAGAAGATTCAAATATTATTCATAGATAGACTGGATCATAAACCCACAATTCATCAGTCTCAACAAACACACCGCAAAAAGAAGATTACATCGAATAGATCTCCATGAGAGAGGGGGAGAACATTGTATTGAGATCCAAAAAGAGAGAAGAAGCCATGTAGCTACTAACTATGGACCCGTAGGTCTGAAATAAACTACTCACGCTTCATCGGAGGGGCTTGGATGATGATGTAGAAGCCCTCCGTGATCGATGCCCCCTCCGGCGGAGCTCCGAAACAGGCCCCAAGATGGGATCTCGTGGATACAGAAAGTTGCGGCGGTGGAATTAGGTTTTTGGCTCCGTCCCCGATCGTTTGGGGGTACGTAGGTATATATAGGAGAAAGAAGTACGTCGGTGGAGCTTCGAGGGGCCCACGAGGCAGGGGGCGCGTCCTAGGGGGGGCGCCCTCCACCCTCGTGCCCGCCTCGTGGCTTTCTTGACGGAGGGTCCAAGTCTCCTGGATCTTATCTGATGAGAAAATCACGTTTCCGAAGGTTTCATTCCGTTTGTACTCCGTTTGATATTTTGTTTCTCTGAAACATTGAAATAGGCAAAAAACAGCAACTCTGGGCTGGGCCTCATGTTAATAGGTTAGTCCCAAAACTAATATAAAAGTGGAAAATAAAGCCCAATATAGTCCAAAACAGTAGATAATATAGCATGGAGCAATCAAAAATTATAGATACGTTGGAGAAGTATCAAGCATCCCCAAGCTTAATTCCTGCTCGTCCTCGAGTAGCTAAATGACAAAAGGAGAATTTTTGATGCGGAGTGCTACTCGGCATAATTTTAATGTAATTCTTCTTAATTGTGGTATGAATATTTAGATCCGAAAGATTCAAGACAAAAGTTCATATTGACATAAAAATGATAATACTTCAAGCATACTAACTGAGCAATTATGTCTTCTCAAAATAACATGGCCAAAGAAAGTTCATCTATACAAAATCATATAGTTTAGTCATGTTTCATTTTTGTCACACAAGAATGCTCTCATCATGCACAACCCTGATGACAAGCGAAGCAATTGTTTCATACTTTAGTAATCTCAAACCTATAAACTTTCACACAATATATGAGCACGAGCCATGGACATAACACTATGGGTGGAATAGACTAATGAGGGGGGTTATGTGGAGAAGACAAAAAAGGAGAAAGTCTCAAATCAACGAGGCTAATCAATGGGCTATGGAGATGCCCACCGATTGATGTTAATGCAAGGAGTAGGGATTGCCATGCAACGGATGCACTAGAGCTATAAATGTATGAAAGCTCAACAAAAGAAACAAGTGGGTGTGCATCCAACTTTCTTGCTCACGAAGACCTAGGGCACTTGAGGAGGCCCATTGTTGGAATATACAAGCCAAGTTCTATAATGAAAAATTCCCACTAGTATATGGAAGTGATAACATGAGAGACTCTCTACTATGAAGATCATGGTGCTACTTTGAAGCACAAGTGTGGTAAAAGGATAGTAACATTGTCCCTTCTCTCTTTTTCTCTCATTTTTTTGGGCCTTTTCTTTTTTTATGTCCTTTCTCTTTTTTGGGGCCTTCTCTTTTTTATGGCCTTTTTTTATTTATTCCTCACTTGGGACAATGCTCTAATAATGTTGATCATCACACTTCTATTTATTTACAACTCAATGATTACAACTCGATACTAGAACAAAGATGACTCTATATGAGTGCCTTCGGCGGTGTACCGGGATATGCAACGAACCAAGAGCGACATGTATGAAAGAATTATGAACGGTGGCTTTGACACAAATACTATGTCAAGTACATGATCATGCTAAGCAATACGACAATGATGAATGTGTCATGATGAACGGAATGATGGAAAGTTGCATGGCAATATATCTAGGAATGGCTATGGAAATGCCATAATAGGTAGGTATGGTGGCTGTTTTGAGGAAGATATAAGGAGGTTTATGTGTGAAAGAGCGTATTATATCACGGGGTTTGGATGCACCGGCGAAGTTTGCGCCAACTCTCAATGTGGGAAAGGGCAATGCACGGTGGCGGAGAGGCTAGCAAGGATGGAAGGGTGAGAGTGTGTATAATCCATGGACTCAACATTAGTCATATAGAACTCACATACTTATTGCAAAAATCTACAAGTCATCAAAAACCTCGGCACTACGCGCATGCTCCTAGGGGGATATATTGGTAGGAAAAGACCATCGCTCGTCCCCGACCGCCACTCATAAGGAAGACAATCAAATAACACCTCATGTTTCAAATTTGTTGCATAACGTTTACCATACGTGCATGCTACGGGACTTGCAAACTTCAACACAAGTATTTCTCAATTTCACAACTAATCAACTAGCATGACTTTGATATTATTACCTCCATATCTCAAAACAATCATCAAGCATCAAACTTTTCTTAGTATTCAACACACTCATAAGAAAGTTTTATTACTAATCTTGCATACCAAGCATATTAGGATTTTAAGCAAATTACCATGCTATTAAGACTCTCAAAATAATCTAAGTGAAGCATGAGAGATATCAATAGTTTCTATAAAACATATCCACCACCGTGGTCTAAAAGATATAAGTGAAGCACTAGAGCAAAACTATAAAGCTCAAAAGATATAAGTGAAGCACATAGAGTATTCTATCAAATTCCAAATCATGTATGTCTCTCTAAAAAGGTGTGCACAGCAAGGATGATTGTGGTAGACTAACAGGCAAAGACTCAAATCATAAAAGACGCTCCAAGCAAAACACATATCATGTGATGAATAAAAATATAGCTCCAAGTAAAGTTACCGATAGAAGTAGACGAAAGAGGGGATGCCTTCCGGGGCATCCCCAAGCTTTGGCTTTTAGGTGTCCTTAGATTATATTGGGGGTGACATGGGCATCCCCAATATTAGGCTCTTGCCACTCCTTGTTCCATAATCCATCAAATCTTTACCCAAAACTTGAAAACTTCACAACACAAAACTTAAAGTAGAAAATCTCGTGAGCTCCGTTAGTGAAAGAAAACAAAAGAACACTTCAAGGTACTGTAATGTACTCATTCTTTATTTATATTGGTGTTAAACCTACTGTATTACAACTTCTCTATGGATTATAAACTATTTTACTAGCCATAGATTCATCAAAATAAGCAAACAACACACGAAAAACAGAATCTGTCAAAAACAGAACAGTCTGTAGTAATCTGTAGCTAGCGCAAGATCTGGAACTCCAAAAATTCTAAAATAAATTTCTGGACGTGAGGAATGTATCCATTAATCGTCTGCAAAAATAATTAACTAAATATCACTTTCCAAATAAAAGTGACAGCAGTTCTCGTGAGCGCTAAAGTTTCTGTTTTTTACAGCAAGTTCAACAAGACTTTCCCCAAGTCTTCCCAATGGTTCTACTTGGCACAAACACTAATTAAACACAAAAAAACACAACCAAAAAATAGGATAGATAAATTATTTATTACTAAACAGGAGAAAAAGCAAGGAATAAAAATAAAATTGGGTTGCCTCCCAACAAGCGCTATCGTTTAACACCCCTAGCTAGGCATAACAAGCAAGAATAGATCTAGGTATTGCCATCTTTGGTAGGCAATCCATAAGTGGCTCTCATGATAGATTCATATGGTAATTTTATTTTCTTTCTAGGGAAGTGTTCCATGCCCTTTTTAATGGAAATTGAAATCTAATATTCCCTTCCTTCATATCAATAATTGCACCAACCGTTCTAAGGAAAGGTCTACCGAGAATAATAGGGCAAGAAGGATTGCAATCCATATCAAGAACGATAAAATCTATGGGCACATAATTCCTATTTGCAACAATAAGAACATCGTTAATTCTTCCCATAGGTTTCTTAATAGTGGAATCCTCAAGATGCAAGTTTAGAGAGCAATCATCAAAATCACGGAAATCTAGCAAATCACACAAAGTTTTGGGAATAGTAGAGACACTAGCACCCAAATCACACAAAGCATAAAACTCATAATCTTTAATTTTAATTTTAATAGTAGGTTCCCACTCATCATAAAGTTTTCTAGGGATAGAAACTTTCAACTCAAGTTTTTCTTCATAAGATTGCATTAAGGCATCAACGATATGTTCGGTTAAGGCTTTATTTTGACTATAAGCATGAGGAGATTTTAGCAAGGATTGCAACAAGGAAATACAATCAAATAAAGAGCAATTTTCATAATTAAATTCCTTGAAATCCAATATAGTGGGTTTAGCATCATCTAGGGTTTTATTTCTTTTAATCCCACTTTCATCAATTTCATCATCAAGATCTAAATACTCTGAATTTTTAGAACACCTTCTAGGTAAAGGTGGATCATATTCAGTCCCATCATTATCAAGATTAATATTGAAAAACAAAGATTTAATAGGGGACACATCAATAACTTTTAGGTCTTCATCATTATTTTCATAGGAATGCGGTTTAGCGGCCATCTTATTGACTAAGGTAGTTTGCATATTCGAAATTTCAGCAGTTAATTTTTCAAGATGGGCAATTTGGGATCTTATACCATCAAATTCTTTAGACATATCATCGAGCTCTTTATTCATATAATTCATGAAACTTTTTTGTTCCTTAAGCTCACTTCTAAAGAAATTATTATGCTCAAATTGCAAAACCATAAACTTCCTGACGTTGTTCTCGATCTCCTCTAACCTTTTAAGGTGAAGATCACCAAATCTAGGTAGAGCCATCGTGACAAACAAGCAATCCAACACACGAGCAAACAAAAAGCAAACGGGCAAAAGAGGCAAATAGAGAAAGAGAGGGAGGATAGAGAGAGAGGGCGAATAAAACGACAAGGGTGAAGTGGGGGAGAGGAAAACGAGAGGCAAATGGCAAATAATGTAATGCGGGAGATAGGGATTGTGATGGGTACTTGGTATGTTGACTTTTGCGTAGACTCCCCGGCAATGGCGCCAGAAATTCTTCTTGCTACCTCTTGAGCACCGCGTTGGATTTCCCCGAAGAGGAGAGGATGATGCAGCAAAGTAGCGTAAGTATTTCCCTCAGTTTTTGAGAACCAAGGTATCAATCCAGTAGGAGGCTACGCGCGAGTCCCTCGTACCTACACAAAAACAATAGCTCAACGCAACCAACGCGCTTAGGGGTTGTCAATCCCTTCACGGTCACTTACGAAGGTGAGATCTGATAGAGATGATAAATAATATTTTTGGTATTTTTGGTATAGAGATGCAAAGTGAAAAGTAAAACTGCAAAGTAAAAAAGCAAAGCAATAATAAAGTGATGGAGATTGATATGATGAGAAAGAGACCCGGGGGCCATAGGTTTCACTAGTGGCTTCTCTCAAGAGCATAAGTATTCTACGGTGGGTGAACAAATTACTGTTGAGCAATTGACAGAATTGAGCATAGTTATGAGAATATCTAGGTATGATCATCTATATAGGCATCACGTCCGAGACAAGTAGACCGACTCCTGCCTGCATCTACTACTATTACTCCACTCATCGACCGCTATCCAGCATGCATCTAGAGTATTAAGTTAAAAACAGAGTAACGCCTTAAGCAAGATGACATGATGTAGAGGGATAGTTCCATGCAATATGATAAAAACCCCATCTTGTTATCCTCGATGGCAACAATACAATACGTGCCTTGCTGCCCCTTCTGTCACTGGGAAAGGACACCGCAAGATCGAACCCAAAGCTAAGCACTTCTCCCATGGCAAGAAAAACCAATCTAGTAGGCCAAACCAAACTGATAATTCGAAGAGACTTGCAAAGATAACCAATCATACATAAAAGAATCCAGAGAAGATTCAAATATTATTCATAGATAGACTGGATCATAAACCCACAATTCATCGGTCTCAACAAACACACCGCAAAAAGAATATTACATCGAATAGATCTCCACGAGAGAGGGGTAGAACATTGTATTGAGATCGAAAAAGAGAGAAGAAGCCATGTAGCTACTAACTATGTACCTGTAGGTCTGAAATAAACTACTCACGCTTCATCGGAGGGGCTTGGATGATGATGTAGAAGCCCTCCGTGATCGATGCCCCCTCCGGCGGAGCTCCAGAACAGGCCCCAAGATGGGATCTCATGGATACAGAAAGTTGCGGTGGTGGAATTAGGTTTTTGGCTCCGTCCCCGATCATTTGGGGGTATGTAGGTATATATAGGAGAAATAAGTAGGTTGGTGGAGTTTCAAGGGGCCCATGAGGCATGGGCGCGCCCTAGGGGGGCGCCCTCCACCCTCATGGCCGCCTCGTGGCTTTCTTGACAGAGGGTCCAAGTCTCCTGGATCTTATCTGATGAGAAAATCATGTTTCCGAAGATTTCATTCTGTTTGGAATCCGTTTGATATTATGTTTCTCCAAAACACTAAAATAGGCAAAAACAGCAATTCTGGGCTGGGCCTCCAGTTAATAGGTTAGTCACAAAAATAATATAAAAGAGGAAAATAAAGCCCAATATAGTCCAAAACAGTAGATAATATAGCATGGAGCAATCAAAAATTATAGATACATTCGAGACGTATCAAACACCCACCACATGCTCCGCCGCCGGTTCCCGTCGGCAGCTGTTGCCGGTCGCCATTGCCGCCACACCAGCGTCGAAAGCCAGGGCCATCATGATAACCCACAAGTATAGGCAATCGCAACAGTTTTCAAGGGTAGAGTATTCAACCCAAATGTATTGATTCAACACAAGGGGAGCCAAAGAATATTCTCAAGTATTAGCAGCTGAGTTGTCAATTCAACCACACCTGGAAACTTAATATCTGCAGCAAAGTATTTAGTAGCAAAGTAATATGATAGTAGAGGTAACAGTAGCGAAAGTAATAGTTTTGGTTTTATTGTGATTGTAACTGTAACAACGGAAAAGTAAATAAGCAAATATCAATATATGAAAAGCTCGTAGGCAATGGATCAGTGATGGATAATTATGTCGGATGCGATTCCTCATGCAATAGTTATAACATTGGGTGACACAGAACGAGCTCCAGTTCATCAATGTAATGTAGGCATGTATTCCGAATATAGTCATACGTGCTTATGGAAAAGAACTTGCATGAAATCCGTTGTCCTACCCTCCCGTGGCAGCGGGATCCTATTGGAAACTAAGGGATATTAAGGCCTCCTTTTAATAGAGTACTGGACCAAAGCATTAACACTTAGTGAATACATGAACTCCTCAAACTACGGTCATCACCGGTAAGTATCCCGATTATTGTCACTTCGGGGTTAACGGATCATAACACATAATAGGTGACTATAGACTTGCAAGATAGGATCAAGAACTCACATATATTCATGAAAACATAATAGGTTCAGATCTGAAATCATGGCACTCGGGCCCTAGTGATAAGCATTAAGCATAGCAAAGTCATAGCAACATCAATCTCAGAACATAATGGATACTAGGGATCAAACCCTAAGAAAACTAACTCTATTGCATGATAAATCTTATCCAACCCATCACCATCCATCAAGCCCACGATGGAATTACTCACGCATGGCGGTGAGCATCATGAAATTGGTGATGGAGGAAGGTTGATGATGATGATGGCGACGGATTCCCCTCTCCGGAGCGCCGAACGGATTCCAGATCAGCCCTCTCGAGAGAGATTAGGGCTTGGCGGTGGCTTCGTATCGTAAAACGCGATGAGTCCTTCTCCCAGAACGTGAATATATAGAGTTGGAGTTGAGGTCGGTGGAGCACCAGGGGGCCCATGAGGCAGGGGGCGCGCCGAGGGGGTAGGCCCCCTGGTCTTGATTCTTTCGCCAGTATTTTTTATATATTCCAAAAATATTCTCAGTTGATTTTCAGGTCATTCCGAGAACTTCTATTTCTGCACAAAAATAACACCATGGTAATTCTGTGAAAACAACGTCAGTCCGGGTTAGTTCCATTCAAATCATGCAAGTTAGAGTCCAAAACAAAGGCAAAAGTGTTTGGTAAAGTAGATACGATGGAGACGTATCAACTCTCCCAAGCTTAAACCTTTGCTTGTCCTCAAGAAATTCAGTAGATAAACTGAAAGTGATAAAGAAAAACTTTTACAAACTCTGTTTGCTCTTGTTGTTGTAAATATGTAAAGCCAGCATTCAAGTTTTCAGCAAAGATTATAAACTAACCATATTCACAATAACATTTAGGTCTCATGTTTACTCATATCAATTGCATAATAAACTAGCGAGCAATAATAATAAATCTCGAATGACAACACTTTCTCAAAACAATCATAATATGATATAACAAGATGGTATCTCGCTAGCCCTTTCTGAGACCGCAAAACATAAATGCAGAGCACCTCTGAAGATCAAGGACTCACTGGAAATTGTAATTCATGGTAAAAGGGATTCAGTCACAGTCATACTCAATGTAAACTAATAGTAATGCATGCAAATGACAGCGGTGCTCTCCCACTGGTGCTTTTTAATAAGAGGATGATGACTCAACATAAAAGTAAATAGATAGGCCCTTCGCAGAGGGAAGAATGGATTTGTAGAGGTGCCAGAGCTCGATTTTGAAATAGAGATGAATAATATTTTGAGTGGTATACTTTCATTGTCAACATAACAACTGAGAGATCTCGATATCTTCCATTCTACACACATTATAGGCGGTTCCAAGCAGAATGGTAAAGTTTATACTCCCCCACCACCAACAAGCATCAATCCTTGGCTTACCCGAAACAACGGGTGCCTCCAACTAACAACAATCCTGGGGGAGTTTTGTTTGCAATTATTTTGATTTGGTTTGAGCATGGGACTGGGCATCCCGGTGACCAGCCATTTTCTTGTGAGTGAGGAGTGGAGTCCACTCCTCTTGAGAATAACCCGCCTATCATGGAAGATACAGACAGCCCTAGTTGATACATGAGCTATTCGAGTATACAAAACAAAATTTTATTTGAAGGTTTAGAGTTTGGCACATACAAATTTACTTGGAACGGCAGGTAGATACCACATATAGGAAGGTATGTTGGACTCATATGGAATAACTTTTGGGGTTTATGGAGTTGGATGCACAAGCAGTATTCCCGCTTAGTACAAGTGAAGGCAACAAAGAGACTGGGAAGCGACCAGCTAGAGAGCGACAACAGTCATGAACATGCATTAAAATTAATCAGCACTGAATGCAAGCATGTGTAGGATATAATTCACCATGAACATAAATATCATGGAGGCTATGTTGATTTTGTTTGAACTACATGCGTGAACATGTACCAAGTCAAGCCACTCGAATCGTTCAAAGGAGGATACCACCCTATCATAGCACATCACAACCATTTTATTAGCATGTTAGCACGCAAGATAAACCATTATAAGCTCCTAGATAATTAAGCATGGCATAAGCAACTAAAATCTCTAATTTTCATTGCAAACATGTTTCATTCATAATAGGCAGAATGAGGAATGATGAACTAATCATATTTATGAAAATAAGAGAGGTCGAGTTCATACCAGCTTCTGTCATCTCAACCTGTCCATCATATATCGTCATTATTGCCTTTGACTTGCACGACCGAATAGTGTGGATAATAATAAAAGTGCACATGCATTGGACTAAGCTGGAATCTGCAAGCATTCAATTCAAAGGAGAAGACTAGGTAATGTGGACTCTTTGTTAGATCAGCAATAATGCATATGAGTGCCACTCAACATTTTCATCAAGGTCTTCTCCTCTCGACCCGCAAAGGAAAGAAATAAAACTATTTACACGGGAAAGATCCCAACAAGCAAAAGAAGAACGAGAAATATTTTTGTGTTTTCTTTTTAATTATTACTACTACATGCATGGAAAGCAAACTAGCTAAAAGCTACAAGTATTTTTTTTGTTTTTCTTAAGGTTTTTCAAACACACAAGAAGAAATCTTAAAACAGAAAATAAACTAGCATGGGTGATACAATGAAAAAGTATGAGCACCGACAACTGGGATGAGTGTGTGAACATGAATGTAATGTCGGTGAGAGATACGTACTCCCCCAAGCTTAGGCTTTTGGCCTAAGTTGGTCTATGGCCACTGTTGGTCTGATGGACATCCAAAGTTGTAACTGGGGTCATACTGGGATGCAGCAGCTATTGCCTCATGAGCTGCAGCTTGGAGGCAGGCTACCTCCGTCCTCCTCTCATACTCATTCGCCTCCTCCCTGGTTATAACATATCTCCCTTTTGTCTGAAAATCAAAGAAAGCAGGAGCAGGGAGAGCAACATGGACGGTGCGCCATCTGTCAGAGATTAGTAGGTACTGGAGGAACTGATCGTTCCTCTCAACAAACTGATGACGAACCATAGGATTATAATCTAGATAAGTAGGAGGCAACTCCATATCATTTCCATGTATGGGTAACTCAAGAAAATTAGCTAAACGGGTTGCATAAATTCCACCGAACAAATCTCCATTTATATAGTTATTATGCAACCTACGTGCAACAATGGCCCACAAGTTATATTGTCTATCTCCTAATACAGCACTCTTGAGAACACTAAGATCCATAACACACTAATGACATGCCTCATCCTTACCGTTTATGCATCTACCTATAAAGAGAGCAAAATAATGTATGGCAGGAAAATGAATGCTCCCTGTGGTATCTTGTGTTATTTCTCTAGATTCACCCACGGTGATACTAGCAAGAAAGTCTTTAAATTCAGATTTGCGAGGTTCACTAACACTGCCCCACTGCGGGAGTTTACAAGCAGTATTAAAATCTTCTAAATCCATGGTATAAGATTTATCATAAAGATCAAATAGGACAGTGTGAGAATTGTGTGATGATGTAAATTTAAACCTTCTCACAAAGGAATCAATTAGGTGATAATAATGGGATCACTTATTTAACACGAAGCCCTCAAGTTCAGCATTACGCACCTACGCGTCAAATTCCTCCTTAATTCCTACTTGGACCTTGAAATTTTCTGACGGCCATTCACAGAGCCGCACTTGAGCTTCTCTTGGTAGTTCATAGTCCGGCTCACTTATTGCGGGCCTGGGTCCTTGCTTCTTTGAGGAACCACCTTGGTACATTTTCCTAAACATATTTCTTCCTCTGAAAAAATTCTAAAATTTTTAGTGACTCAAAATAAAAGTGAACCAAACTCAACAAGATTGATGGCAACTACTCCTACAAGTGCCTAGAGGCTATATCATGCTCTAAAACTACTTTGGACCACATAAATTTGTCATGTAAGCTCAAGAATAGGGTCACCTAAGCAGCAAAAATTTACAATAAATAAATCACTAGAACAAAAACTAATTGGACCATTGGAGGAGTCACATAGCAAAGAACAATGCCCCAAAGCAGTTTTGTGAATAGAGCTTCGAGCAAGGAGATCGAAAATGGTAACAAGATGAGCTAGAACTCAGGTTTGAGCTGGTAGATGATTTTTTCTGGAGGGAGACAAAGTGTGTGGGTGCAAGAATAAGTGGAGGGGGCCCACGTGGGGTCCACAAGGCAGGGGCACGCATAGGGGGGTGGCCGCGCCCTCCACCCTCATGGGCACATGGTGAGGCCTCCTGGTGTGTTCTCAGTGCCAAGAATTCTTAAATATTCTACAAAAATATTATATTAAATTTTCAGGGCCTTTGGAGAACTTTTATTTTCGGGGTATTTTTTTGCAAGGATAATTCAAAAAATAGACCGAAAATACTATTCTTACTTTATTTAAACTAAATAACAGAAAGTAAAAAGAGGGTACAGGAAGTTGTGGTTTGTAACTTCATCCATCTCATGCTCATCAAAAGGAATCCACTAGCAAGGTTGATCAAGTCTTGTTAACAAACTCATGCCGAATAACATGAAACCGGAGAATTTTCGAATAACACTAGGTTACCTCAACGGGGATATGCACATCCCCAACAATAAGAATATCATATTTCTTCTTGACAGTAGGAAGAGGAGATTCAAAACCTCCAATAGTAATCGTTGAAGTTTTTCCAATAGAATTAATACTATGGACTTGAGGTTGTTTCCTCGGAAAGTGTACCGTATGCTCATTACCATTAACATGAAAAGTGACATTGCCTTTGTTGCAATCAATAACCCCCTGCAGTATTCAAAAGGGTCTTCCAAGAATAATAGACATACTATCGTCCTCGGGAATATCAAGAATAAAAAAGTCCGTTAAAATAGTAGCATTTGCAACCACAACAGGCACATCCTCAGAAATACCGAAAGCTATAGCAGTTGATTTATCAGCCATTTGCAAAGATATTTCAGTAGTTGTCAACTTATTCAATTCAAGTCTAGGAAATAAAGAGAGAGGCATAACACAAACACCGGCTCCAAGATCACATAAAGCAATTTTAACATAGTTTCTCTTAATGGAGTATGGTATAGTTAGTACTCCTGGATCTCCAAGTTTCTTTGGTATTCCACCCTTAAAAGTGTAATTAGCAAGCATGGTGGAAATTTCATCTTCCGGTATCTTTCTTTTATTAGTAACAATATCTTTCATATACTTAGCATAAGGATTCATTTTAAGCATATCAGTCAAACGCATACGCAAAAAGATAGGTCTAATCATTTCAACAAAGCGCTCAAAATCCTCATCATCCTTTTTCTTGGATGGTTTAGGAGGAAAAGGCATGGGTTTCTGAGCCCATGGTTCTCTTTCTTTATCGTTCTTCCTAGCAATCAAGTCTCTCTTATCATAACGTTGATTCAGTCATTGTGAGTTATCAAGATCAACAACAGGTTCAATCTCTACATCATTGTCATTGCTAGGTTGAGCATCAACATGAACATCATCATTAACATTATCAGTAGGTTCATGTTCATTACCAGATTGTGTTTCAACATCAGAAATAGAAATATCATTGGGATTCTCAGGTGTGTCAACAATAGGTTCACAAGAAGCATGCAAAGTCCTATAATTTTTCTTTTTCTTCTTCTTAGAAGAACTAGGTGCATCAACATTAATTCTCTGAGAATTATGGTCAATTCTCTTGGGGTGAACCTCATGATACAAAGGTTCCTGAGTCATTTTACCCCCTTTAGTCATAACTCTAACAACATTATCATTTTTCTTATTATTTAATTCGTTGAGGAAATCATTCTGAGCTTTAAGTACTTGTTCTACTTGAGTGGTAACCATAGAATCATGTTTACTAATAAGTTTAAGTTCACCTTCAACTCTAGACAAATAATCACTCAAGTGTTCAATCATATAAGCATTATGTTTCAATTGTCTACCAACATAAGCATTGAAGTTTTCTTGTTTAACCATAAAGTCGTCAAACTCATCCAAGCATTGGCTAGCAATTTTATGTCAGGACCCCGATCCTAAGTCACACCGATCTAGCATGTAACACATCATATCACTTTGCGGCCTCACGCACGGTATTCCCACGGGTGCCACCTTACCTGGCGCGGGACCGTTTGCGCCTTTTGGCTAACGTATATGATAGTGTCGCTAGCATCCATATGACAAAGAACCCGGGCTGACATGGCTAGTCGTGAACCCAAAGTGGCACTAACTTACAGGGACAGGCATCCATGACCCAGCATCGAACGTGTCGGTCATCAGCGAGTGAATCCAGGCTGTAGCACTGGGCTAGCAGGACTCCGGTGAACCGGGCTGTAGCGGGCTAACAGGACTCCGGTATTCAGCGCGTGACATTTCCCCGAAGGGACAGACACAGGAACGAAGAAGGACACATGCCGGCCAGCCTAAGTGTTCCGGAGCAGTAGCAAGCTACCATGGCTCGGTGGAAACACTAGGAGACATTTCCCGGTAAGAGAGGCTACTAAGGATAAACAACTAGATAGTCAGATCCCACACATACCAAGCATTTCAATCATACACACAATATGCTCGATATGTGCAAATACAACATGGCATCACAACATGACTCTACGACTCAAGCATTTATTCAATAGGCTCCGAGGAGCGAGATATTACAAACATGGGTCTCATGACCCAACAATCAAAGCATACAAGTCAAAGCACAAGCGGAAGCTTAACATGTCTAGGTACAGACATCTACAAATGAAAAAGGCTGAGAAGCCTGACTATCTACCAGATCCTGCCGAGGGCACAAGATCGTAGCTGAGGTAACAAGCTAAACGTCGAAGTCCACACGGTACTACTAGCGAGACTGAAGTCTCTCTACAAAAACATAATTTAAGCAATGTGAGTACAAATGTACCCAGCAAGACTTACATCAGATCTAACTACATATGCATCATTATCAACAAAGGGGGTGGAGGAGTTTAACTGCAGCAAGCCAGCTTTGACTCGGTGGCTATCCTAAACTACGACTGCAATGTAACTCTTTGAGGTGGCGCACACGAGTCCACATATTCACCATATCAATACACCACTATGGATCCGCTCCCGTCTCCCTACGAGAACGCCATCCATAGCACTCACGCTTATCTTGCGTATTTTAGAGTATCCACTTTCACTTGTCTATGAACTATGCAAGGGGTCCAAGTTTCCATATCCGAGGAATCCGGCTATTCGAATAGATAATGATAACCCTGCAGGGGTGTACTTCTTCACACACGCTTTCGCCACTTATCGCCCTGTACACGTCATGTACCTCGGCAACCTTCAAGCGGAAGCCGGGCGAGGGAGTCGGCCACGACCTGACTAACCGAACAAGTCTCTAGTCCAGGTTTATCGCCTATTCGGGTTCCATCCGCAAGGAGATCCGGCCGGGGTGTCGCTCACGGCCCCAAACGATGTGTGCAGGGTTCCCAAGCCCACCATCTGGGTGCCACTTGGTACACCGTGCCACTGTGGCTAGTCTGTCCCAAGCCCACCTGTACCGGGTGCCACTTGGTAGACTACTAACACTACCTACAAACACCAGAAACTAGTTGCAACTCCTGGACAGAGATCAAGTTGATTAATAAGTCGAGAGATCTTGGAGCGCCTGGAGCCCAATGTGTGGTAGTAACTGATCATGGATCACAAACACAGAACTCAGTTCCTGAGGACGGCTGCAATGAGACAACCCACCATGTACTCCTACATGGCCTCTCACCGCTACCTTTACCAAAACGTGTTCACACACTTAGCTCACACACAGTAGGACATGTTCACACACCTCTGATTCATCCCCGATGAATCAGACCTGACTCAACTCTAAGCAGTAGCAGGCATGACGAACAAGCATGAATGAGTAGGCACAACAAGGCTCAAACAACTCCTACTCATGCTAGTGGGTTTCATCTATTTACTGTGGCAATGACAGGTCATGCAGAGGATAAAGGGGTTCAGCTACCGCAGCAAGTAACAAATATGTCGTTGTTGTCCTAATGCAGTAAAAGAGAGCAGGAGCGAGAGAGTGGGATTTTATCGGAATGAACAAGGGGGTTTTGCTTGCCTGGCACTTCTGAAGATAATATAGCTCTTCATCGGTGTCATCGATCACATCGCCGGTACACGTCTATCGAGAGGGGACAATTACCGGCAAACAAGGAAGAACACGATCAATGCAATGCGACAATATGATGCATGAATGTGACATGGCAATATGATGTGATTTGTGCTGATGCAACTAAACCAGATTAAATAAAGTTGGTTTGAATCCAAGATTCAAATTCAAACTCCACATGTGGTTATTTAAATGCCATTTAATTGAATTGTCCTAAACAGTGGTCATAAGTTGTTCTAACATGCATGAAAATGGTACAGATGGATAGATTGGATTTTTCTGATCATTTTTCATATATAAATTATTTAATTTGGAGTTATGGTTGAATTTCTATGAATTTTTGAAGTTTATACAATTTTCTGGAATTTTCTGAATAAAAATAAATCCAGAAAACATTACCGCGTCAGCATGACGTTGGCATGACGTCAGCAGGTCAACAGGGGCTGGTCCGGGTCAAACCTGACCAGTGGGGTCCACACGTCAGTGTCTCAGACGAGTTTGTGTCGCTGACATGTGGGCCCAGTCAACGGCCACGTCAGCGCGGTCAAAACTGATGCGTGGGGCCATTGCAATTAGATTAAACTAAACAGGAGTTAACCTGTGATTAATTAGGGGCGTGGGCCCATGAGTCAGTGGCCTAGGGGGTTGGTTAGTGTGGGGGGTTAGCCGCTAATGACGGCCACGTCGGATTCGCCGGTGGTTGGACGACGGCGACGACCCAGAGCGGCGGTGGCTCGCCGGAGTTGCGCCAGAGACGATGGATCGACGCGCCAAGGGCACCAGGAGGTAGCTCGTGGCCGCGCGCATCCAGGGGAACCAACGGAAGGGTGCAGGGTGGACGGAGTTCGCCGGAAGCGAGGTTGTGGCGGCGGCCGGAGTTCGGGCGCCGATGAAAACGACGACACCGTGCACGGGAGGATCTACGGTTAGCACCTACGCGTTCTATGAGAGCTCACGAACCCAACGGAGGCACGCACGGGACCAAATGGCCATCGGGGCCTCGTCGGCGATGAGCTCGTGCGGCGGCGTGCTATCGGGGGAGAGAGGCGCGGCGGCTACGGCATGCTAGAGAGAAAACGGAGAGGGGGAGGATGATCAGGAGCTCACGTGGAGTGCAGTGGTGGCCTCGGCGTGTTCGGGGAAGCTCAGACGGCGACGAGTCGACGATGGAGATCCGCGGTGGCCGACGATGAAGAAGTGGTCGGGGACGGCGCGTTGGAGCTCTTCGGGCCATGTGAGCTGACGGAGAGGACGAGGGTGGCACAGCGGAGCTCGGGGGCGTGTCGGAAAGGCTTCGGGATGGCTGCGGCCGCGCGAGCGCTGGTCGGCGGCGACGGGCTCCGTTCGGTCGCGGGAGGGAGAGGGAGCAGAGGGGGATAGGGACGGAGGGAGAAGTGGACGTGGCGCCAGGGAGGTGCGTGGCATCTCCAGGGGGTCGGGGAAGCGAGCAGAGAGGCAGGAGGAGGTGGAAGCAGGAGGTGGAGTTCGGGCGCGCGCGCGTCGACACGCCGACGTCCTTCTAGCGAGGGAGGAAGACGACAGGGGGGGAAGCGGCGGTGGGCTGGGCCGGTCAAGCTGGGCCGGCTGGGCTGCCAGGTGAGCAATAGGTAGGTCTTCTGCTCTTTTTTAATTTTTCTTTTTCTGTTTTTATACTTTGCCACTATTTTTTTCAAATTTAACAAATCCAAAACAGTGCCAAATATCCTCTGAATAATTTATGTTGCTAGATGGACTTCTCCAAAAGCTCATAAAATATTTCAGGGGTATTTGAAATTATATTCTAATTATATGAATATAATTCAAATTCAAATAACTAATGATTTAAATTCAAAGTCCCAAGATTAAGTCCTTAAAAATGTTCAATATTTTGGTTGGGACCAGAACCCTTTGCCAAAATTATCAAACATTTAAGAAGAGCATTTTGGAACAATGAATGAGATTTTAGGGGTTTTGCCCTTCTTTTATTTAGGGTTTTTGAGGCTTCCAACTTTCCTCAGTTCAAGTTTCAAAAATTAAACATGATGCAAACACTAGGCAGCACCAGAAGCTAGAGCTGTGACAACTCGCCGGTCGAACAACTCAGGATTAACTCACGGAATGGGACATAGCAACATCTCTCGAGCTGAGAGACGAAGCACACCTCTAGAGGAATGGAGTGGAACAGATGACGAAGGTTCACTAGGTAGACAACGATTTCACGCTTAAGAAAGTGGTGAATGGTTGTGAACGTAGCGAGGAGTTGAGTTGCCATGATACCATAACGGGGCACCTTAGGGAAGGTGACTTGTAGAAATATCCCCTTAAGTGGCAAAAAGAATTACCTTTGATTCAGAGATCATTGAAACTCTTTATACTAGCCTAAGGAAAATCTCAAGCGATCGTTTGGAGGGGTTCGGTAGAATGGCATACTCGGACCAGAATGGATGATGTGGATTACCTTGTTGAAGACAAAGTCATAGATGATTTTGTTTATCATCAGAAATGGATGAGACCCATGGTAGGACCACTTTTGAAAATGATCATGATCAGTAATTACTGAGAAGGGTAATCCGGAGTAGGGTGGCACAATGGCGGTGCAAGCCGGGAACAAAATGCAAATGATGGGAATGATTCTGGTAACTGGGGAAGAACCCAACAATAGATAGTGAATCCACTATTTGAAAATTTATAGCATAACCGAGGAAGCTAGGAGCAATCTTAGTTATGACGATGATAACACCTAGTGCTTGTGCGTGCTCTCAAGAACTTGAGCATTTCCATATTCATCAAGGTTTAACCAATATCCGTGTCAGGGATCCTGGCAACACAACATACTACCATGACGAATAATGATGGGTGATGCAGACGCAAAGGAACACAACACCTTCTCAGATTTCACCTTAGCGGGGCCAAGGGAACTAAATCTGGATGATCACCGAGAGACATTTAGCACTCCGCTTCTAATGTTCTCCTTGATGTTCTAGTGCAACCCATTAATTAAAATGGTTTGGTTCCCAGAACATCAAGTAAAAGGTCGGACTTCGGGAGCACAAAAGAAAGTCCATAAGGAACATCTAAGGAGTAAATCCTACGAAGTCCTTATGGGGAGGTGGCCAATTTCTTCAATCAAGATACTACACTAATAGGTCTTCCGGCTGGGTGTGTTGGCCATGACATCCACTTTACCGGTTATCAAGGGATCAATATTATAGTTCTTGGGAAATGTTCCAACCATCATATCTGCCTGAGATTCAGATCTGGTTGGTGTCAGGATATTCCAGACTCATCGAGTCTAGGAAGAAAAAGAAAGTTTGCAACACAATTCGACGAGATGACGTTGCGAGATTGTCGGGAAATGAACTACGATAGCAAGCTCCAAAACATGAGCTGGTTCTGCTACACACGTGTGAACACGCTGTCACAGACAAACATGAACACATGGTAGTCTTATAATAAAACACTACCGAGTTCAGGGGGGAAACTATCATCGAGGATATCGAAGTCTTGTGCACTTAAATTAGACTTCTTTACCTAGAACAAGTCAATCAGTGGCTTGGTGTGCTAAGAACACATATAGAATGGAGGCGGCCAACCTACCAAACCATAGAATACTTCGCACATATGCATGACCAACTTGGGATGATTCCAGAGGAGCAAAAACAAACTTTCTCGAATTCACGGCGGCAACTTACATCAAATGCACGTGAATCAAAGGAAGTCACTTCTTTCATCCAACATATACTTCATGAACAGGGCATGAAGAAAATGCTTATACAAGTTCCCAACACTAGCTTTATGTTCAACAAAATCATGGAGGAGATAAGGATGTTGTCAATGGACTCAACAACAATTCATCCAGGTTTCCATATAAAAGGATTTCCATAGTTAAGTGAACACGGTGATAGCATTGGTCAGACCAAGGAATATAATGGTGTATGCCCGAGGAAAACCACGAGTAAGACAACATTACGAATATCGTTGGTTCTGATTTGATTTGACGATAGCTCATACTCAAATCAAAGATTGGATAAGATAATAGGTCCAGCAACTGATCACAGGGACCAATCGATGAAGATATCATCTTTCTTCCACACACACTACACAAGAATATCCCTTTGGAACGAACTAAGTCAGGCAAGCTTTTATCTTCCAACTCTCCAAGTTGTTGTCTAGCTTAACCAACTAGCTCAGGGATATCTAACACCGATTCTTGGAGAGAGGGTGGTTCACAAGAAACCAACTTGATCACGAGCTCAACATAACAGTCAGGGGACAACCTGGTAATACTTCCGAGAAGATATTCGGAAAATCACGAACCACCTGTATGTTACTAAGCTCGAGAACAATCTCGCTTTTGAGGGCAAGACGATATGATCAAATGAGTGAGGACTTGACAAGGTCCTAACTCATCAATCGAAGGGTGCACCGAAATAAGAACTAGGTAGCACGATCAGTCTTAGGATGATGATTTAATAACCAACACGTTAAGAATGAGGATGTTGTCCATTAGCTACCAAGCAACGAGTTGCTCGGAGTATTGATTTCACACATCACAATTCACTTGTCGGCATTCCGGTTACAACAACACGAGGACCGAGGAATGAATGATGATGGTGAGAAGTATCACTATGTCAGGAATTCATAAGAGGGTGTGCAATTCTCACGATACTCTTGTGATGAAAGAGGGTGATACTCCGAGGTGGAACAGAACAAAAGTTGGATTGGCATTTTGGTCTGCGGAGTATGACTACTTTGACCCAATCCTTGATATGGATGAGGTACTGGAGTTCATTTCTCCTAGTCATTCTGGGATAGAATGGCTTGACGAAGCACAGGAGTAATAGACATCGATGAACGAATGCACGCATACTGTTGACTATCAATTGATAGACGAAGGTCAGAAAACAACTAAAGAGGGACAACTCAAAAGAACATATGATTTTCTGAGTTGTGAATGCATAGATTAGCATGTCGAACAAGTTCAACATATTTCTTCCGGACAATCCATGCGGAAAGGTAGAACTGGCAGAGTCACAATATATAATGGAGAACTCATCAAGAGCACTCTGGTTGTGATCGTTCAGTTGAACGAGGAACTTCTGCCATAAGTAGTTCATGGTATTTGGAAGAAGAAGATACCACGGACTTCAAGGACTATCGCAAAGGTTACTAATAACCTAAGGGAGCTAGCAATTACTATCAACATGAAGTAAGTAGGGTGAATCTCGGGTTCAAAACCCAGAAGTGAAATGCCTACTAGCTAAGTGGCATCACGGGATGCTTACGAGAATGATGGCCAGAATCATCACACTGGGACACAAATCATGGCTAAATTACTAGATGATCCCCTAAGACAGCTAGGGTCATAATAATAGCTCCAGCATATACGTCGAGGCAATAGAGTACCTCAACTCACCGAATAGTGTGGTTAATCTGGCCCAAAGGAACATCAGAAACAGGAGGAAGGAATTTGCAAATGCATCAGACTATTTAGAAACCTGGGATGACTCGGACAGCATAACGGCTGTAAAAGCTCAAAAGGATTGAAGACATGCTACAAAAATGGTGGCATAACCACTCAGAAGCCCAATATCAAGGTTTGGAGATCAACAATTAACATACGGAAGTAGTAGGAACTGAGCTGAGATTTAAATCCAACAATCTTATAAGTCTACGGATTAGTAACACGTGATCCTGATAGAACAAAGAGATAGCCTAGTTCCTTAACCCCGTAGGAGAGATAAGATGACTCGGATCAGAGGGCATAAGGTAAAGGAGTAAAAAGAGCCTTACGTTCCATCCCACAATCAATTCCCTTATATAACTAAAGAATTTCTAGACTCAACTTCGACCAGTTTGGCTTGGTAATCCTACAGGCAGTCAAGCTCTAATACCAAAGCTGTCAGGACCCCGATCCTAAGTCACACCGATCTAGCATGTAACACATCATATCACTTTGCGGCCTCACGCATGGTATTCCCACGGGTGCCACCTTACCTGGCCCGGGACCGTTTGCGCCTTTTGGCTCACGTATATGATAGTGTCGCTAGCATCCATATGACAAAGAACCCGGGCTGACATGGCTAGTCGTGAACCCAAAGTGGCACTAACTTATAGGGACAGGCATCCATGACCCAGCATCGAACGTGTCGGTCATCAGCGAGTGAATCCAGGCTGTAGCACTGGGCTAGCAGGACTCCGGTGAACCAGGCTATAGCGGGCTAACATGACTCCGGTATTCAGCGCGTGACATTTCCCCGAAGGGACAGACACAGGAACGAAGAAGGACACATGCCGGCCAGCCTAAGTGTTCCGGAGCAGTAGCAAGCTACCATGGCTCGGTGGAAACACTAGGAGACATTTCCCGGTAAGAGAGGCTACTAAGGATAAACAACTAGATAGTCAGATCCCACACATACCAAGCATTTCAATCATACACACAATATGCTCGATATGTGCAAATACAACATGGCATCACAACATGACTCTACGACTCAAGCATTTATTCAATAGGCTCCGAGGAGCGAGATATTACAAACATGGGTCTCATGACCCAACAATCAAAGCATACAAGTCAAAGCACAAGCGGAAGCTTAACATGTCTGGGTACAAACATCTACAAATGAAAAAGGCTGAGAAGCCTGACTATCTACCAGATCCTGCCGAGGGCACAAGATCGTAGCTGAGGTAACAAGCTAAACGTCGAAGTCCACGCGGTACTACTAGCGAGACTGAAGTCTCTCTGCAAAAACATAATTTAAGCAACGTGAGTACAAATGTACCCAGCAAGACTTACATCAGATCTAACTACATATGCATCATTATCAACAAAGGGGTGGTGGAGTTTAACTGCAGCAAGCCAGCTTTAACTCGGTGGCTATCCTAAACTACGACTGCAATGTAACTCTTTGAGGTGGCGCACACGAGTCCACATATTCACCATATCAATACACCACTATGGATCCGCTCCCGTCTCCCTACGAGAACGCCATCCATAGCACTCACGCTTATCTTGCGTATTTTAGAGTATCCACTTTCACTTGTCTATGAACTATGCAAGGGGTCCAAGTTTCCATATCCGAGGAATCCGGCTATTCGAATAGATAATGATAACCCTGCAGGGGTGTACTTCTTCACACACGCTTTCGCCACTTATCGCCCTGTACACGTCATGTACCTCGGCAACCTTCAAGCGGAAGCCGGGCGAGGGAGTCGGACACGACCTGACTAACCGAACAAGTCTCTAGTCCAGGTTTATCGCCTATTCGGTTCCATCCGCAAGGAGATCCGGCCGGGGTGTCGCTCATGGCCCCAAACGACGTGTGCAGGGTTCCCAAGCCCACCATCTGGGTGCCACTTGGTACACCATGCCACTGTGCCTAGTCTGTCCCAAGCCCACCTGTACCGGGTGCCACTTGGTAGACTACTAACACTACCTACAAACACCAGAAACTAGTTGCAACTCCTGGACAGAGATCAAGTTGATTAATAAGTCGAGAGAGCTTGGAGCGCCCGGAGCCCAATGTGTGGTAGTAACTGATCATGGATCACAAACACAGAACGCAGTTCCTGAGGACGGCTGCAATGAGACAACCCACCATGTACTCCTACATGGCCTCTCACCGCTACCTTTACCAAAACGTGTTCACACACTTAGCTCACACACAGTAGGACATGTTCACACACCTCTGATTCATCCCCGATGAATCAGACCTGACTCAACTCTAAGCAGTAGCAGGCATGACGAACAAGCATGAATGAGTAGGCACAACAGGGCTCAAACAACTCCTACTCATGCTAGTGGGTTTCATCTATTTACTGTGGCAATGACAGGTCATGCAGAGGATAAAGGGGTTCAGCTACCGCAGCAAGTAACAAATATGTCGTTGTTGTCCTAATGCAGTAAAAGAGAGCAGGAGCGGGAGAGTGGGATTTTATCGGAATGAACAAGGGGGTTTTGCTTGCCTGGCACTTCTGAAGATAATATAGCTCTTCATCGGTGTCATCGATCACATCGCCGGTACATGTCTATCGAGAGGGGACAATTACCGGCAAACAAGGAAGAACACGATCAATGCAATGCGACAATATGATGCATGAATGTGACATGGCAATATGATGTGATTTGTGCTGATGCAACTAAACCAGATTAAATAAAGTTGGTTTGAATCCAAGATTCAAATTCAAACTCCACATGTGGTTATTTAAATGCCATTTAATTGAATTGTCCTAAACAGTGGTCATAAGTTGTTCTAACATGCATGAAAATGGTACAGATGGATAGATTGGATTTTTCTGATCATTTTTCATATATAAATTATTTAATTTGGAGTTATGGTTGAATTTCTATGAATTTTTGAAGTTTATACAATTTTCTGGAATTTTCTGAATAAAAATAAATCGAGAAAACATTACTGCATCAGCATGACGTTGGCATGACGTCAGCAGGTCTACAGGGGCTGGTCCGGGTCAAACCTGACCAGTGGGGTCCACACGTCAGTGTCTCAGACGAGTTTGTGTCGCTGACATGTGGGCCCAGTCAACGGCCACGTCAGCGCGGTCAAAATTGACGCGTGGGGCCACTGCAATTAGATTAAACTAAACAGGAGTTAACCTGTGATTAATTAGGGGCGTGGGGCCCATGAGTCAGTGGCCTAGGGGGTTGGTTAGTGTGGGGGGTTAGCCGCTAACGACGGCCACGTCGGATTCGCCGGCGGTTGGACGACGGCGAAGACCCAGAGCGGCGGTGGCTCGCCGGAGTTGCGCCAGAGACGACGGATCGACGCGCCAAGGGCACCAGGAGGTAGCCCGTGGCCGCGCGCATCCAGGGGAACCAACGGAAGGGTGCGGGGTGGACGGAGTTCGCCGGAAGCGAGGTTGTGGCGGCGGCCGGAGTTCGGGCGCCGATGAAAACGACGACACCGTGCACGGGCCTACGCGTTCTATGAGAGCTCACGAACCCAACGGAGGCACGCACGGGACCAAATGGCCACCGGGGCCTCGTCGGCGATGAGCTCGTGCGGCGGCGTGCTGTCGGGGGAGAGAGGCGCGGCGGCTACGGCATGCTAGAGAGAAAACGGAGAGGGGGAGGATGATCAGGAGCTCACGTGGAGTGCAGTGGTGGCCTCGGCGTGTTCGGGGAAGCTCGGACGGCGACGAGTCGACGATGGAGATCCGCGGCGGCCGACGATGAAGAAGTGGTCGGGGACGGCGAGTTGGAGCTCTTCCGGCCATGTGAGCTGACGGAGAGGACGAGGGTGGCACAGCGGAGCTCGGGGGCGTGTCGGAAAGGCTTCGGGATGGCTGCGGCCGCGTGAGCGCTGGTCAGCGGTGATGGGCTCCGTTCGGTCACGGGAGGGAGAGGGAGCAGAGGGGGATAGGGACGGAGGGAGAAGTGGACGTGGCGCCAGGGAGGTGCGTGGCATCTCCAGGGGGTCGGGGAAGCGAGCAGAGAGGCAGGAGGAGGTGGAAGCAGGAGGTGGAGTTCGGGCGCGCGCGCGTCGACACGCCGACGTCCTTCTGGCGAGGGAGGAAGATGACAGGGGGGGAAGCAGCGGTGGGCTGGGCCGGTCAAGCTGGGCCGGCTGGGCTGCCAGGTGAGCAACAGGTAGGTCTTCTGCTCTTTTTTAATTTTTCTTTTTCTGTTTTTATACTTTGCCACTGTTTTTTTCAAATTTAACAAATCCAAAACAGTGCCAAATATCCTCTGAATAATTTATGTTGCTAGATGGACTTTTCCAAAAGCTCATAAAATATTCCAGGGGTATTTGAAATTATATTCTAATTATATGAATATAATTCAAATTCAAATAACTAATGATTTAAATTCAAAGTCCCAAGATTAAGTCCTTAAAAATGTTCAATATTTTGGTTGGGACCAGAACCCTTTGCCAAAATTATCAAACATTTAAGAAGTGCATTTTGGAACAATGAATGAGATTTTAGGGTTTTTTCCCTTCTTTTATTTAGGGTTTTTGAGGCTTCCAACTTTCCTCAGTTCAAGTTTCAAAAATTAAACATGATGCAAACACTAGGCAGCACCAGAAGCTAGAGCTGTGACATTTTAGTAGACGGGATTTCACATTTATCAAATCTATAGAAAGAATTTACCTTTACTACCTGTGTCAAGTTATCAAGACCATGTATCTCTTCAATAGGTGGTAAATTCTTAACATCTTCAGCTTCAATACCTTTTTCTTTCATAGATTTCTTTGCCTCTTGCATATCTTCAGGACTGAGAAATAGAATACCCCTTTTCTTCGGAGTTGGATTAGGAGTTGGTTCAGGAAGTGTCCAATCATTTTCATAACTCAACATATTATTCAATAGCAATTCAGCTTGATCAACTGTTCTTTCCCTGAAAACACAACCAACACAACTATCCAGCTGGTCTCGGGAAGCATCAGTTAGTCCATTATAAAAGATATCAAGTATTTCATTTTTCTTGAGAGGATGATCAGGCAAAGAATTAAGTAATTGCAGAAGCCTCCCCCAAGCTTGTGGGAGACTCTCTTCTTCAATTTGCATAAAATTATATATTTCCCTTAAGGCAGCTTATTTCTAATGAGAAGGAAAATATTTAGCAGAGAAGTAATAAATCATATCCTAGGGACGGCGCACACAACCAAGATCAAGAGAATTAAACCATGTTTTAGCATCACCCTTTAATGAGAACGGAAACAACTTAAGGATAAAGTAATAGCGAGTTTTCTCATCATGAGTAAACAGGGTGGCTATATCATTTAATTTAGTAAGATGTGCCACAACAGTTTCAGATTCATAGCCATAGAAAGGATCAGATTCAACCAAAGTAATTAACTCGGGATCGACAGAGAAATCATAATCCTTATCGGAAATAAAGATAGGTGAAGTAGCAAAAGCAGGGTCATATTTCATTCTAGCCTTCAAAGACTTTTCTTTAAGCTTAGGTAATAATTTCTTAAGATCAGATCTATCATTGCAAGCTAAAAAGTCTCTAGCAGTTTCTTCATCCATAACATAACCCTCAGGCACAACATGCAATTCATATCTAGGGGGAGAATCTTCATCATCACTTTCATCAATATTGTCAGTTTCAGTAATTTCATTCTCTCTAACCCAAGCAAGTTGTTCATCAAGAAATTCACCTGGTGACACAATATTATCAAGCATAGAAGTAGTTTCATCATAAGTATCATGCAAAGAAGAAGTAGCATCATCAATAACAAGTGACATATCAGAATGAATAGCAGGAGCAGGTGTCGCAAGTTTACTCCAAACAGAAGGTGAATCAAGTGCAGAGCTAGATGGTAGTTCCTTAACACCCCTCGTAGTTGAGGGAAAATCTTGGTTCTTTTATCTTTCAGGTTCTTCATAGTGATTAGTAGATATAAATCCCAAGTGACTCAAAGAATAGAGCTATGCTCCTCGACAACGGTGCCATAAAATAGTCTTGATAACCCACAAGTATAGGGGATCGCAACAGTTTTCCAGGGTAGAAGATTCAACCCAAATTTATTTATTCGGCACAAGGGGAGCCAAAGAATATCCTCAAGTATTAGCAGCTGAGTTTTCAATTCAACCACACCTGGAAACTTAATATCTGCAACAAAGTATTTAGTAGCTAAGTAATATGATAGTAGCGGTAACGGTAGTGAAAGTAATAGTTTTGGTTTTATAGTGATTGTAACAGTAACAACAGAAAAGTAAATAAGCAAATATCAATATACGAAAAGCTCGTAGGCAAAGGATCAGTGATGCATAATTATGTCAGATGCGATTCCTCATGCAATAGTTATAACATAGGGTGACACGGAACTAGCTCAAGTTCATCAATGTAATGTAGGCATGTATTTCAAATATAGTCATACATGCATATGGAAAAGAACTTGCATGACATCTTTTGTCCTACCCTCCCATGGTAGAGGGGTCCTATTGGAAACTAAGGGATATTAAGGCCTCCTTTTAATAGAGTACTGGACCAAAGCATTAACATTTAGTGAATACATGAACTCCTCAAACTACGGTCATCGCTGGTAAGTATCCCGATTATTCTCACTTCAGGGTTAACTGATCATAACACATAATAGGTGACTATAGACTTGCAAGATAGGATCAGGAACTCACATATATTCATGAAAACATAATAGGTTCAGATCTGAAATCATGGCACTCGGGCCCTAGTGACAAGCATTAAGCATAGCAAAGTCATAGCAACATCAATCTCACAACATAATGGATACTAGGGATCAAACCCGAACAAAACTAACTCGATTACATGATAAATCTCATCCAACCCATCATTGTCCAGCAAACCTACGATGGAATTACTCACGCACGGTGGTGAGCATCATGAAATTGGTGATGGAGGAAGGTTGATGATGACAATGGCGATGGATTCCCCTCTCCGGAGCTCCGAACGGACTCCAGATCAGCCCTCCCGAGAGAGATTAGGGCTTGGCGGCGGTTCCGTGTCGTAAAACGTGATGAATCCTTCTCCCTGATTTTTCTCCCCGAACATGAATATATAGAGTTGGAGTTGAGGTCGATGGAGCACCAGGGGGCCCATGCGGCAGGGGGGCGCGCCCAAGGGGTAGGCGCGCCCCCACCCTCGTGGACAGGGTGTGGGCCCCCTGGTCTTGATTATTTCGCCAGTATTTTTTATATATTCCAAAAAAATTCTCTGTTGATTTTCAGGTCATTCCGAGAACTTTTATTTCCGCACAAAAATAACACCATGGCAATTCTGCTGAAAACAGTGTCAGTCCTGGTTAGTTCCATTCAAATCATGCAAGTTAGAGTCCAAAACAAGGGTAAAAGTGTTTGGAAAAGTAGATACGATGGAGACGTATCACATCACGCGCCCCGCCGCCGTTTCCCGAAGGCGGTAGGTGGCCGTCGTGGCCTCCACCCCACTGCCGGCCACTGTGGCCATCACGCGCTCCGCCACCGCGGCCTGAAGGCGGGAGGTGGTGGTCGTGGCCGCCACCCCGTTGTCAGCCGCCGTGGCCGCCAGCCCACCTTTGGCCGTCGGGGTCATTACCCGCTCTACCACCGCTGCCCGAAGACGGGAGGCGGAGGTGGATGCCGACACGTGCGTCAGCGACCTTGCGCACTACACCGAGTTCCTGTGGGAGGAGGAGGACCGCCTCGTCGAGCACGCAAAGAGCCTTACCGCCGCCGTGGCCGTGGCACACGCTGCCTTAGAGGCGAGGAATCAGGAGATCTACGATGAGAACCACCACTTTGAGAGGGGTCGTCTAGAGCGACAGAGGGCGTTCGAGGTGAGCGTCGCTAATGCTGCAACAGTGGCAGGCACCGTATTGCGGTTTTCCAGCTCGTCGGTAGGCTCCTCCTCCTCCGCCTCTTACTAAGGGCGCTCGGCAGAGGAGAGGCAGCTGGGAGTATTACAAAGCCCCTCCGAAGTAGTAGTAGTAATATTTAGGGGCTATTTTGTTCAGTTCATCTGACTATAGACGTGGTGGAACTGTACAATGTACTTAAAATTAGCTAGTATATATAGTACTTAAACTAGCTATTTCAGTACGTGGTTGGCAAAAATTGTGGAAAAGTTTGGTCGGTTCAGCTGTCGAGTTGAACTGTTTGTATAAATTAAGAATGACTGCTTAATCTATGAATGAAATCTATGATTAATTACTGAATTTTAGTGGCAAAAATTAGATATTGCTAGTGATTTTTAGCTTCATATTTTGACAAATCGCAATGCTACAAGGATTGACAAATCTTACCAAATTGTTTATATGTGGTTGCACACGGGTCATTCAAAACAACCGTTTGCGTTGAAGGGATGCACAAATCCTGCGCTGCTCTCACTTTGCATACATGCATTCTATCTAAAACGTTTGCGATCAAGAGCAATAGAAATCCTGCTCGGCACATTTTCATTTGGCTTCCTGGGGAAGCTGTCGGTTTGCATACGGGTGTTCTAACTAAAATGTGTGTGTGATGATTGTTTTATATTTAAAAAGCGAATTAAACTGCGGCTTGGGCACCATTAATGGAGATGATGCAAGCAATGCGGGCGGCCATGGAAGTCAAAGGG
Organism: Triticum dicoccoides; assembly: GCF_002162155.2. Lineage (NCBI taxonomy): Eukaryota > Viridiplantae > Streptophyta > Magnoliopsida > Poales > Poaceae > Triticum > Triticum dicoccoides. Next base: position 161,423,156 of record NC_041386.1, on the reverse strand, counting down.
CTCCCTTCCCAGTGAGCCTGCTCAGCGTACAGCTCTCACGCTTCTTGGTGAGCGTGCGCATTCGAGGATAGCTTGCACGCCTCTCGGTTAGCCTGCGCACCGGACGGCACTCGCACACCTCCCGTTCAGTCAAGGTCAAGCAGCTGTCCACACGGCACCTCCTACAACCATTCAAACCAAGACACATGGCATCACGTGAATGGTTAACAGAACGCACACGGTTTGAATTATACAAAAGTTTCAGATATTAAAGTGGCAGCTATTTTTTCAAAATGCCTTTGTTGGCTGTCATTATTCGAGTGCGCCTTCTCTCTAAATGGACATGAAAAATACCACAACATGTCAGGTGCCATTCCATGATAGCATGCCAAGTTTCATCAGACGAGTTTTGGATTTATTAGAATTTTAAAACCAGACATCTCAATGTTTTGCTGGCAATCAACGGTGTCCTAGTGTTTGAAATTCACTCCCATATCTTGCATGGGACCGAAGAATGCACCCAAGGACACATATTTGATTTTTCAACCAATTTATATGCACAGGAGCATGTGCATGTAGTTCAAATTTGAATTATGCACATAAATGCATTGAAAACTCAGTTAATGCATAAAAATGTCCAAACGAACCCCAAAAAATCACAAAAATTGACACAACACTCTTGTTGTTCTATGTTGACATGAGAAAAAATTTGGAAGCAATAAGAGGCAGTGGATATCGTTTCGTCCCCAAAGTGGGACATTCCCTACCGAAACCACCATGCTTGTTGTGAGAAGCTTTGGTCTGTGAGAAGCATATACCCAAACCTGCCCCAAACGGGACAAATTTTACCACGGCATGTTGATGCCGCTCCATGAAAGCATGCCAAGTTTCATGAATTTCAGACAAGTTTTGGATTTACTAGAATTTAAAAACCAGGCATCTCAATGTTTTGCCGGTAATCAACGATGCCCTAGTGTTGGAAATTCATTCCCATTTCTTGCATGGGACCTAAGCATGCACCCAAGGACAGATATTTGATTTTTCAACCAATTTATATGCACTGGAGCATGTGCATATAGTTCAAATTTGAATTATGCACATAAATGCATTTAAAACTCAGTTAATGCATAAAAATGTCCAAATGAACCCCGAAAAATTACAAAAATTCACACAACACTCATGTTGTTCTTTGTTGACACGAGAAAGAATTTGAAAGCAATAAGAGGCAATGGATATCATTTTGTCCCCAAAGGTGGGACGTTCCCTACCGAAAACCATCACGCTTGTTGTGAGAAGCTCCAGTTTGTGAGAAGCATATACCCAAACCTGCCCCAAATGGGACAAAAAATTTACCATGGAATGTTGATGCCGCTCCATGATAGCATGCCATATTTCATGAATTTCAGATGGGTTTAGGATTTACTAGAATTTAAAAACCGGGCATCTCAATGTTTTGTCGGCAATCAACGGTGCCCTGGTGTTTGAAATTCATTCCCATTTCTTGCATGGGACCTAAACATGCACCCTAGGACACATATTTGTTTTTTCAACAAATTTATATGCACTGGAGCATGTGCATGTAGTTCAGATTTGAATTATGCACATAAATGCATTGAAAACTCGGTTAATGCATAAATATGTCCAAACGAACCCCGAAAAATCACAAAAAATTGACACAACGCTCCTGTTGTTCTATGTTAACACGAGAATTTTTTTGGAAGAAATAAGAGGCAGTGGATATTGTTTCGTCCCCAAAGGTGGGACGTTCCCTACCGAAACCATGATGCTTGTTGTGAGAAGCTCTGGTTTCTGAGAAGCATATACCCAAACCTACCCCAAACGGGACAAAAATTTTACAACGACATGTTGATGACGCTCCATGAAAGCATGCCAAGTTTCATGAATTTCAGACGAGTTTTGGATTTACTAGAATTTAAAAACCAGGCATCTCAATGTTTTGTCGGCAATCAACGGTGCCCTGGTGTTTGAAATTCATTCCCATTTCTTGCATGGGACTTAAGCATGCACCCAAGGACACAAATTTGATTTTCAACCAATTTATATTCATTGGAGCATGTGCAAGTAGTTGGAATTTGAATTATGCACATCAATGCATTGAAAACTCTGTTAATGCATAAAAATGTCCAAACGAACCCCGAAAAATCACAAAAATTCACACAACACTCCTGTTGTTCTATGTTGACATGAGAAAAATTTGAAAGAAAGAAGAGGCAATGGATATCATTTCGTCCCCAACGGTGGGACGTTCCCTACCGAAAACCATCATGCTGGTTTTGAGCTCCGGTTTGTGAGAAGCATATACCCAAACCTGCCCCAAATGGGACAATTTTTTTACCACGACATGTTGATGCCGCTCCATGGTAGCATGCCAAGTTTCATGAATTCCAGACGGGTTTTGGATTTACTATAATTTAAAAACTAGGCATCTCAATGTTTTGTCGGCAATCAACGGTGCCCTGGTGTTTGAAATTCATTCCCATTTTTGCATGGGACCTAAGCATGCACCCAAGGACACAGATTTGATTTTTTAACCAATTTATATGCACTGGAGCATGTGCATGTAGTTCAAACTTGAATTATGCACCTGAACTGGCTAGAAAACCAATTTAATGTATAAAATGTTCAAACGAACCCTGAATAATTCCAATTCTTTTACGACACACATATAGTTGCATGTTGACTCCAGATAAAAGGTCTAGCAATTCAAACACCGTCCATTGCCGCTGTGATCCCATTATATAATTCAAATCAAGATGAAAAATCAAGTAGATCGCACACAGTTTATTATCAGCAACCGTGTGAGATGCAACACAAAATATCCTGGAGCACCGTCAGTGTATAGTACGCCTATGGCTTACGCGAGAAGTTGCGTCGGCTACAGTCCACAGTCGGCGTCTCAACCACACTAGCTCGCTCCGCAAATATCATTTCACTGTTGAATCGTCGCCGGTGAAATATGGGCACGTGGACCCGCATCATGAGGGCAACTTCAATAGCCCACTCTGGCGAGAGCGCGTCCCTAGCCGTCATCCGCATGCTAAGAAGGTGCATGAGCGCGGCTGCAATCTGCGACCGGGAAGCAAAGGCAGCCCAAACGGCCATTGTTTCTTCTCAGGTGGCGGCAGCAACATCTGCTTCGGGGATAGCAACTGGAGAGAGCGGCACAACAGTTGTCCATTCCGTTGTGGCCGCCTTAGGCCTGATGGAGGCCGCCCACGACCATGTCGAGGTCACCGCACAAATCGAACGAAGCTTCTCCGACAACGGTCGGCAACCCATGGCCGAAGAGCTTGCAATCACTGAGAGCATTCGAGCAGCCATCCGTTCCTCCGCCGCATACCTTGTGAAGACGGAGCCCGTCCAAGCCCAGATCGCATCTGCCCACGCCCAGCTCAAGGCGGCCTTTTCCAAAGAGATGGCAGACGTTTATGGCGAGATGCTTGCCGAGTATGGTGCGATGGATGCCATGGAGCCCCTTCCCCAGGAGACCGTCGGGCGCGAGTTGGACATGGAGGCGGCGGCGGAGATCGACGAGCACCAGTTGTAGTAGTACTCTTTGTTTTGTTTAGTTAAGAGCGCCGGTCTTTAATTTGTAAGAGTAATGTTTAGGTCAGCTAGCTCTGTTTAATTGCTGAACTTTCTCAATTAAGAAGTGTAGGTGTGCTGTAGTCTCCTTTGTGTACCCAAATTATGCAATGACGTGGATGACTACTGTAACCATGGAAATTCGAACCAAAACTTTTGACGTTCAAACTCAGCACACACGGGTGAAGCTATCTGAATCGTTTGTGATGTCCACATATCGTACACAGTTCTGAATAAGGGACCATGTTTGATGACACTTTGCGCGCCAGTTTTTTGGCTGAAGCGATTCCAAATTTTCGGCTTCAGCGGAAATATCTACCTCCCCGCCCCCTCCCGCTTACCAAAAGCCACATTCCCCTCTTTCCGCCTTCCTTTCCAAGTGGAAACCTTCACTCCTTGATTGTAGTGCCGCCTCCTCGTCGGGGACCTTTCTTCACGCTGCTCGGCCTCGTCTATCTAGGCAGGTAATCCACACCCGACCCCATCCTCCTCCTCCTTCCACATCCCACATGCCCCGATCGCCAGCACGAGCGCAACACCTTCCACCCAAATCACCGACCCCTCCACCAAATAAGCGCCGCCATAAGCCATGGTGCATGCAGTATAGCCAGGAACTCAAGGAGCATTTCGCACCGGAGAAGCAAATCACAGCCGCACGCGCGGATGAGGTCACGATGGCTGCCATTCGTGCCGACCCCCAGATCTTGGAGGAGCACCTTGCCATTTGCTAGCTACGCCGGTTAAGCATGCTCGATTTACCCATTGCGTGTGCTGCTTCTGCCTTTCCTTCACAAATTCTAGTGAATTGTGCTATCTAATTTTACCATGCAATCTGTTACTCTAGTGTATATGTTCTATATGTCATGCAGTGTGGTGCTCACTTATTAAATGTTTTGTTAATTAGTTGTCGTCTTTAGTTAACTGTTTGGTTCAATTCTGCACATGTGATGTTCAATTCTTAAGGCTGCAATTTTGTATTGTCTTCCATGAGAGAAATAAATCGAATTTATCTTTACAAAATACATGAGAAACGAATACAATTGCTATATTTCCAAGTTTTCAAGCATGCTTGGTTTGGTTATACATTGTGCAATGTGGTTCTCAGTTAACATTTGGTTCATTTATGTAGTGGTATTTAGTTAAATGTTTGGTTCAATTCTACAATGCGATGTTCAATAGTTGTGGGTGCATTCTGTTATTGTATACCATGTGAGGAATAAATTGAATTTGGCTGTAGTAAATACATGAGAAACAAATACGATTGCTACAATTGGTTGTAGTTAACTGTTTGGTTAACTGTCTGATCTTCTATTAGGAGTATGTTATATTGTGCAATGTGGTGCTCAGTTAATATTTGGTTCATTTGTTGTGGTGTTTAGTTAACTGCTTGGTTCAATTCCGCAATGCGATGTACAATTGTTGTGGGTAGAATTTTGTATTATTGTGCATGTGAGGAATAAATCGAATTTTGTTGCACTTAATACATGAGAAACATATACAATTGCTATATTTCCTAGTTCTTAATCATGCTTGGTTTGGGTAAATGGGTTTTCCGTATGGCTTGAATTAATCTGATGAATCTGCAATGTGCTTATTTTTCATCAACATATTTTACTGATAGCGTGTGAACCCTTACTTAACCTGATGACTAACTACCGTATATGTGTTGCAGGGAAACAATGGGAAGCACTGAGGTTTACAATCGAGGTTAGCACGTGGATGGTATGTTCTCTAATAGCACATTATTGTGCAATTGCAAGAACCATTCTAATATTTCGGTTTTTAACAATTTGGTCTTGCACATGTAGGTCCTGCTGTCAGAGGTTTTGACCCACTGTTCGACCCTTTTTGCATATGGGGAAATGAGTTGTCCATGAATATCAATCAAATCAAGAAACTCAGTAAGATTGTTAGGATAAAGAAATTAGCGACAAAAAACAACAAGATCTTTGTCTGCACAATATTCTCCTTCCGCTTCAGCAATATTCCAGATGAGATGCATCTGTCTATATACCATCTATGATGCTAATTTCGAAAGGTTCTACATGTTGCATGTGGAACTTGCTGCTGGCGTAGTTGTGTAATGGGGTAGTTGAGTGCTGAAGCTATATCATGTTGTACTCTGATGTATTTCAATTATGAAATTCTGCTTCCTTAATATGGAAATGAAATATAGTGTGTGCTTAATATGAAATGTCAATTAAATTAATAAATGGATTATGACTAATCGGATAATTAGCCTGCTAATTGGGTTTTGCTATTCCAAACGGCTGAAAAAATACCATGGGCGATGACCTCAGGCAACGCACACAATTTTTAGAAATAAACCGTGTTGGATCAATGAACAATCACACATGACTTTCTCTTGAAAACTGTTTGTGTTAGGCCACCTTGAGAAAACGTTTACCACATAAAAACTGTGTGTGATGGAAAGCCTTTGCCAGACAGTTTCTTCTACGGATCGTGTGTGATACATTCAATAACGCAAACGATTTAACGGGAAAAATTGTGTGTGATGTACCTGTGAACGGAAATGTTTTCCTTGGAGCGACTATGTGGGATGCACATACAAACGAAAACGTTTAGCACGGACTGACTATGTGGGATGTACTTGTGACCAGAAACAATTTCACCGTATAATTGTATTTTTAGCTCTACTGTACGTATTTCCATATTTGAGCGCTCGCCGGTCGCACACGTTCTCATTTTGCTGACCGTGCGTGCCAGGAGGGTATATCCTCGATGGTTTCTGATTCATGTGGGAACGACCCCCCTATCACCCACACTCACTTGGCGATGGTTACAAATGCCATCGTGGAAAGGTGTTAAAAACCGTTTGTTTAGGACCGACACGCACTAGTGTGTCATCCGCAAAAAGAAGGAGAGTAACTGTAGGGCCAGTGCTCCCAAAGGAAACTCCTTTTATTTCCTTTGCCACTTGAGCACTCCTTAATAGAGTTGATAAGCCCTCCACGCAGAATAGGAAAAGATATGGGCACTTGGTTTTCCCCTGGCATAACACTGTGGATGGTACAAAACTATGGGAGAGGCCAACATTCTTTTTGACTGAGAATCTCACCGACGTGACACACCTCTTAACCATCTCTGTCTAATGACTAGAGAAACCAAATCTCACCATCATTTTCTTGACAAACACTCATTCAACTTTGTCATATGCCTTCGTCATGTCAAGCTTTACCGCACATATGGGCTTCCTTATCTTTCTTTTCGTTATAGCATGTACACACTCATAAGCGGCAGGTTCATTATCGGTGATTAACCTGCCCAGCACGAAGGCACTTTGCTCTTCAGAAATCATGAATAGCGGCACCACCTTGAGCCTGTTAGCCAACGTTTTGCAGCGGTCTTATATAGGACGTTATATAGGCTTATAGGGTGGAATAACGAGAGTAAGTCCATGTAACGCCCACGATGTGGCTATATCTCCCACGTGTCGAGGCACGACTTAGACGCATAACCGCATTGTGGTTTTGTCTCAAGAAGGGTCATCTTCACACACTCCCATGTAATGAACAAGAAAGGGATAAATAGAGTTGGCTTACAATTGCCACGTCACACAAATAGCAATTAATTCATACATCATCAGGGTACACTCATAGTCCGACTACGGACAACCAAATGAAAAGAAGATAAACCCAACTGGTAGATCCCCGATCGTCCCAACTGGGCACCACTACTGATCATCAGGAGAAGACACGTAGTAATGACCAAGGTCCTCGTCGAACTCCCACTTGAGTTCAGTAGCATCACCTGCACTGGTATCATCCGCACCAGCAACTGTTTTAGTAGCATATGTGAGTCAGGCAGACTCAGCAATCTCAAAACCCACGAGAACAAGACTATTTAAGCTTATGGGTAGGATGAGGTAATGAGGTGGAGTTGCAGCAAGCGCTAAGCAAATATGACAGTCAACTATAAGTGATCAAGAAGTGATCCTAAACTACTTACATTCCTACATAACCCAATCGTGTTCACTTCTCGGATTCCGCCGAAAAGAGACCATCATAGTTACACACGCGGTTGGCGCATTTTAATTGAGTCAAGTGTCAAGTTCTCTACAACCGGATATTAACAAATTCCCATCTGCCACATAACCGCGGGCACGGCTCTCGAAAGTTTATACCCTACAGGGGTGTCCCAACTTAGCCCATCACAAGCTTTCACGATCAATGAAGGATATTCCTTCTCCCGGAAAGACCCGATTAGTCTCGGAATCCCGGTTACAAGACATTTCGACAATGGTAAAACAAGACCAGCAAGACCGCCCGATGCGCCGACAAATCCCGATAGGATCTGCACATATCTCGTTCTCAGGGCACACCCGATGAGACATCCTACGAGTAAAACCAACCCTCAAGTTTCCCTGAGGTGGCCCCACAGTCTACTTGTTTTGGACCAACATTCGGAGGAGCACTGGCCCGGGAGGGGGGGGGGGTTAAATAAAGATGACCCTCGGGTTTGCAACTCCCAAGGGAAAAGTATAGGTGGTGGTTAGGCATATGTTATAACCAAGGTTGGGCCTTGCTGGAGGAGTTTTATTCAAAGCGAACTGTCAAGGGGGTCCCATAACCCCAACCGCATAAGGAATGCAAAATCAAGGAACATAACACCGGTATGACGGAAAGTAGGGCGGCAAGAGTGGAACAAAACACCGATCAAAAGGCCAAGCCTTCCACCCTTTGCCAAGTATATAGTTGCACTAATTAAAATAAGAGATATAGTGATATCCCAGCATATCCATGTCCCAACACGGAACAACCTGCTCTGCACCTGCAACTAGCAACGCTATAAGAGGGGTTGAGCAAAAGCGGTAACTTTGCCAAACAACAATTTGCTAGGAAGGTGGGTTAGAGGCTTGACATGGCAATATGGAAGGCATGATAAACAAGTGGTAGGTAGCGTGACATAGCGATAGATCGAAACAACTAGCAAGCAAAGATGGAAGTGATATCGAGGGTAATGGTCATCTTGCTAGCAATCCCGCTAGGAATAAGACTGAATCCATGAAGTAGACGAACCAACGTAGTTGAACGGATCCTCACAATCGCAACATAACCGGAACTATCAAGAAGAAACAACACCGGAAAGAAGCAAACAACATGGTAAACAACCAAGCATAAACATGGCATGATGCACAACCAAGTATGATGCACGTCCAGTTTAATGATTATGCCATGGCAAAGTGCAACAAACAATACTACAAATTTAGTGGAGCTCAATATGCAACGGAGTTGCGTATTGAAGATAACACCACATTCTTTTATTTATTTCTCTCTTGTTTAATCTACTCAACAATATTAAATGTTGGTTAACATGGCAAGAGGTGAAGCATAAGCAAACTACTTATCTAGGCAAGTGTAAATGAGGCAGGAAACAACAAACAACAAATCTGGAAAATCCCCGTGTGCATATCTTGAATTCGGTACTGTTCTGTCCTAAAGCATATTTTAGAGTTTTTAAACGGGAAAATATAGTGCAACAAGCCAATCTATGCATTTTTCTACCCCATTTACATATAAAGATTATTATATTCGGAGCTACGGTTATTTAGTTATTAAATAAATCATTTTAGCATGACATTTATGCAAATTAAATGCAAACAACAAGTTAGACATTTTAAACATGGATGAAAGTTGTATATTATGAAACAAGATGAAATTCTTAACATTTTACATATATAAATTATTTACATATGATGCACAGTTCTGGAGTTATTAAATGCATGAAGTCTAGGGGGTTTTCTGCAAATCTGTTTTCATGTGGATAATAGAGAAATTTGCAAGATGGGAAAAAAATGTGCACTGGGCTGAATCTGGCTGGCCCAACATGCATAGGAGAGGGGCTGGGTGCTGCTCGCCATGGGCCATGGCCTAGTTCGACGGTGAGGTGAGGCCAGCAGGGGAGACTAGCGCGCTGGGCCTAAGTCGTGGTCGCGGTCCACGTAGGTGAGGAAGACGCGATAAATGCAACGAGCAGAGATGCATCATCCTCCCTGCTCGAACGAACCAGAGGAGGCAAGCAACACGAAGGGGCAGCGAGGATCCAAGGGAAGGAGGCGGTTCGCGGCGGCGCGGTGCTGGACTTGGCGGTGGGGGAATCGGGCGAAGGCAAGGGGAGCTCGAGGCAACTTGGATGGTTGCAGCGCGAACGAGCGGGAGGCTCATAGGGCCTCGGGCGCTCGGGTTGAGGCGATCGAGAGGAGGCATGGGGACGGAGAGGGTGGTCTGATGGCGCAGGCGTAGATCCGGCCGGGAACAGGCAAGGACGGCGAAGGAAGGCGACGACTTGGCGGTTGGCGTCCATGACATCGGCCGCTACCGACAAGGTCAGCGGTCGCAGGGCTGATGTGTCGCTGTGAACAGAGAAAGAGAGAGACGAGTTGTTGAGAGCGAGAGAAAACCAGAGGAAGGAAGGAAAAGAAAGGGGAGGAGCGGGACAAGGCCTGCTGGAAGTGGTTGCGGGGGGCAAGTGTCGGTGTCAAAACTGGCGGATCTCGGGTAGGGGGTCCCGAACAGTGCGTCTAAGGCTGATGGTAACAAGAGGCGGGGACACAATGTTTACCCAGGTTCAGGCCCTCTCGATGGAGGTAATACCCTACTTCCTGCTTGATTGATCTTGATGATATGAGTATTACAAGAGTTGATCTACCACAAGATCGTAGAGGCTAAACCCTAGAAGCTAGCCTATGATTCTGATTGTTCTTGTCCTACGGACTAAACCCTCCGGTGTCTATATAAACCGGAGGGGTCTAGGGTTACACAGAGTCAGTTACAAGGGAGGAGATCTACATATCCGAATTGCCAAGCTTGCCTTCCACGCAAAGGAGAGTCCCACCCGGACACGTGACGAAGTATTCAATCTTGTATCTTCATAGTCCAACAGTCCGGCCAAAGTATATAGTCCGGCTATCAAAGGACCCCCTAATCCAGGACTCCCTCAGTAGCCCCTAAACCAGACTTCAATGACGATGAGTCCGGCGTGCAGATTGTCTTCGGCATTGCAAGGCGGGTTCCTTCTCCGAATACTCCATAAGAGATTTTGAACACAAGGATTGTGTGTGGCTCTGTAAAACAAATTCCACATACCACCACAGAGATTATAATATTCCACAAATCTAATATGCTAACAACTTTTTATAACGTGACATCTGCCGTGGTCCGGTCGTTACGAACCGTTTTTCCCAGCCTGCCACTACACGTGTTGCGAGGCGGTTTTATTGGCATGTCTTGTCGAAGCAGAGATTGTGTTCCCCTTATCACGGGATTCTCATCAATACGGGTGTGGGTAACCCAATCGTGCTTGTTAGTATGACTCCTCGATTTTAGGCAAGTTCCAAACGGCCACGCGGAGGACGCTTGGTATTCACCCTTTTTATAAAGGGGCCAAGGCCTGTCCTTTTCTTCTCGCGCTCGATCCTTCCCTTCCCCCACCTCGAGTTCCAACACCCAAGGCTCAGTCTAAGCGCTTTGGACCTTCAACCATGTCCAGATCCAACCTTCAAGGTCAGTGGATGGCCTCCTCTATCACAGAGGAGGACATCAAGAAGCTAAGGGAAGCCAGGTATCTGACCGCAGAAATCTCGCACAGGCTGCGTGCTCAAGGGCAGGTCATCCCTACTCCCGAACCCAAAGAGAGTGTCGTATTTGTTTCCCACTTCTTCCGAGGGCTAGGCTTTAGTCTTGATCCCTTTGTTAGAGTGCTTATGTTCTATTACGGGCTCGATTTCCATGATCTAGCTCCAGATTCCATCCTTCACATCTCGTCATTTATCGTCGTGTGTGAGGCCTACCTCCGCATCACCCCACACTTCGGCTTATGGCTCAACACCTTCAATGTGAAGCCTAAGACAATCGATGGGCGACACGCAGAATGCGGAGGTGCCATAATAAGCAAAGGCACCGATGCTATATGGCCAAAGGGTTCCTTCCCGGAGGTGTCCAACTTATGGCAGTGGGAGTGGTTTTACATCATAGCTCCCCGAGGTACAAAGTGGGCAGCCGCCCCCGCCTTCCGCTTGGGTCCCCCGCCGCAACTGGCGTCATGGGTCAACAAGGGGCTGGACTGGGGGGCAGTTAATGACGTGCTGACATTGCAAAGTCGCATCTGAGATCTCCTCTAGAGGGATGTCAGTATTGTAAAGGTAATGCAAGTTATGCTAGTTCGTCGGGTCCTCCCATGCCAACCTCGATCTCTCCATATGTGGGAGTTCAACCCGGAAGGACCACGAACTATTCAACAATTATTCGGCGTGACGCTCGAAGAGATGTATGGATTATTCTTTGGATCACGAATAAAGTGTCCGGACACCACCGAGGATGCGGGTCTCAACTGCAACTGTCTAGATACCCACGTAAGTAATTCTGCGGCCGAACATGCTGTCTTTTTATTTGTCATAACACCATTCTAAAAAAATCACTCTCGACGGGGACTGGATAAGAAAGGAGGAGAGGATCAGCTGTTCGGCCCCCCTTCCCGAAGGCTCACCGGATCCTGTTCTAGCCAGGATGCTGGAGCACGCACCTTATCAAAGTACCATCATGGGAAGATAAAGGGAGGAATAAAGAAGCCGAAAGCGGGCTTCACACATTACTCATCCAAAGTGGGGGAATTAGTGTCTCCGTGAAGGAGGATAATCAGGGAGAAGAATCTAGAATCATCTCTCCCCAAGGAAGGAAAAGGACCGCCTATGAAGACTTGGAAACGAAGGTTTCCAAATGAGGGAAGAAACCTGCACGAGGGGCCCCTGCCCTGGAGGGCGTCCTTACCGCACAGCGCCTGCAAGGGGGCCAGCCCTCCACCGAGTTGTAAGTGAACAAGAGTACTTTTGGTAAATATATCATGCTTTATCTCTGAGGACAATAACCGAGACATATATCTTGCAGTCCGGCTCATAGCCCTTCTCGAGAGAGTTCGTCTTGGGGGGATCTTCTTCCGAAGATGATGGAGAGCGAAACGCCTCCCCCTGTCTCCCCGCCTCCTTGGGTGGACGACCCTGAGGTGTCATCACGGAGGATTTCTCCTGATCCGCCAAGGCCAGAAGGTAACCCTTCGGCCACCCGAAGTCCAGAGTATTCGGCTCCTAAGGAGAGCAACAGAAAGAGTCTGGGATTGTCCGGTGCACAACTGGACGCACCGATGGGTCTTTTGGGGCAAGCGTCTATCTCAGAGGCGCATCGTACTTTAATGGGTACGGTGGTTGAGAGGAAAGTGGGTTGCATGAGGCTTTTACGAGCCTGCTAAGAGGCTTTGAGGTACACAAAGTAATATATATATATATATATATATATATATATATATATATGTATTTTTTTGACGGTACCACACATGCTAGGTGTGCTCTATACAGATAGTAGCCCCTGAGACTCTGGTTGTTGTCCAGAGGTGGCAAACAGAGGATCATAATCCCAGGTAATGATCGCACTGCTTTCATGTGCAGGCGGCTGAGGGTCCGGTGGCTGGCCGGACTGCTGAGTTTGCCGGACTTAGGAGGCAGCTTGATGTGGCAGATGTCGACATTGCGCTTGTGAACAAGCGGCTTGATGAGGCATAGGGTATGTGTTTTCGGGTGGTCAACAAATATTAAGAGGAGCATGATGCTAGTATCTATAATATGCCATGACTACAGATGGAGCTGCCGCCGTGGAGACCCTTCGGGTGGAACTTGCCCGAGCCAAGGAACAAGCCAGGAGAAGCTATGCGGCCGCCCTAAAGGCGGCCGAAGAGTTAAGAGCCGAACAGGCTGCTCATCACCAGAGCGAAGATAAAATAGCCAAGATGGCTGTTGAGCTAAAAGATGCCGCCGACCGATATGAGCTTCTTGAAAAGGAAAGCCAAGCGAGAGCGGCTGACCTGAATAAAGCCGTGGAAGCAGCCAAGGAAGCCTGCTCTAAAATCAGAGTGGCGAAGGAGGAGCTCCGTCAAGCCGGAGATATCACGGCTGGGAAGCCCTTTTTGTTGCGGATGAAGTTCGGAGATCCGAAGTATTCCCCTCTGGATCAATTATGGAATGATGCAGGCGTGTACTTGGACTTGGCAATGAGTGATGCTGATGCGACTGAGTATTTCAAAGATCAGAAAGATCATGAAGTGGAAAGATTGTTCTGGTCGCAGTTTAGTGCTCCAACGCGTCCGCTGCTATGAAATGAACAAATGGCCGAGTGGGTCGAGCTCTATCAGTTGTCCGGACTTGCCATGAGGTATGTCATGGATCATCTTTGGCTGAAGGAACCAAGGCCGAATAGTTATTTTGGTTTAGTGCAATGATTCCTTGGTTCTGTTCCGCATATCGACGCTGTAAAGAGGTCGGCGTGCATAGAGGGTGCGCGAAAGACTCTTGCCCGTGTTAAGACATACTGGGCAGAGATGGAGGCCACCGCTATTGCAACCCAGGATCCGGCTGTAGGCCAGGTCTCGGCTGAGCACTATTTTGAAGAAGTCCTAGAAGGCGCTCGTTTAATAGAGGCTCAGTGCTCGAAGAGTATCATGTTCGAGTGACATGTATCCCAATTGTAAAAACAATGCTATTTGGATTATAAAGGCTGTGTTTATACTTTTGCCTGAAAGAATTATGATGCCTCTTGTGCGGCCATTTATGTATGTATATAACCTGAAAGTTTGCAGTCGTTGGCTTCAGCCCCCACGCACATAATGCGGGGGTGTTCGGAAAAGCACGTATTCACACTTGACCCAACGTCTTGGTCCATTAAGGAGGTGATAGCGCGGCGAACAAGGCAATCGGACTATATAGCTTTAACACTTTCACTTAGCCATAGGAGTTTGACGGTGGGGCTACTATATAGCCCTGGTACTTCTGCGCTCATCCGAATACGGTGCACGTACATACATGACCGGGAGGAATCGCGAAGATTCCGCTGAGTCGTCGAGTGGTTGACCAGTCTCGTGCTTTATCATGACAGCCAGTTTTCGGCTTTCTCTACTGAGGTTCTCATCCACATGAACCAGGGCACAATCACAGTAGTTCTCCCGGTGCCACCTTAGCCGATAGAGCGGAACGTAAGATAGCAAAACACGGGAGCCGGGCAAACCCAACTATTGACCAAAGATATGAGTCGGAGCTGATGCATATAAGGCCAAACTCGCGACGCCGAACACTCCCTAAGGTATTCAGACTTTACAACATATACTGGCCTGAGTAACACCCTCGATAATGATCCCTGAACTTCCAGGTACTTGCATTAGTCTGACGTGATGAAATGCCAATAACGCCAGCATCCCTTTCGGTTGTGTTGAGTATCCGTAGGGAGTGAAGCAACAAGAGACAGTAAAAAGGTTTACACAGGGTCTTAATATAAAAAGAAGCATTTGAGCAGGGCCCTGCTGCATGTCTGCGCCCGTGTCTTCGTTGTGCCGTATCCTGGAAGGGTGTAGCACGATGATCATGTGTAAAAGAGAAAAACCCAGGTGAAAGTTTTCATGTGAAAAATTGGTTATTCTTAATGAACCATTAAAATGCAATCTAAATAGGGTCAAGCCGAACTGTAGTCCTTTTACATGCGGGAAGCCCCTAGCACCACCTATGGGGGTATATCCATCGACCCAATCTCAGGTTTATCTGAGCTGTTACAGCTAGTGGTGCGCCGGACTCGTCTAACCATGTCCGCGATCTTGACGACCTATCATTTCTTCTGGTTGGAGAGGCCGTTCAATGATTGGCTGCTAGAGCCGCCACATATTCCTCCGTACGTGAGGAACTCTCTGTGTTTCCGCTAACTATGATGATGCCACGTGGACCGAGCATCTTAAGCTTAAGATAAGCGTAATGCGGTAATGCATTAAAACGAGCGAAGGCCGTTCTTCCGAGTAGTGCGTGATGGCCGCTTCGGAATGGAGCGATGTCGAAGGTTAATTCTTCACTTTGGAAGTTGTCGGGAGAACCGAATACAACCTCTAGTACTAGAGAGCCTGTGCAGCGGGCCTCTGGGCCTGGTATTACTCCTTTAAAGGTAGTATTGCTTTGGCTGATTCTTGTCGGGTGTATCCCCATTTTGCGGACGGTGTCCTGATATATCTGATTAAGACTACTACCGCCATCCATAAGGACTCGGGTGAGATGGTATCCGTCAATTATTGGGTCTAGCACCAAGGCAGCCGATCCTCTGTGTCGGATACTAGTGGGTGATCCCTGCAATCAAAAGTGATCGGGCAGGCCGACCAAGGGTTGATCTTGGGGGTGACAGGCTCCACGGTGTATATGACTTGGGGTGAGCGTTGGCGCCTCCTCTTCGGTATCTGAGTTGCGTAAATCATGTTCACTGTTTTGACCTCTGGTGGGAATTTTTTTTGTCCCCCAGTGTTTGGATGGTGAGGCTCATCCTCGTCTTCGCTTGGTGTCTCCCTCCCCTTGTGTTCGGCGTTTAGCTTGCCGGCATGCTTGAAGACCTAGCATTCTTTGTTGGTGTTATTTGCAGGTTTGTCGGAGGTGCCATGAATCTAACATAATCTGTCTAGAATCTTGTTTAGGCTGGACGGTCCATCTCTACTGCCTTTCAATGGCTTTTTCCGTTGACAGGTGAGGGAGTCCTGGATTAGGGGGTCTCCGGACAGCCGGACTATTGGACTATGAAGATACAAGATTGAAGACTTCGTCCCGTGTCCGGATGGGACTCTCCTTGGCGTGGAAGGCAAGCATGGCAATACGGATATTTAGATCTCCTCCCTTGTAACCGACTTTGTGTAACCCTAGCCCCCTCCGATCTCTATATAAACCGGAGGGTTTAGTCCGTAGGACAACAACCAATAATACCATTGTAGCGACCAGACCTCACACAGTCTAATCTCTATGCTCCGGTGTCATCCCTGGATCAGTAATGCTGACACCACACAGTACTCGGAGGATTTATAACAGAGTAGCAATCACACACTTATTACATCGAGTGTCTCAATAGAGAACTTATTACAATAAATATGGCTTAAGGCCATCTAATAACGATAACAGCGGAAGGCTTGGAAGATAAGTGAGTCCATCAACTCCAACGGCATCACTGAGTATAGAACCACGACCTAAAAACTCCATAATCATCGTCTGAAAAGTCTGCAACATTAACGTTGCAGCCCGAAATGGGCCAGTACATGGAATATGCTGGCAAGGTAACACATAGAGAGTAATGGAATGAAACTGCTATACTATATGCATATTTGGCTGGTGGAAAGCTCTATGTTTACAGTTTTGCGTAAAGCCAATTTTTCCTACTGCAAAGGAATAAGTTTTATTTAACTATCATTGTGGTTGTGAACATTGAGAATGGTTGACAGCATTCTCAATCCCAATTAAATAACATCATTAAACCCAACAAACTTAATTTAAAGTAACGTGATGAGATTCACATGATAATCCAGGGACTACATACTCAAGTTGTCCATAACCGGGGACACGGCTAACCATGATTAGTTTATACACTCTGCAGAGGTTTGCGCACTTTTCCCCACAAGACTCGATCGCCTCCGTTTGGTTTCTCGCACTACATGGTGTTCGAGAAGACGGATGACCGAGACTGTCGGATTTTGGGTTCCGGCAGACCCTTGAGGTTCGAACACTGGGGGGCACGCGGAGATTTCGCCTTCTACCTACCTCCACCCCTCCGCCTCGCTAAGATCTAAGCTATGGAAAGAACAGCACAAGAGACACGGGGTTTATACTGGTTCGGGCCACCATTGTGGTGTAATACCCTACTCCAGTGTGTGGTGTGGTGGATTGCCTCTTGGGCTGATGATGATGAGCAATACAAGGAAGAACAGCCTCGCGAGGGTCTGTTCTTTGCTGGGGCGACGAACTGCTAGGAGGAGTTCAGTCACCCTTCTCTCTCTCTCTCTCTCTCTTTTTGATTGCGATCCGATCTCCTTTTACCATGTGGGTGGGCAGTCCTATTTATAGGAAAAGGCCCTGGGCCTCTTCCCAAATATTGAGCGGGAAGGGCGGCAAAAATTGGCCACTTTGAAGGGGAACATCTGGTACACTTATCCTGACTAAAGTTGGTCCTCGCCTGCCAAAGGCTCTGGTGGTGACGCTGGCTTGGGCTCCACAATGACTTCCTCCCTGCCGTTGGACTGGTCTTGGTCTCGTTGCACCGAAACGGGTGCCTTTGCTTGA
Organism: Triticum dicoccoides; assembly: GCF_002162155.2. Classification (NCBI taxonomy): domain Eukaryota; kingdom Viridiplantae; phylum Streptophyta; class Magnoliopsida; order Poales; family Poaceae; genus Triticum; species Triticum dicoccoides. The sequence goes on along the minus strand of NC_041386.1, from coordinate 161,405,443 downwards.
TGCTCTCACCTGCGCTTGCTACCTTTGCACCAAAGAGGAAAGAAGGACACTGCGCGGGCTGGCGCCCGCCTAGCACCCTTGGCCGTCATGGCTTGCATCACGGGCACCTCATGAGGTACCCCGCCTTGATCTCTCCGCCTCCTCGCGAGCCAGCCTGATGATGCTATGCCTGAGGAAGCTCCGTGTCGTCCGCCCCACGAGGCTTGGCCCCTCGCGAGGGTCTTGGGTCTGTGTTGATGAAGATGGGCCGCGCTGGGCCCCCTTTTGAGCCACGCCGCAGACCGCAGGCAGGCAAGTCTGGGGACCCCCGTTCCCAGAACACCGACAGTAGCCCCCAGGCCCAAGGCGCGCCCGGACTTGGCCGTGCAGGGAGGCGAAAGGGCAAGGGCGAAGCACCGCGGGCCCTAACAGCCTGCAGCCTTGGGCGCCGCCTGGCAGTTGGTTGGGCGTGGGCGGCACTGTTCCCCCACGCCCGCCTTATTTTGCGCCATGCTAGGCGGACTCATAGTCGTACACAGCCGCTCCCCTTTTTGCTGCTCGAGCCCCCTCTGTCCTTCCTTCGCTCGAACTCCAGCTTCTGTTTTCAACCCAATCTCGAACCCCCCCTTCCCATCGCCATGGCTCCGACGAAGAAGGGAAGAGGGAAGAAACCCATGCCTCCGCCTTGCTCGCCGCCATTGGCGGCCCCCGCCGAGGGCTTGGGCAAGGTCATCTCAGCTCTGGCCACTATCTTCAACGAATGCGGGAGGATGACGGCCTGGCCCGCGTCCCACTTCTCCATCGACAGGATAGTCACCGAGGTCCCGTATTTTGCCGACGCCCTGTGGGCGGGTCTGGTTCCCCCCTTTTCTGATTTCTTCAATGCCATGCTTTCCCACTATCAGATCCACATGATGCATCTGGGTCCTGAATCCATCACCCTCCTTTTGGTCTTCGCCTTTGTTTACGAGGCAATGATGGGCATCCTTCCTTCGGTTGCCTTGCTACACCACTTCTTCTCTCTGCACCTTGTCGACCCTACCCAATGCTGGGCGTGCGTAAGCTTCGTTGCCGTGTCTGAGACAGCGGCCTCAGGGATTGACTTCAGACTCCCTCTGCCCGCGGCTGGGTTCCGCGAGCGGTGGCTGTATGTGGATGCAGGGGTGCCCAGCCCCCTGCTATCGGAGCCAACTTCCCCTGCTGTCCCCAATTCGGGCTGGGGCCAGGAGACGCTTGAGAGCCCCCGGCTCGTCTTTGTTTGGCACCGCTTCGCGTTCTTGAGGTCGCTTGGCGTGACAGCGCCCAAGGTGGTGAAGGAGTTCCTGCTACGCCGCGTTGCTCCTCTCCAACGCCACTCCCGCCGGATGTGGGCCTTCAACGGGCATGATGATCGTATGAGGCTCCAGGAAGAGGACCTGACGCCTGAAGTGCTGAGGACAGCGCCCTTGATCCTGACTGGGGACCCCAACCCTGGCAGCATCCAGCAGGGAGGGGCCTTGTTGTACCTCTGCCAGAACAGGGGTGATTTTGTGAATCAGATGCCTATCTTTGATGAATGGGGGCCGCGCCCCGCCGGCCTCCAGGGGCCTCGCGAGAACCCAGTGATGGTGACTGCCCTTCCAGTTGGCCAAGGCGACTCTTCCTCAAGTGGCGGAGCAGGGAGGCATGAGGCGCAGAGGCTGAGGGGGCTGCCGGCGGGGTGACAGCGCCGGGCGACGCTCATGAGGGAGCAACTCTTGGGGCCCGTGCCGCTGAGGCTGAGGGTGGCAAGCAGCTGCCCTCAGCGCCTGCGACTGAGGCCCCTGAGGTTCCAACCGCTTCTCTTGGCGACGCGATTGGCAGCGCGCATCAGGCAGGCGCCCCTAACGCGGATTGCCTTAATGCTCCGTCTTTTGTCGCAGGTTGATCCCTGCGCTCAACTCTTGGGCCGCTTCTGCGTGGACTTTGAGACCCTCCAGAAGAGAAGGGAGGCCCTGGGCGACGATTACCCTTGTCGCCTGCTGAAGCGTAGGAAGTACTTCGCCACCGATGAGTAAGCCTTCTCCTTTCCTAGCTCCCGATCCTTCTGTTGCTTTTACTGATCCTTGCTCCGCAGGCCCCTTCCAGCCGAGCTCGCGGAGACGGCTGAGGTGCCGTCCCCCTTGGCTTCGCACCCTCCACCGTCCTCAAGCGCTCCGAGCAGCAGAGCCCTTGTGGTGAGGGCGATCCGAGAGGCGAACTGTCCTGAGGTGCATCGTGGCCCTGCGCACCTCGCGATCCTCCTTCGCGGGCCTTCTTGTGGCATAGCCAGCCTGCCGTGGGCTTCTCGCCTGGTCGTGGACTGCGATTGGCTGAGGCGCTCGCTGCGCTCTTCATCTAGGGACGGGCTGGCTCCAGGCCGGGCTTCTAGCGTGGCGTGCCCAGCCGTCGCGAGGGTGCCAGCCCCCAGCCCCCTGCCCGGAGGGGGAGTGCTGATTCGTGGCCCCCGGCGCTTGCTCGGGGAAGATGATGGTGTGGAAGACGTGCTCGAGCGTGCCCGGGAGCGTCGCGCTCTTTGCCAAGGATTCCTTCGTAGGGAGGCTGACGCGGTGAGCCTGCTTGGTGAGGAGCTTGCTGATGAAGACGCGCGCCTTGAGGCCGAGGGCCTGCACCTGGCTGCAGAGAGGCGCGAGCTGGAGGGCGCCATCGCCCTTGCGCGCCGTCAGCGCGATCTTGACGACGCAGAGGCCAAGGCGTCGCTGGTGGCCTCTCGGGAGGCCCGATCTTGGGCCGCTGAGGAGGCCCGGGAAGCTAACCGGCGGCGAGAGGCGGCGGAGAAGAGGGCTTGGGAGCTCCTGGCCTGGTGCCACTCACTAGAGGAGCAAGTGGAGTTGCGCGAGGCAGCCCTCGCGTCGATGAAGGTGGCCTCTGGCGACCCAGCAGAGCTCCTGAAGCGTGTGGAGGCGCTGACGCTGGAAGCCGCCGAACGTACCCGCGAGTACGAGCGTCTGGAGATGAGGGAGCGCTTGGTGACGCAGGCGGAGGATGATGTCGCTGCACGGGAAGCCCGTGTCCTGGAGGAGGTCGGACGTCGGGTGGTGATGGGGTGTTTGAACCTCGAGCACGAGTTCGAGGAGAAGCTGGGGTTGATCCGGGCCGAGGCTGAAGGAAGGACTGCTGCCTTGAGAGCCAAGCTGGAGGAGGCGACGCGGTGGGCCGATGCTTTCCGGGCCGCCCTTGAGGTGGCGCAAGGTGACTTAACCACCTCCCAGGCCGAGGTGCTCCTTCTTCGCCAGCGAGTGGAGGAGGCTGAGGTCGTCACGCGCTAGAATGCGGACGAGATACGTCAGCGGCGGATCCTGGAGCATGAGCACGGTCCCATGCTCACCATGCTCCGGGAGAGAGCCAACACAGCCTTGGGCAACATCTGCGAGGCGGTTGTTGGCGAGCCGCACGCAGTCAACTACGCCGGCAATCTTTAGTTCTTCACCGACGTGGTGACGCAGCTGGAGGCGCGGTCGGTCAGGGCTGACAGGTTGGTGGAGGAGAGGAGCCGCGCCCTTCTCGGGCGCGCCTTTTCTTGCGTCTTCAGCCATCTCCGGAACATGGATCCCCACTTCGATTTCGACGCCGCCCTCACCCCTGTCCCCAGGCCGTCCGAGAAGACCTGGCGCACTGGGTGGAAGACAATGTGGATGCTCTTATCAGGGCCTTCGCTTCAGACAACGACGGCGTGATCGTGGCTGCCGACGAGGGCGGTGTGGTGAACGGCCCTGACGCCGCTGGCGGTGATGCGGACAGCGATGACGAGTTCAGCGACGCCAGCAACGGCTCGGGTGGTGCTCCTGAGGATGCATTGGGGGATTTATCCAACTGATTGTGCATCGTTCCTGCTTCCTTACCCTGCACGAATAGAACTCAGGTTTTGGGCCTGATGGCTGTGAGAGCATTTTGGAGGGGGAGCCCCTCATGTAAAACTTGTGTTCATCGTATTAGTAGACGCTACATTGCCCATGTGCCCGCGCCAAGTGGTTGGCTTAAGCAACGCGCTGGTCGGCTAGTTTACCTTTGTCCCGTGCTGGCCCTGAGGTAGCCTGTGGGAGGCTGTGGTGTCCTGAGTGTTCCCTGATTGAATCCATAGGACCTGCAGTAAAACACCCTCCTGAGAGGACGCGGCGGCGGCAATCTGGGGTGCGCGCAAGCTAGGCCTGACCCGGCTCGCGAGGGGCTCACGAGGGGAGGCAGCTGAGGCAAAGTGGTAACCAAAACGCGAGGAATTGCTCGAACGAAACTAAGCACCCCTTCCCCGAACACACGAAAATCTCAAATTCGAATCCAACTTGAATCCAGCGGGGGAAAGTGACAACCAAAGGGAAAAGCAACGAAAGCAAACAAAAGGCCGCGTCCGGCACCTAATCTAGTCTTGGACGTCTTCTCACCAGCACGGAGCTAAGTGCTGCCACTAGGCGTGGGAGGGAGCCCCAGGGCCTGAGGCCGGCACCCCTGAGACTCCGGGGCGTGTATAGCCCCACTCATTATTACGTGAGAGTGTCACGGGGCGGTGAGCTTCACAAGCACTGGGCCTTCTTCACAGGTACCGGCCTTGCTTCATATCGCCAGACAAGGGCCCCGCCTTGCGCCACACTCTAGTGCCATGAACGACGACCGGAGACCAGGACGCCACCGATGGGGTAGAGCGGTCGCCAACGGTCCCCCCGACGACCACGGGTCCTCCGCTAGGTGCAGGCCCTGAGGCACCTCCCCAGCAGAGGGCCTACCTCCTTAGAACACCTTGCTCCGAACGCCACGGTGGTGATGTCGGATCTCGGCCCCTCTCCTGCAGCCCCCTACGCCCTCCTCCCGAGGGGTTGGAGATGGTTGGAGCGGGGCAGCTGCTTGTTGTGGCGACCTGCACCTCCTGCGATCCATGATTAGCGTATGCCTGCTCCTGAGGAATTAGAGGTACCTGATAATCGTTGCCTCTAGTGTGGCCAGTGGGACCGTCCCGGGGCTCCTGGAAAGGCCTAGCTTCTGGCGCCTCGTCCCCCCAGCTTGGGCTGAGGGGCGAGCCTTGTTCGCCCTCGTGAGGGTGTCCTTGGTACATCATGAGGGGCACATATTCTTCTGGCGCCGTCATCCCGAAGGCCACGCCGTAGTGCTCCGCGGGCCCCGCGGTCCTGCCTGACGCGCCCACCGTGGGGTGGCAGCGCGGCTGTCCACTAGGGCCGCGGGTCGCGTCGAGTCCTTCTTCGCGGACAGGGAGCGAGGGCAGCGCCGCCGCCGGTCCGGTGCTGACAGCTTCGCTGGCGTTGGAGTAGCCTTGGAGCCCGAGAGCGCGCGCGGAGCCCCAGCGCGGGCCGCCCTGGGGTTGAGATGGGAGCTGGGTGCAGAAGGGGTGAGCCCCCGAGGCGGCGAAGCCAGGAGCTCTGCCACCCGCTCCAGCAGCACGTCGCGGCCGCCCTCCAGCAGCCTGCACTGCAGCAGCTCTCGGGCCACCGTGAGCGCGGCCCTCGAGTTCGCTTGCTCCCGGCAGGCGAACGGTGTCATGGTAGCGGCGTGATTGGAGGCCCTTGCTGCCGACCGCGCCTGCCGCGGTGTGAGAGCCGTCGAAGCCTGTCCGCGTCTCCCGCGGCCCGCAGCGCCCTGCGGACCGCGAGCTGCCTGGGGCACGGGGTCGCCCGAGGCGAGCGGCTCTACGCGGGCGGGACACGCCGCCCATGGATCTGGGTTGCCCGCCTGGTCGCCGGACATGGTGATGACGATGCGACGGGGCACGAAGCGGTAGAAGGTGGATTCCGGCGCACCCCTACCTGGTGCGCCAAATGTCGGATTTCAGGTTCCGGCAGACCCTTGAGGTTCGAACACTGGGGTGCGCGCAGAGATTTCGCCTCCTACCTACCTGCACCCCTCCGCCTCGCTAAGATCTAAGCTATGGAAAGAACAACACAAGAGACACAGGGTTTATACTGGTTTGGGCCACCGTTGTGGTGTAATACCCTACTCCAGTGTGTGGTGTGGTGGATTGCCTCTTGGGCTGATGATAATGAACAATACAAGGAAGAACAGCCTCGCGAGGGTCTGTTCTTTGCTGGGGGGAGGGGGGGACGAACTGCTAGGAGGAGTTCAGTCACCCTTCTCTCTCTCTGATTTCGATCCAATCCTTGATCCTTGATGCTCGATCTCGAACCCGAACCCTCCCTGTGGATGGCTGGTCCTATTTATAGACAATGGCCCTAGGCCTCTTCCCAAATATTGAGCGGGAAGGGCGCCAACAATTGGCCATTTTGAAGGGGAACATCTAGTACACTAATTCTGACTAAAGTTGGTCCTCGCCTGCACAAAGCTCTGGTGGTGACGCCGTCTTGGGCTCCACGATGACCTCCGTCCTACAGTCCTCCTGGTCTTGGTCTTGTTGCACTGAAATGGCAAACTTTGCCTGATGCCTCGGTACCCCGCGGCTGTGCTTGCCCCCTTTGCACCAAAGGGAAAGGAGGACACTGCGCGGGCTCGCCCGCCTGGCGCCCTTGGTCGTCATGGCTTGCTTCACGGGCACCTCGTGAGGTACCCCGCCTTGATCTCTCCGCCTCCTCGCGAGCCAGCCTAGTGAGGCCGTGCCTGAGGAAGCTCTGTGTCGTCCGCCCCACGAGGCTTGGCCCGTCGCGAGGGTCTTGGGTCTGTGTTGATGAAGATGGGCCATGCTGGGGCCCCCTTTGAGCCACGCCGCAGGCCGCAGGCAGGCAAGTCTGGGGACCCCCGTTCCCAGAACACCGACATCTGCGTAGCTCTTCTGCCTGGACTGAGCTACCTTGAGCCTATCGCGAATCAATTTCACCTTCTGTTCAGACTCTTTAATCAAATCAGGCCCAAACAACTGGCGGTCTCCAACTTCGTCCCACAACAACGGTGTCCTGCACCTCCTTCCGTACAAGGCTTCAAAAGGGGCCATTTTCAAACTGGTTTGGTAACTATTGTTGTAAGAGAACTCTGCATTTGGCAAACTCTCGTCCCAACTAGATCCGTAATCTAGCGCACAAGCTCTCAGCATGTCCTCCAAAATCTGATTAACTCTCTCAGTCTGTCCATCTGTCTGTGGATGAAAAGCTGTGCTGAACTCTAGCCTGGTACCCAAAGTTTCATCCAACTATTTCCAGAACTTTGAGGTAACTGGGTTCCTCTATCTGATACGATACTCCTCGGAACTCCATGCAAACATACAATCCTGGTCATGTATATCTTTGCCAACTTAGCACTGGTGTACGTGGTCTTTACTGGGATGAAATGAGCTACTTTCGTCAATCGATCAACTACAACCCAAATCGAGTCATAGCCTGAACGAGTCCTGGGTAATCCTGTGATAAAATCCATGCCTAACTTAACCCACTTCCATTCGGGTATCGGCAATGGTTATAACAATCATGCTGGCTTGTGATGCTCTACCTTTACTCTCTGACATACATCACAAACTGCTACATACTTCGCAATATCCTTCTTCATTCTGGTCCACCTGAAAATATCCTTCAAATCGAAATACATCTTGGTATTTCCTGGGTGAATCGAATATGGTGAATCATGTGCCTCTTGCAGAATTAGCTTCCTGATCTCCGGATCATTTGGTACATAGACACGGTCTTCAAACCATAAGGTATCGTGCTCGTCCTCACGAAATCCTTTAGCCTTTCCTTCGCTTATTTTCTCCTTTATAGAGGCAATCTCCTTGTTAGTCTTCTGAGCTTCTCTGATTTTATCCATCAAAGTTGACTGAATCTCCAATGCTGCTACATAGCCTCTCGGAACTATTTCCAAACGTAACTTTCGAAGATTTTCTGCTAACTCCCTTGGTATTTCTCCCGTCATTAATGTATTGACATGACTCTTACGGCTTAATGCGTCAGCTACTACATTAGCCTTTCCGGGATGGTAATGCAATCTCATATCATAATCCTTGATGAGCTCCAACCATCTCCTTTGTCTGAGGTTTAACTCCTTCTGTGTGAAAATGTATTTCAAACTCTTATGATCCGTGTACACCTCACAATGGTTTCCAATGAGGAAATGTCTCCATGTTTTCAATGCATGCACTACGGCTGTTAATTCCGAATCATGCGTAGCATAATTCAACTCATGAGGTTTTAGTTGTCTTGAGGCATATGAAACAACTCTCCCTTCCTGCATAAGCACTGCTCGAAGTCCTCAACATGAAGCGTCGCAATACACCTCATAGTCCTTAGTCTGATCTGGCAAAATCAACACTGGTGAAGTAACCAAGCGTTTCTTGAACTCCTGGAAACTAGCCTCACATTCCTCCGTCCATATGAACTCGGTATCCTTCTTTAATAACTCTGTCATAGGCTTTGCAATCTCGGAGAACTTCTCAATGAATCTTGGGTAGTATCCTGCGAGTCCAAGAAAACTCCGTATCTCTCCAACCATGGTTGGTGCTTCCCACTTGGTCACGGTATCAACTTTAGTGGGATCAACTGCTATTCCTTCTCCGGATATAACGTGTCCGGGGAATCCTACTTCCTTCAACCAAAACTCACATTTGCTGAACTTGGCATACAACTGATGTTCTCTGAGCTTCTCAAGTACCAATCGCAAATGTTCGAGTAAACCAGGATATCATCAATGAACACCACGACGAACTTATCCAAAAACTCCATAAACACTTTGTTCATCATGTTCATAAAATATGCAGGTGAGTTAGTCAGACCAAATGACATAACGGTATACTCGTACAACCCATACCTGGTGGTAAAAGCTGTTTTAGGAATATCCTGTTCTCGAATCTTCAACTGGTGGTATCCTGATCGCAGATTGATCTTGGAAAATACCTTAGATCCTTGCAATCGATCAAACAGATCATTGATCATTGGTAGTGGGTACTTGTTCTTGATCGTTACTTCATTCAATCCTCGATAATCAACAACCATCCTTAACGATCCATCCTTCTTCTCCACTAGAAGTACTGGCGATCCCCAAGGCGACGAACTTGGGCGAATGTAACCTTTATCCAGTAACTCCTTAATCTGCTTCTTAATCTCCACGAAATCCTTTGCAGGCATCCTGTATGGTCTCTTCGATATTGGCCCTATGCCTGGCAATAGCTCAATCAAAAACTCAATATCTCTATCCGGTGGCATGCCTGGTAACTCCTGTGGAAATACTTCAGGGAAATCCCTTACCACTCGTACTTCCTCCTGCACAACTCCTGTTAAACAATTTACTTGAGTCGGGATACATACTTGATCCTTCTCCCTTATGGGGTGGTAAGCAAAATTGTCTTACTAGCGCAATCGATGTTTCCTCCATACATCGACAACCAATCCATACCCAGAATTACATCCAATCCTTGTGATTCCAAAATGATTAAATCCGAGGGAAACACATGCCTACCTATACTCAATGGCACTTGAAAACATCCTTGACTGGCCATATACTTCGCTCCTGGTGAGCTTACTAGCATAGGTGTTCTAAGAACCTTAGTGGACAAGTTATAATTATCCACAAATCCCCTTGATATGTATGAATGCGATGCACCAGTATCAAAAAGAACGAGTGCAGTAAATGACTTAACCAAAAACATACCGATTACGGCATCCAGCTGCTCTTCAACCTCCTCCATGTTAACGTGGTTCACCTGTGCCCTATTGAAAGGGTTCGGCTTCTTCCCAGAGTTTCCATTGCCATTCTGGCCTTCAGGACATTCATTGGCATAATGTCCGGTCTTCTGGCACTTAAAGCAAGTGACTTGGCTCAGGTCTTTCTTAGCTGGGGTTGATGGGTTGGTACGATTCTGGCCGTTGCTTCCTCCATTGCCATTACCATTCCTGGTGCCATTGTGATTGTGCGAGCTACCTCCTCCATGGGTATGCTGAAAATGTCCTCCCGGTCTAGGGGTAAAACGTGGCTTCTGCTGAGCTCCTGAATTTTACTTTCCTTGTCCATACTTCCTCTTGCGGTTCTCAATTTGTTGTTGCTTTCCTTCAATCATAAGAGCACGATCTACCAACTCCTGGTAGTTGTTGAAGGTTGCTACCATCAACTGCATGCTCAACTCATCATTCAGTCCTTCCAGAAACTTCTCCTGCTTGCCTGCATCTGTAGCAACGTCATTTGGGGCATAACATGCTAATTTACTAAAGTCCTCCACATACTGGTCAACTGTCCGTCCTCCTTGGCGCAAGTTGCGAAACTCACGCTTCTTCATGGCCATAGCTCCTGCTGAAACCTGGGCAGTGCGAAAAGCCTGCTGAAACTGGTCCCATGTGACAGTGTCGACAGGGAAAGTGGCTGTGAAATTCTCCCACCATGATGCTGCGGGTCCTTCAAGCTGATGTGCGGCAAACTTCACCTTCTCCACATTCGTGCATCCTGCTGTGGTAAACTCTCTAGCTGTCTTGCGGAGCCAATCATCTGCTACTATCGGCTCGGTGCTACTGGAAAACACCGGTGGATTCGGCCTAAGAAAACGGGCTAAGTGATCAACAGGTGGTGGTGGTGGTGGGTTGTTGTTGTTGTTCCCTTGATTCTGATTCTGGACTAGCAACTGCATCAATGTGTTCTGCTGCTGGATCAACTGGGTGAGCTCCGGAGGAAAGGTAAATCCGGGGTCACGTCTCAGAGGCATCTGAGGGTTTAGAAAAGATGAGATGTAAGAATAGAGGGGGTCTAAAGAGAAAACACTACCCATATGCACATGAGGCAAAAGCAAACAATTCACTTCATTCAATCAATCAAACAAGGGCATACAATCGATCTAACCATCGCAAAAGTGCTTAGACTACTATATTTACATGGTGGACTACTACTACTGATGAGGTGGTCTACTAGAAATATTCTTCGGTTGCAGACTCCATGATATCTGCTCCGGCTTCATCAACATAGTCATCATCGCTATCTTCTGGGTCCGAGTCGGTGTCGTCGATGATGATGTAGTCTTCCGGGCGAATCTCCTTGGGTTCTTCGTCTTCATCTACTGGTGTAGGGCCTCCCATAAATATCCTGATCTTCTTGATCAGATCGTCATTCTTCTCCACCAATATTTCAATTTCCTCTTCATAATCTTCACGTGTTGTCGGTGTTCTGGGAATGGGGGTCCCCAGACTTGCCTGCCTGCGGCCTGCGGCGTGGCTCAAAGGGGGGCCCAGCACGGCCCATCTTCACCAACACAAACCCAAGACCCTCGCGAGGGGCCAAGGCTCGCGAGGCGGACGACGCGAAGCTTCCTCAGGCACGGCCTCGTCAGGCTGGCTCATGAGGAGGCGGAGAGATCAAGGCAGGGTACCTCACGAGGTGCCCATGACGCAAGCCATGACAACTCAGGGCGCCAGGCGGGTGCCAGCCCGCGCAGCGTCCTCCTTTCCTCTTTGGTGCAAAAGGGGCAAGCGCAGTCGCGGAGTACCTAGGCATCAGGCAAAGGTTTCCATTTCGGTGCAACGAGACCAAGACCAGGAGAACTACGAGATGAAGGTCACCGTGGAGCCCAAGACGGCGTCATCACCAGAGCTTTGCGCAGGCGAAGACTACTTTTGTCAGGATAGCTGATACTTGTTGTCCCCCTTCAAATTAGCCCGCCATTGTTGGCTCCCTTCCCGCTCAATATTTGGGAAGAGGACCAGGGCCTCTATAAATAGGACCGGCCACCCACACAGCAAAGGGGGTAGGTCAGGGAGAGAGAGAGAGAGAAAGGTGGTTGAACTCCTCCCATCAGTTCATCGCCCCAGCCAAGAACAGACCCTCACGAGGCTGTTCTTTCTTGTATTGTTCATCATCACCAGCCCAAGAGGCAATCCACACACCACACACTGGAGTAGGGTATTACACCACAACGGTGGCCGAACCAGTATAAACCCTGTGTCTGTTGTGTTGTTCTTTCCTTAGTTTAGATCTTAGCATGGCGGAGGGGTGCAGGTAGGTAGGAGGCGAAATCTCCGCACGCACCCCAGTGTTCGAACCTCAAGGGTCTGCCAGAACCCGAAATCCGACATTTGGCGCGCCAGGTAGGGGTGCACCGGAATTCTTCTTCCACCGCCCCGTTCTCCTCTGACCGTCACGCCCATGTCTGACGCTCGTTGGGCCCGCGCCGAGCGCCGGGCCGCACTCGCTTCCCGCGTCACCCAGACGACCCCTGTCGGCGGGCATCCACGCCATTCCCCGTCACCTGCCGTCAACGCCACCACTGGCCCGGCGGGGGACGAGCGGCAAGCATCGTCCCAGCATCCGTCCATGCGGCAAGATGGCCACACCGCAACTCCCTCGCTCGCCCCAGCTGGTTCTTCGTCCCGCGCGCTTCGCGCGCCCATGGGGCCCCGTACCCTCTCCCCCGACTATCACGCTGCACCGACACCCCTAGTCGTCGCGGCCCTCTTGGGTGGCTCGCAGGCGCCGCCTACAAGTTACCATGTCAAGCCGTTCATTCGCCGGGTCAGCGCCGCTTCCACGCGGCAGGGGGCTCCCCTGGATCGGGCGGCGCCCGAGACCGGCCTGAGCTTCAGCTTGGAGGACCACCCTTCCAACTCGGCCTGCTCGGGTGCGCTCCCCATGCTGTGCACCCCCACCATCTGCCAAGTGGCCGTCACTAGAACTCTCATCGATGGCGGGGCAGGCCTCAGCGTGTTCTCAGTCGAGGCCTTCAACCTCCTCTGCATACCCCTGGAATGGCTGCAGCCCAGCCGGCCCTTCTCAGGCGTTGGGGGCAGGTCGTCCGGCTCCTTGGGATAGATCCGGCTCCCAGTGACCTTCGGCACCTACGACAACTTCCGCACAGAGCTGGTCGACTTCGACATCGCCCCCATCGGCTACTCGGCGCTGGCCCAGTTCATGGCCACGACGCACCCGGCGTACAACCTCATGAAGATGCTCGGGAGCAGCGGTGTCCTCACCGTGTACGGGGACACTGGGGACGCTCTACGGTTGCTCAAGTTCGTCTTCAAGACAGCGGCATCGGCACAGCCCGCCGCCTTGGAGGCCCCCGAGCCCAAGGGGGCTGCGCCCGCCAAGAAGAAATAGTTGTTCACCCAAGACTAGGCAGAAACCAAGCAGATACCCGTCGATGAGGACGGTTCCACCAACGCCACTTTCACCATAGGCGCCCACCTCAAACCCGAGCAGGAGGAGGCCCTGGTCGGGTTCCTGCGTGCAAACAAGAAGGTATTCGCTTGGGAGCCAGACCAGTTGGCAGGGATCCCCAGGAGTGTAATCGAGCATCACCTCAACGTATGCCCCAACGTGCGCCCTATGAAGCAGAAGGCCAGGCGGCAGTCCACAAAAAAGCAGGCCTTCATCGTCCAAGAGACCTGCAAATTAGAGGCCGCTGGGGTCATTCGCGAGGTCCGATACCCAGATTGGTTGGCCAACCCTGTCGTTGTGACAAAGAAGGGAGGGAAGGAACGCATGTGTGTCGACTTCACCAACCTCAACAAAGCGTGCCCGCAAGATCCGTTCCCGCTCCCCCGCATCGACCAGATCATCGACTCCACTGCGGAATGCGACCTGCTATGCTTCTTGGATGCCTTCTCTGGGTATCACTAGATCAAGATGGCGGTTGAAGACGTCGAGAAGACAGCCTTCGTAACCCCGTGTGGGGTGTACTGCTACACCTGCATGCCATTCGGGCTGCGTAACGCAGGGGCGACCTTTCAGCGGCTGATGCATATCACCTTGGGCCCACAGCTCGGGAAGAATGTTGAAGCTTACATCGATGACATCGTGGTAAAATCTCGGGAGGCTAGGACCTTGATACAAGACCTGGAGGAAACCTTCGCGAGCCTCAACGCAGTGAACCTACGGCTCAACCCAGAGAAATGTGTGTTCAGAGCCCCCTCGGGCAAGCTCCTGGGTTTCCTTGTGTCTCACCGAGGCATCGAGGCTAACCCGGAGAAGGTCAAGGCAGTGGAAGACATGAGCCCGCCAAAGACCCTCAGAGAAATGCAGAAGCTCACGGGGCGCGTGACCGCGCTAGGGCGCTTCATCTCCAAGTTGGGGGAGCAAGCAGTACCCTTCTTCCAGCTAATGAAGAAAAAGGGGCCCTTCGAGTGGACTGAAGAGGCCGACAAGGCATTCCAGGATCTCAAGAAATACCTGACCAGCCCACCGGTCATGGTGGCTCCGCGCCCTTAAGAGGCCCTGGTGCTTTATCTCGCCGCCACTCCCTACTCCGCCAGCGCAGCCCTGGTGGCAGTCAGAGAGGAGCGTCGAATTAGAACCGCGGCAGCAGCCCGGGACAAGGCGCAGCTGGTACGAGGAAGGCCCACAGAAGCCGCCACGGCAGCTGATGAGGACCAGCCGCCGCAGAGGGGCGCACCAGAGGCAGGAGAGGCCCCTCTCCCAGATGGCCAGTCTCAGGAGGCCTCATTGTCTCGAGAGGCGCCATGGTCTCCAAAGGGAGCCGCCAGCACTGTCGCACTCCACCTTGTTGAGGACCCAGTGTACTTCGTCAGCACAGTGTTGCGGGATGCAAGGGCGCGGTACCCTATGCCCCAGAAACTCCTCCTCGCGCTCCTGGTGGCCTCGCGCAAGCTGCGGCACTATTTTCAGGGTCACCCCATCAAGGTCGTCTCCTCATACCCCCTGGAGAGGGTGCTCAGGAGCCCCAATTCAGCTGGGAGAGTCGCTGAGTGGAACATAGAGTTGCAAGCGTTTCAGCTCGAATTTAGCACGACCAGAGTCATCAAGGGAGCAGCGTTAGCGGATTTTGTGGCAGAATGGACGGAGGCGCCAGGCCTCAAGGCCGATGAGGATCGGTCCCTGTCCACAGGAAGCGAGGCGCCAGAAGGCTGGGTCATGTACTTCGATGGGGCGTTCTGCAGACACGGCGCAGGGGCTGGGGCGGTGCTTGTATCGCCCACCCAGGACAAACTCTATTATGCCATGCAGCTTTGTTTCCAGCAAAGCGAAAAGGTCTCCAACAACATAGTGGAGTATGAAGGTTTAATAGCAGGCTTGAAGGCCGCAACTGCCCTGGGGGTGAAACGCCTCACCATCAAGGGCGATTCACAACTCCTTGTCAATTTCTCCAACAAGGTGTACGAGCCGAAGGATGAGCACATGGAGGCCTACCTTGCAGAGGTCCGCAGGATGGAGAAGCAGTTATGGGGGTTGGAGTTGCAGCATGTGCCCCGTGGCATCAATCAGGAGGCCGATGACATCGCCAAACGCGCGTCCAGGCGGTCACCTCAGGAGCCTGGCGTTTTCGAGGAACGGCTCTTCAAGCCTTCAGCCTTGCCGTCACTATCAAACATGGCTCAGCCCCGGGAGGAGCTCCCCCAGCCACCTGCCTCCAGAGCTCCGGCCTGTGGCCCAGCCTCAGGAGCACGCCTGCTCCTGATGATGGAACCTCAGGAGGGATATTGGATCACGGAGCTCCGGAGCTACTTGACGCAAGGGACCCTGCCAGAGAAGGAGGAGGAAGCAGAGCGAGTGGCACGCCAGGCCACGGCATACTGCATCAGAGATGGAGAGCTCTACCGGAAGCGACCAAACGATGTATCCCTGCGCTGCATCTCCAGGGAGCAAGGGAAGGAGCTACTCGAAGATATACACGGTGGGGACTGCGGACATCATTCATCGTCACGGACCCTCGTCGGCAAGGCATTCCGCAGTGGGTTTTATTGGCCCACCATGCTCAATGACGTCATCGAACTAGTGAAAGCTTGTGAGGCCTGCCAGTTCCACGCCAATCAGATCCATCAGCCGGCGGGGGGCTTGCAGACTATCCCCCTTTCGTGGCCATTCGCAGTCTGGGGGCTCGACATCTTGGGTTCGTTTCCTCGGGCGCCAGGGGGCTACCGCTACCTTTACGTTGCTATAGAAAAGTTCACCAAGTGGGCTGAAGTGGAGGCTGTCCGCACCATTCCTGCGGGTTCCGCGGTCAAGTTCATCAAGGGCATCGTGAGCCGGTTCGGGGTGCCGAATCGCATCATCACGGACAATGGTTCACAGTTCACCAGTAACCTCTTCAAAACATACTGTACTAACCTTGAAACGCAGATATGCTACGCTTCAGTGGCGCACCCCCGAAGCAACAGCTAGGCCGAGCGAGCCAATGCGAAGGTCCTGAGGGGCCTCAAGACCAGGACATTCAAGAAGAAGCTGGAAGCCTGCGGCAGAGGTTGGTACGACGAGCTTCAGTCCGTGTTGTGGTCCATCCGCACAACCGCGACCAAGCTGACTGGGGAGACCCCGTTCTTCCTGGTCTACGGAGCCGAAGCGGTCCTCCCTCACGAGGTCAGACGTCGCTCCGCGCGGGTCCTGACGTTCAACGAGGCGCAACAGGACGCCATGCGGGGGATGGACCTCGTGCTGGGGGAGGAACGTCTCCGAGAAGCCGCGCTACGAGCGGCGACGTACCAACAAGCGATGTGGCGATATCACTGCCGCAACATCCGCCCCAGGACACTCGAGGTAGGAGACCTCGTGCTCAGGCGGGTCCTCTCCAGGGAAGGGCTGCACAAGCTCTCTCCCATGTGGGAGGGCCCGTTCAAGGTTGTTCATCTTTCCAGGCCCGGTTCAGCGCGCTTGGAGACTCAGGAGGGAGTGCCGGTCCAGAACGCATGGAACATCCTGCACCTCCGGAGGTTCTACCCCTAAAAAGGCCTGGAGCCTGTGAAACAAGGCGAATGCCTGCGAAGCTGTCACGTTTTGGAAAAGGCCCGGAGCCTGTGAAGCAAGGCGAATGCCTGTGAAGCTATCGTGTTTTGGAAAAGGCCCGGAGCCTGTGAAGCAAGGCGAATGCCTGTGAAGCTATCGCGTTTTGGAAAAGGCCCGGAGCCTGTGAAGCAAGGCAAATGCCTGTGAAGCTATTGCATTTTGGAAAAGGCCCGGAGCCTATGAAGCAAGGCGAATTCCTGTGAAGCTATCGCGTTTCGGAAAAGGCCCGGAGCCTGTGAAGCAAGGCGAATGCGTGTGAAGCTCACCGCCCGTGACACTCTCACGTAATAATGAGTTGGGGCTGTACACGCCCCGGAGTCTCAGGAGCGCCGGCCTCAGGCCCTGGGGCTCCCTCCCACGCCCAGTGGCAGCACTTAGCTCCGCGCTGGTGAGAAAACGTCAAAGACTAGACTAGGTGCCGGACGCGTCTTTTCATTTGCTTTCCGCAGTTGGCTTGTTCTTCTTCATTTGAAGTTTTATTGAAGTTGTTGCCGTCTTTGGCTTGCGGTTCTTCGGCTTTTCACGCTCCTGCCTCGATTTCTCTTGTGCAAGGCCTCGCGAGGAGGAGAGCCAAGCGCCCTCGCGAGTGCTCCTATCCTAGTCACTCAAAGGGTTCGCGACCTGGGCCCCTTGCAGGAGCACCCCTCCAGTCCGTGCCCCTCGGGCACTACGACACAAACGCAGGGCCTGGGTCGGTCGCCCCCACGGCTGGAGCCGGGAACAATCCACGCGCGGGCACATAGTCGGAAGGTAGGATGAAGAAAGCGAAACGATAATTAACAGCAATAACCCATATACGCCCCCATGGGGCACCACACTACTGTCCTTCTTTATGCTGGAAAAGGGAAGAGAAAAAACAAATCTGGTGCGGCTCGCCTCGCACCGGCCCGCAGGGAAGCCCGAGCTGCGTCCGGAGCTCAGGCGGACTCCCTCTCACGCTTCACCAGGGCACGTCGGTGGGCGGACGCGCCACCACCCCCAGGCAGATACGATGGCGTGGGGGCTGGCTGCGGCCACCACTAGGAGAGTCGCCGCCTGAAGAAGGACCGGAGAAGCTTGAGCAACCCTGAGCACCGCCAGCCCCGTGAGCGCCGTCCTCTCCATCATCACCGGAGCCGAGTTCCCAGCTGCGGTCGTCGCCCTCGGGCAGCACCCTGCGCGGCGACCATCTTCCCCAAACAACCTCACGTAGAGGGTGGCATCGCCGTCGAACCTGAAGTATAGGGTGCACCGACGGCCCAGGCCACGCGCGCGGGTAAACGTCTGCCAACCGCGGGCCAGGGCCAGGCTCCCGGCTGCGGAGACCTCCAGTGAAACCCATGAGGCCCGGCTGCAGCAGCCGTCGGCCTGAAGCCAGAGGCCGCCCGGGGCGCCGGCCGGGAGCTCGCCGAGGAGGAAGCGAGGAAGTGGGAGTCGGGTGCTAGTCGGCTCCACCGACCACACGACGAACTCCGGCAGCACCTCTGCAGCGCGAAAGCGCGGCATAGGGGGACACGCAGCCGGAGTGCACCCCTCGGCCGCAGCAATCCGCCCGCCACCGCTGGAAAGCGTCTCCGCGACCGCGGGAAGCTGCCGTGGTGGCCACAGGATGTTTGCGGGGGCGCCCTCGGCCGCGCTTGGGCAGGGGAGAGGCATGCTCTGCCTGGCAAGCCTTCCCCTTCTCCGCAGCCGAAAACCTCCTCGACGGGGCCATGAAGAAGAAGAAGAAGCAAGGGGAGATGAACCGGAAGGGCGCACGCCGTCCAGTACTTATAGCCGGCGGAGGCCAACCGCCGACCTCCACGATCGTAGGTAATCATGACCCGTCTTGCATGTAGGGACTTGTCCAGTCGGTGCAGTTGCCGAGGCACCATGGGGAAGTTGAGACGGCCACGTCCAATCAACCGCCATGCGGCGCCCAAGGCCGCAGGCTGTTAGGGCCCGCGGCGCTTCGCTCTTGCCCTTCCGCCTCCCTGCACGGCCAAGTCCGAGCGCGCCTTGGGCCCAGGGGCTACTGTCGGCGTTCTGGGAACGGGGGTCCCCAGACTTGCCTGCCTGCGGTGTGGCTCAAAGGGGGGCCCAGCACGGCCCATCTTCACCAACACAAACCCAAGACCCTCACGAGGGGCCAAGCCTCGCGAGGCGGACGACGCGAAGCTTTCTTAGGCACGGCCTCGTCAGGCTGGCTCATGAGGAGGCGGAGAGATCAAGGCGGGGTACCTCACGAGGTGCCCATGACGCAAGCTATGACAACTCAGGGCGCCAGGCGGGTGCCAGCCCGCGCAGCCTCCTCCTTTCCTCTTTGGTGCAAAGGGGGCAAGCGCAGCCGCGGAGTACCGAGGCATCAGGCAAAGGTTGCTATTTCGGTGCAACGAGGCCAACACCAGGAGGACTACGAGACGGAGGTCACCGTGGATCCCAAGACGGCGTCATCACCAGAGCTTTGCGCAGGCGAAGACTACTTATGTCAGGATAGCTGATACTTGTTGTCCCCCTTCAAATTAGCCCGCCATTGTTGGCTCCCTTCCCGCTCAATATTTGGGAAGAGGACCAGGGCCTCTATAAATAGGACCAGCCACCCACACAGCAAAGGGGGCAGGTCAGGGAGAGAGAGAGAGAGAAAGGTGGTTGAACTCGTCCTAGCAGTTCATCGCCCCAGCCAAGAACAGACCCTCGTGAGGCTGTTCTTTCTTGTATTGTTCATCATCACCAGCCCAAGAGGCAATCCACACACCACACACTGGAGTAGGGTATTACACCACAACGGTGGCCCGAACCAGTATAAACCCTGTGTCTCTTGTGTTCTTCTTTCCTTAGTTTAGATCTTAGCATGGCGGAGGGGTGCAGGTAGGTAGGAGGCGAAATCTCCGCGCGCACCCCAGTGTTCGAACCTCAAGGGTCTGCCGGAACCCGAAATCCGACACGTGTAGCCTTGAGTTCTTCCTCCAGTTCCTTGATTCTTGTCTTAGCCTTCTTCAGATCTATCATGTCAGCGCACATCTGGTTCTCCTGTCGTCGAATATGCTGGTTTAATTCCTGGATAAAAGCTGCAATTGATCTATCCTTTCTGGTGCTGATCATCTCCCAGTGTTCATCTCGGCGCCCACAAATCAGGTAGATAGTATCCTTGAGATCATTACGGTAGACTTCTCCAATGCGTCCCATGGCGATGTGAGCTGCCATGCTCTTTCCTAGACTCCAAGTTGCTGCATCAAACGAAAACTCTATGGGCTCAGTGACTGGCATGAACGTCCTTCTTGGAACTTTAACTTGAATCATCCAGCGCTCTTCTTCAGGTAAAGTGGCGTTGTAGGTTCTGGTGAAGCTTGGTACTCCTATGTTCAGGTATCTAGTGACTTCCTTCATTAGACGTCCAAAAGGTGTATCATCATCCGGTTGCGTGAACTTGTTCCTTGCATCCGCCATCCTAAAGAGTAGAAAAGATGAGAGGTCAGAAAAGAAGAGACTGAATAGTGATCTAGGTCTTTAGCTTAGTGGTCGTGTCCTATAGTCAGCGTGTGCTCTGGTACCATCTCTATAGCGACCAAACCTCAAACAGTCTGATCTTTATGCTCCGGTGTCATCCCTGGATCAGTAATGCTGACACCACACAGTACTCGGAGGATTTATAACAGAGTAGCAATCACACACTTATTACATCAAGTGTCTCAATAGAGAACTTATTACAATAAATATGGCTTAAGGCCATCTAATAACGATAACAGCGGAAGGCTTGGAAGATAAGTGAGTCCATTAACTCCAACGGCATCATTGAGTATAGAACCATGACCTAAAAACTCCTTAATCGTTGTCTGAAAAGTCTGCAACATTAACGTTGCAGCCCGAAACGGGTCAGCACATGGAATATGCTGGCAAGGTAACACATAGAGAGTAATGGAATGAAACTGCTATACTATATGCATATTTGGCTGGTGGAAAGCTCTATGGTTACAGTTTTGCGTAAAGCCAATTTTTCCTACTGAAAAGGAATAAATTTTGTTTAACTATCATGGTGGTTGTGAACATTGAGAATGGTTGACAGCATTCTCAATCCCAATTAAATAACATCATTAGACCCAACAAACTTAATTTAAAGTAACGTGATGAGATTCACATGATAATCCAGGTACTAGATACTCAAGTTGTCCATAATCGGGGACACGACTAACCATGATTAGTTTATACACTCTGCAGAGGTTTACGCACTTTTCCCCACAAGACTCGATCGCCTCCGTTTGGTTTCTCGCACTACATGGTGTTTGTGAAGACGGATGACCGGGACATAGTCTTTCAGAAGCGCTAGCACCTTACGATGGATAGACCGTTACACCTACTTTCCCCTACATCTGCTAGTCTACCCTGTAAGAGTTCGCACGACTTAATCAACTATGCTAGAGCCCATAATAGCTTGTGGCTGCACATGGAAGTTTCTAGTATGAATAATCTTATGATCCCTTTGAGCCTGGGTGGCGGTCCATAAAAAAACAGGCAATCCTGGAATATCTAGGTACCTCAATCCACCCAGATGTGTGTTTAAGTTGCCACCTTAGATAAACCATTAATTAACAAACTCACATCTGTCATGGATATCACTCACCCAATCCACGTCTACTAGCATAGCATGGCACTATAAGCATAACGTAATAGTAACTCCCAAAGGTTTGCTAATAAACAGGTAATAGGTTCTACCTCAACTACTTCCCATCCCACAATTTAATTAGATCCTAATCATCCAATGTGTGAGGATTGATCTAATGCAATAAAACTGGGTAGTAGAAAAAGTATGATCAAAGTGTTACTTGCCTTGCTGATGATCCACGAAACCTATCGATTCGAAGTAACAGGCGGCGCACTCCAGGTATTCTATCGCAGAAAAACAAACAAGCATACAATAAGTACTCATCTAATGCACAGGTAAAAGTCAAATAAGAGAACTAACCAGAAAGTTCAACTTAAGAACTCCGGTTTGCAAAAAGAATCAAATCGAACGAAGCAACGAAAGTCAAATGACGAAAGAAAACAACTTCGTTCTACTAATCTGGATCTAAGTCAAATTTTACAGTAGCAAAAACTTGTTTAAGTTGGTTAAATGGATAGAAGGTTTCGAGACGAAACTCCAGGCGCTTGAATCGCCTGATTCCGATAAACGAGTGAAAAGTTATATATTAAAACGAAAATCGGATCAGAAATCGCGATCAGAAAAATTGCGAATTTAATTCGAGAAAAAGAAAAATGACGAACGTTCGCTAGAACGAACGAACGGACGAACGCTCGCTAATTAAATAAATCGGAAAACCGATCTATTTAGAAAAACCGAAACTAAAAAAACCAACGAAAAACCGAACGGTTTTTAAAAAAAATGGCTGCACGGATTTAGAGGCGACCTCGGGCGGCGGGTCGGCGAGGCGGCGGGTGGCGGCTCCGGCGACGGCGCGGCGAGCGGCGACGGGGCTAGGGTTTGGCGGGCGGCGCGAGCTGGGCTGGCTTCGGCCTCGGGTGCCTCGGCTTATAAAGCCTGCCGGGCCAGAGTCCCAGGCGGACACGGCCCGGTTAGGTCGGTTGCCCTTTTTTTAAATAATTACGCACGGAAGAAAAATAAAAAGAAATACTAAACGGACTCCAAAAATCCCGAAATAAATTTCCCGGGCTTCTAAAATCAAGCCGCACAAGGTGAACATTTATTTGGGGCCTAAATGCAATTTTGAAAAACGCATATTTTTCCTAAAATCAAATAAAATAACAAAAAACTCTGAAACAAAATCTTATTTGATTTTATTATTAAATCCTCAATATTTCTTTATTTTGGGAAAGTCATTTTATTCCCTCTCTCATATTTTAGTAATAGAAATAACTGATGATAAAATAATTAAAATCAAATGATCCTATTCTCAAAATTTGAGAAAACTCAAATATGAAAATAACGAAATCCCCAACTCTGTCCGTGGGTCCTTGAGTTGCGTAGAATTTCTAGGATCAAAACCAAAAGCAAATAATATATGATATGCATTGATGATCTAATGTATAACATTCCAAATCGAAAATTTGGGATGTTACAACCATAGGTAGCTTTTAGGGTTTAGCCTCTACGGTCTTGTGGTGGATCAACTCTTGTAATACTCATATCATCAAGATGAATCAAGCAGGATATAGGGTATTACCTCCATCGAGAGGGCCCGAACCTAGGTAAACATCGCGTCCCCTGCCTCATGTTACCATCTGCCTTAGACGCACAGTTCGGGACCCCCTACCCAAGATCCGCCGGTTTTGACACCGACATTGGTGCTTTCATTGAGAGTTCCACAGTGTTGTCATCATAAGGAGGGATGGCTCGTCCTCCTGTTAGAATCCGCCTTAGAGGCATAGTTTGGGACCCCCTACCTGAGATCCACCGGTTTTGACACCGACATTGGTGCTTTCATTGAGAGTTCCACAGTGTTGTCATCATAAAGAGGGATGGCTCGTCTCGTTGTCAAGGACAACATCACCTCTGGGGGAGCCCTGGCTGTAGGCCAAACTCTCCGACTAGGCGGTTTCGTCATGACCGCCCGCTCGGCCGCTGTGCCGACGGTGACTTCTCGGGTCATCGAAAATAGTGTAACGCCCCCGATGCGGCTATATCTCCCACGTGTCGAAGTACGACTTAGAGGCATAACCGCATTGAAAGCAATGTCGCAAGTGAGGTAATCTTCACACAACCCATGTAATACATAAGGGAAACAGATACATAGTTGGCTTACAATCGCCACTTCACACAAATACATGAATAAAGCATTACATCAACTAAATACACTCAAGGTCCGACTACGGAACCAAAATAAAAGAAGACTACCCCAAATGCTACACAGATCCCCGATCGTCCCAACTGGGCTCCACTAATGATCAACTGAAACAAAACCACACAATGAACGAGATCTTCATTGAGCTCCTCCTTGAGCTCGGTTGCGTCACCTGTACGGTTTCATCGGCACCTGCAAACTGGTTTTGGAAGTAATCTGTGAGTCACAGGGACTCAACAATCTCACACCCTCGCGATCAAGACTATTTAAGCTTATAGGTAGGGGAAAAGGTATGAGGTGGAGCTGCAGCAAGCACTAGCATATATGGTGGCTAACTTACGCAACAGAGAGCGAGAAGAGAAGGCAAGGCACGTTCGAGAATCTATGATCAAGAAGTGATCCAAGACTACTTACGTCAAACTTTAAAAGATTTGAGAATAGCTCCGGTAAAATTAGAAGAGCCAGGTAAGATCCTGGAAAAAGACCTGTGGGTTAGGGCCACTCAAAAGGAAACACCGTAGAATGATTTAAAAGAGAGAATGCATCGGTAAGATTTAAATGGCTAGAATGAGATAACAACCTCGCAAAAGCTTGAACGAATGCAGAGTGGAAACATGAATCTTCTACATATCTTGAGCACTCCGAAACAATTGAATAGAGAGAAATGAATTAATATGAAGAGTACTGGCATGAGAAGGTATTTGAACCGAGGAAAGGAAAATGATCAACACTAAAAGCTTGAATTGAATCCACTGGAGAAGAGAAGAAACAAAGAATGATAACTTGAAGCTCCGTTCGTATCTTCTTGAGAATCACCGGATAAGAACATTGAAGGAAGGAATGAAGATGCTTCCCATCAATAAAAGGATACTTGAATAAAAATTCTAAGTCCTCGGAGAAAACAAGGGAGGGAGGGCGGGAAAAAACAAAAGCAACTTGAGGACCGATGAAATGAACCACGTTGGAAAAACCAAGAGGTGATCTTGTGGATGTTGAAGTGATCGGATCCACTTGAAGAGAAAACACGTCGGTTGAAAAGGATTGACATGACAATCTCGATTAATATGAAGGATCGGTATTCACATCGGAGTATGATAACACCGTTTAGGAAAGGTATGGAATCAACATTTGACTTCGAAGCAACTCGAATACCACAACTCAAAAGCAAAACGAAGGATTGGCTTGCAAAATAAGCTGGAACAAACATATGATAGAGATTTCGTCCGAAGTTTTCGTGGTGGGGCCTACACGGGCTCAATCATTGCTACGTCTTGAGCTTGCATTGGTTTTCTCCGAAGAGGAAGGGATGATGCAGCAGAGTAGCGGAAGTATTTCCCTCAGTTTTTGAGAACCAAGGTATCGATCCAGTAGGAGCCCATGCTCAAGTCCCTCGTACCTGCACAAAGCGATAGCTACTCGCAACCAACACGATTAGGGGTTGTCAAGCCCTTCACGGTCACTTACGAGAGTGAGATCTGATAGATATAATTTTTTTGGTATTTTTTGTATAAAGATTGTCGGTGTACTAGAGTAGGGGTACCCTATTACCCCGAACTCGTGCACGGGCA